>NW_020837968.1:19487182-19786798 GCF_003676395.1 Aethalodelphis obliquidens | reverse complement strand
CCCTCCCCTTCTCCTCCTCCTCCCCCTCCCCCTTCTCCTCCTCCTTCTTCTTTACTGAAATGAACATGAAAATGATCTGTAGTGTCAAAGGAGAAAAGCAAGATCAGTTTTATTTTATCACTTCATCAACTTCATATTCTTGTTTCATCATGTCATCAATTCGATAATTTAAGAATATTTTCTGAACTGCCTTTAAAAAAAATTGAAGTATAGCTGATTTACAATGTTGTGTTGGTTTCTGGTGTACAGCAAAGTGATACAGACACATATTTTTCATATTCTTTTCCATTATGGTTTATTACAGGATATTGAATGTAGTTCCCTGTGCTATACAGTAGGACCTTGTTGTTTATTTTATATATAGTAGTTTGTATCTGCTAATCCCAAACTCCTAATTTATCCCTCCCTCACCGCATTTTGCCTTTGGTAACTATAAGTTTGTGTTCTGTGTGAACTGACATTTTTATTTCACCACATCCCACTGCATTCCAGAAGAGTTTTTAGGCAGCTCATGAAACTGGTGTAAGCTAGCTTTGAGAATGTTTTTCACGGGTCTCGTTTTGGCCATTATCAGCCACACTATAAATACCTCAGTAATTAGTGGTCATTTCATGATCAGGATGAGGTATGGTATTCCATACTATCCCGTCCCATGCTTCAAATTTTATATCTTCTGTCCAGAAAATATAGAAAGGGCAATAGAAATCATATCCCCTAGAAATACCTGATTTTTAAAATGTTTTGATGCCTTTCTCAGAATAAATATGGCATAGAAATGTATAGCTATATACTTTGTATATAAAAAAATTAATTTTAGTGTACAAATTTTAATAAACTTCTTTTAAACAATATATTGTGAACTTTTCCCTATTAAATAGTATTCTTTAACAACATTTTCAAGAATATTAATAATTTTCTATTGTTTGTGGTATGTTCAGTAACTTTCACCTTTCAGAATATTTAAGTTATTTACAATATTTTACTGTTGGAAACCACACGTAAATATTGTGGCTTAGTTTTTATTTGTATATATATATGTTCATTTGAGGATATTTCTAACTATATTTCTATGTTGATGTATGTGTCATGGGTATAAATTTATAAAGTTGGAAGTTGAAGAGATCAAAGCTTCTTATTTCCTTGTTACAGAAATGGAAGAAATTAGGATGTTTAATGTCTACCACGTATTAGTGATAGAGTAAACAACAGTTGAGAGATTGGGCTATAATGTGCTTAGTGCAATGCTTGGCACATAATAATAGCTATTGCTTATTGAACACCTATTAAGGGCCAGACCCTGTTTTAAATATTTCATACTTGTGTATAGCCCGAGTCTGGCTGTAGAGTCCACGCTATCACCACTACCCTGAACAGCCACGCTAAGTGCTAGCTCAGGGTTTGAGTGTTCAGTAAGTGCTAGCTTATTTCTACTGCACAGCTCTATAATCCAGAGGTGGTTTTGGTTCAATAGTATTTGGATTTTAGAAAGATAATTTAATACATATACTCTATTTTATATAACAGTCCTATTGGGGTTTTGAGCAGAACCTCATAAGCAAATGCGTTGGTGTTTCTGCAGCGAAGCATGTTTATCTTTACACTGAGATTAAAAAGAAAACAGAACTCCCCCAAAACTATGCTTCGCCTGATTCATTCGCCAAATGAATTTTGAAAACCCTTTGGCTTTTAGAATTGCAGGTAAGGGATTGTGGACCTTCATAAAACTCTTAGAAGAGTAACTGGCATTTAGAACACACTCTATATATGCTGGTGAATACTGCTACTACTATACTGGTTATCATCAGATACTTATATACTCATGTGCATAGAAAATTCGTGAATCACACAGTGCTGGGAGGAGTTCTTTTCATACCACGTGACCTGAGAAGGGCAAATCTAAGTGTTGGAGTCTTTCAGCCATTCTTCTCTAAATCAGAATAAGAGAGGGCTTAAGTGATAGCCGTCCTTATCTCTTCCCTGTCTTAAATGTAGGCATGTCTAGCTCTATGCTCCTGTCCTTCCATCTGTTTGTGCTCCCAGTTGTGCAGCATATGATTTGAGTCTGCAGAATGATGAAACTTGCGTTTTCAGACTTTCAGAGATCCTAGTGAAAAAATGTTTCAAGTTTTTCCTTGCTCCTTATCACAGCACTCCCCCCCACCCCGCCTTTTTTGTGGTGAGAACATTTAGATCTACTTTTCTAGCAACTTACAAGTATATAATACAATACTGTTAACTATAGTCACCATACTGTACATTAGACCCCCAGAACTTACTCATCTCTCATCTTATAACTGGAAATTTGTACCCTTTGACCAACATCTCCCCGTTTCCCTCAACTCCCAGCCCCTTTCACCACCTTTCTAGAATTAGAATTCTAGAAATAGAATTTGCTGTTTCTGTGAGTTCACCTTTTTCAGATTTCCCATAGAAGTGAGATCATACAGTTTTTGTCTTTCTGTTTCTGGCTTATTTCACTTAGCATAATATCCTCTAGGTTCACCCATGTTGTCACAAAAGCAAGATTTCCTTCTTTTTTTATGGCTGAATAATATTCCATTTTCTTTATCCATTCATCTGTCATTGGCTATTTAGGTTGTTTCTATATCCTGTACAGCCCCTTTTCTTTAAACATGAACCAACTGATCCATCATTTCTGCAGATATGACCAGATACGACTAAAGACTAAAGTGACTGCATATGAATTTGAGATATTTCTTCTTCCTTCCCACCATTTTAATTGATGAGAAACTGTAATCACAGTCATTAGTATAACCATTTATGACAATTACCAAGATGTATTCTAGTTTAGATAATATTATAGTATTATACACTGATTTTAATTATATAGTCATATTATTGTTATTGCACAATGATCCAAAAATAAATTTATTAAATGCCCCTGATATGTACATTTGCTATTAAGATTTAAAAAATTTTGGTCTTGAGTTTAAACCTATTCTCTATGCTTAGAACTATCCTTTTGAACAGTTTGTAGATATGTTGTATATAGTTTGTTTTCTCCTGCACATTAGAGTAGTATTTGTCTTCCCCCTACTCCACCCGCCCCCAGTAAAGGCTGGAAACAGCCTTTGTCTCCTCTTATGTAGTTCAGTCTCTGCTCTATAGCATCCCAAGTGAGCTGCAAGGGCCCTTTGAGATTATCTAGTCAAACTGAGGGAGAGAAGTAGAAACAGAAATGTAATCGGTTTGTTGAGAGTGAAAATAGGGGATTAGTTATTTGTATTTGACAGTTTTTTGATCCATAACTAAAATACAAAATACAGAAATATCTGTTCCTTTTTTTGTCGGAAAGGTATGTGTGAAGTCTGCAATTTGTAGAGGTGTTAGCCTTAATTGATCTTTAGGTTGTGTGTGTGTGTGTGTGTGTGTGTGCGTGTGCGTGCGCGCACGTTGGGGGTTGTGGTATAGTGTGTAAGAATACGTGGCGTGTCAGTTTATGGCGTACTGTTTGATCCCCATGAAACATGTTTGTTTTGGCAGCTGGCTTTCCCTGTAGCATCGTGTTGGAATTTGGCATGCAGTGTTTAAGCTCTAGTTATTTCATTTGGTACATTTTGGTCAATTTCTTAGTGATAGTAGATATTGAGTTTAAATTCCAGAGCAGAAAACTTGAAAACGAGAATATAGTATACGATCACCAACCGACACCATGTTCAAAAACACAGTTGTTTGTTTGGCACGTGTTCACTAATGTAACTTTTTCAACTGACAATATTATTTGATTTAGGATCTTAGAATTTGAACTGCATGGAAATCTGATAATTTTGGTATTTATTTTTTTTACAGAGAGGAAAAAGGAAAATGGATGACTGAAAAAAAGTATTATTTGTCACATTTTAAAAGTTGTATTTCCTTTCCTAGGTTGCTGTAGTGAAACTAAAAAATGCAGATAAAGTATTTGCCATGAAAATATTGAATAAATGGGAAATGCTGAAAAGAGCTGAGGTAAGATTCTAATTATTGGAATATTTAAATAATATTTTAGAAATATTTTTAGAGAAAAATAAAATGATAGAGAGCCCATAGGTCTTTAAGTATCATTTAGTAACCTTTTATCTACGATGGCATTATTTTTTAAAGCCTAAGAGACAAATTCAGTAATTCACAATTATGATATAGTTATGATGAATGTTACATTTGTGATGCTATTTTAATATTATCTGAAAACCAAATGGAAACCCTTTGAATGTCAGGCTTAGACACTTATGTTAAAAGGATGTGTGGAAACCAGTTTCTTTTACAGGAAGAAATTTTGTAGTGACTGATATCCAATTTGATATAACTTGTTTATATTATTTATCTGTATTCTGCTATAAGCAAATTCCGCAGGAATTTTGAATATGGCCTGTAAGAATTCTGTTTATTGCTGACTATGCAGTTAAATTTATGTTTTGTTTCATATTATTAAAAATGGGAGTAAAATGTGCTGTTGAAAGAGTTGTCAGCATTTTAATCTTCGTGCTAGATTTGAGGGAAAGACTGACTGGAATGATGTTAAAAATATCTAATAGCCGATATGTATGTCAAACCTGACATTACATGTAAATGGGGGAGTGGTTCTGGAGGTCTGCTGTTCTGGGTTATAGTGAGTTGCTCAGTGAGGTAGGGCATTCAGGGGCCTCAGGGAAGCAGAACTTACCGGTGTGGAAATACTTTAACTTACAGTAGGCTGAGTGTTAGCTCTAGAGGGTAGTAAGATTCATAAGAGGATAATGAGAAATTAGCCCTTAGAAATCTTTCTGTATATACCAGTACTTGTAGCAACCTGAAAAACAGCAAATACATAGGGAAAAGCAAAAATGGTTCCCATGATGATAGATACATACTGTGGTAGTGAAAGTAAATACTTCAATATTTCTTTCTTTTAGAAAAATTTGAAGAAATAACAAAACACAAAGAAGAAACTAATAATCACTTTTATTCCATCATTTAGAATTAATAACATTTTGGGCAAGTTTTGCTTTCAGTCTTTTTCTTTTCTATTTGCCTACTGAAAAAAACTGCACACATGAAATTACAGATATATTCTTTGTAAAACAAATAATAGCACATTACAGATAAAGCTAAGGTACTCTTTGACTATACCCTGCCCAAGTCCAGCCCCTCTCTACCTCCCAGAGGTAATTACAGAGGTAATAAAATCGTGTTTAAAAGAGTATCTGGAAAGTTTTATGTCACTCTCTGACATATGTGCCAGTGCCCATTATATTCAATAACTTCAATATTTACTTTTGTATTTCCCTAAAACTGAATTGCCTTACTGTCACTGGTCATATTTTCCAGGTAATAAACACTGAGATTGAGTTTAGTATGCAGTCTATTTATTAGGAGGTGCCTTTGAAATTGACATTGATAGACAGGAAAGGAGGTGAAATACGATTTGTCAGGGAGAAGTCAAGCTGCCCCTTCATCCTCTGTTGATCCAACAGGGATCCGTGGAGCAGAAATGGTCCTTCAGAGTTGTCCTACCCTGGGCCAAATGGTTGACCTTTATGCACTTGCCTCAGTTACTCATTGGATACGGGCTGCCTCCAGAAGGACATGGCCTTGGGCTAGTAGGCTTTCGGTGGCTGAGACAAAGCCTGGAGGGGCTGACAGCATTGCCAGCAGTTGGAGCAATAAGTCTTATTATTAAAAATTAGTAAAGAATTATGTTCTAATTGTTTCGCAGAACTCATAATTGTAGTGGGTTAGTGTTCCAGGGTTAGAACTTTTAAAAAATTTAATTAAAGTTTGTACTTACTTTTTATGATGTTGGATATGTTGGGGAAGAAATTTTTTTTTTAACATCTTTATTGGAGTATAATTGCTTTACAGTGGTGTGTTAGTTTCTGCTTTATAACAAAGTGAATCAGTTATACATATACATATGTCCCCATATCTCTTTCCTCTTGCATCTCCCTCCCCCCCCCCCCCCCTATCCCACCCTTCTACCTGCTCACAAAGCACCGAGCTGATCTCACTGTGCTATGCAGCTGCTTCCCACTAGCTATCTATTTTATGTTTGGTAGTGTATATATGTTGGGGAAGAATTTTGAAAAGAAAGAGTAACTGGTTTAACTTTCATTACTCACTGGAGGAAGTGGCAAAATTGAAGATAAAACAGGAATAATTAAAAATTAAATATTATTTTGTTGAATTAAAAATCATTAATATGTTCTGTTTCTGGGGCAAGATGGAATAGATGTGCTTCTTCCTATCTTTCCCATTAAGTACAGCTAAAGACCATGGACATTATATATAAAACAGATATACAAAGTCTCTGAAAGGCAGAGAGAATGTGGAAAAACTAGGGGCCTTGGGACCCAAGGAATGTCACTCATTCCGTGAGGTCAGTATTATTCTGATGGAATAACCAGATAAGGACCATACAAAGAAAGTTAAAGATCAATATGCCTCATGAACATAGATGCAAATATCCTTAAGAAAATATTAGCAAATAGAGTTCAGCAATATATAAAACAAATCATACACCATGACCAAGTGGGGTTTATTTGAGGGATACAAGGCTGGTTCAGTATTTGAAAGGAACTTGCCTCAAATTATTTGTAACATTCATTTTTTAGGAAGAAATTCTACATTGAAACTTTTAAAGAGGAATTCATTTTAAAGTAGGATGGAATTATATTTCTGTGCTTGAATTGTCAAATCCTTTTTTTAAAAAAACATTGAAAAGAAGCGCATTCTGATCATTACTTATCTAATTTGGGAAAACTGGTCCTACCAGTGATGCTTAATGAATTACAAATGAGCAGCAAAATTTCTTACTTTTTAAATCTGTGTATTGTTGATACTTTAGAACACTATTCAGAGATTTACCTCCAACCTGTTTATCATATTTATTTCTATTTAAGGTATGTAACAGATATAATAATTAGTGGGACATGGATTATTTGAAGATACTAGGAAATTTGTCTCTTTCTGTACCTGGCAGATAGATAATTAGTAAATAATCTTATAGTTACAAAGATTAATATCTCTAGAGATTCATCATTTACAAACTTTGTTAGTATGTCAGCAATCCCTTAAGTTAACTTCTCCTAATCTATTCTGTGAATTTTACTTTCATTTCAAATTTATTCAACTCTTATTGATTTCACTCATATAGGAGATGTCTTACTCACTTCGTTGGAAGATGCAGTATAGTTTACAGAAATGCTCTCCATCTCAAGAGTCAAACCTTTGCAAGGCTCAGTTATCTTATCTGTTAAATAAAGATAATTGTCTCTATACCATAAGTGGAGGAATAATATATCTTAGTTTAACTGTGATAGTACTGGTTTATGCCTGTTGTCTTACTATTTTTTTTATTGTTGTTAGCCCTGTTTTATTATTTTTATACATGTATGTGCCAGGAGGAGTAGTAGTAGTAGCTGTAGTAGTTAATAGTAGTAATGAATTGAGGTCATTAGATTGGAACTGCCTCTACTTCCTGATCTGCTACGTATAGTAAAAAAAGAAAATGCAAGCACTCTAGAAAATAACAAGTAAAAAAATGAAAGCTTTTTTTTTCCCTCCCTCAGATGTCCAGTCTTTCTGTTCAAAGTAAATCATTATTAAGATGATTTATTTATCCTTAATAGAAAAATTTACTATACTGGAATCATATTAAAAGACTGATTTTTTCACAGTGCTTTTATCACTTAATAATATATATTGGATTTTTCCATTTCCATATTTATAATTTTACCTAATTCTTTTTTTTTTTTTTTTGCTGTACGCAGGCCTCTCACTGTTGTGGCCTTTTCCGTTGCGGAGCACAGGCTCCGGACGTGCAGGCTCAGCGGCCATGGCTCACGGGCCCAGCCGCTCCGTGACATGTGGGATCTTCCCGGACCAGGGCACAAACCCATGTCCCCTGCATCAGCAGGCGGACTCTCAACCACTGCGCCACCAGGGAAGCCCTCTTTTTTTTTTTTTTTAAATAAAGTATTTATTTATTTTTTATTTTATTTTTGGCTGCGTTGGGTTCTTGTTGCTGCGTGCGGACATTTCTTTGGTTGTGGTGAGCAGGGGTTACTCTTCGTTGCAGTGCACAGGCTTCTCATTGCACTGGCTTCTCTTGTTGCGGAGCACGGGCTCCAGGCCCGTGAACTTCAGTAGTTGTGGCTCGTGGGCTCTAGAGCGCAGGCTCAGTAGTTGTGGCACACGGGCATAGTTGCTCCGCGGCATGTGGGATCTTCCCGGACCAGGGCTCGAACCCGTGTCGCCTGCATTGGCAGGCGGATTCTTAACCACTGCACCACCAGGGAAGCCCTACCTGATTCTTTTTAATAGTTTCATTATACTGAATGGATATATTGTTTAGTATGATGATTTTTTCTTTTAAACATTGATGGGCATTTAGCTTATTTCCACCTTTTTACTATTTTTATTTGGTTATTTCACCAAATCTAACTATGTGTGTTTAGCAAAGAGGAATTTCAAAACAAGAGAGAAAATAGTGCATCAGAACTAGTCACGCCACCTAAGAAGTATATGCAATGTAACATAGAAATGGAACGGGCTGTGAAATACTGTTAATCAGAGATGTTGCTGTTGGCTGCCCTGAGGTACTCCAGGTTGTGTATGCTGAGGTTGAAGGGATTTTAAGTATAGCTTTTACACTAAGGGATTTTCACGTCCTGCTGACTCTAGAATTTGTCCACTCCCCAGATTAAACTCCTCAGTAGTGGAATTCCTGGGTTGTGTGGGACGGGTATACCTTTAAACTTCGATAGCGATTGCCAAATTGTCTTCTAAAAAAAGTTGGATCAGTGTATCTTTGCACTCATAGTATTTAAACATGTCTGTTTTCTCACACATTTGCCAACTGTGGATGTTATCAAGTGATTTATGTGATGTATCTCATGTTTGATTTGGTCACCAAATACATATTAATATGGAGATTTAAAAGTAAATTGATGCTTTGGTGTGTAAGAGCTGATATTTGAAGTTCTTGCATTTTGCAATTTAAAATTCCACCGGTTTATCTATTTTTTTAAAATAAAAAAATACTTGACTTTTTTCCCCTCAAATATTAGCTTAGAGAGAATGATTCAATTATTATTTGAAAGTCTTCTTTTGTGGTAATACTTCATGGGTGAGATAAGTCTTTATTACTTATAAATTAGAAGCCAAAGTAGATATATCATGAATGGATTTTCTCATTTTAACATGTGATTTCCAAGTATTTGGGCAATTTGGATATTCTGTATAAGAATAATGATCTGATGAATGCACCTGTGGATCTAGGGAAGAGAATCATGTGACAGTTTTGCAGAATTATTATCATTTATATATGGTCTGTATTAACTTCTGTTTCAGCATAGGTATTCCTTTTCTTCTTTCTTTTTAACCAATAACCCATTAAGGATAAAATTTAAACACTATGTAACTGAATATTAACAATGTAAAACTGCACAACACTCAAAACCATCACTGTGCAAGCAGAATGTTTCGTTGAATAGAAACTGAGTGACAGAATCTGAAGAAGCTATATGGTCTCCAGTAACCTCTCCTTTGTGATGATCGCATTCTTAGAGACCCAAATATTCTTTTTTTTAAGGGAGGATTTTTAAAAAATCTTATTTAGTTTTTTCAAAAATGTAATTGAAATGGACATTATTAAATGTCTTTATATTGAATCCTTGGTATACATGCATCATGGTTGGGTTAATATTGATCTAGAACAGGGTTTTTCAGCAGTGGCACTTCTGACGTTTGAGGCCAGATAATTCCATCTGGGGGCTGTCCTGTGCATTGTAGGATGTGAAGCAGCATCCCTGGCTTCTTCCCACTAGATGCTGGTAGCATTACCCCTCACCCCTCCTCAGCTGTGACAGCCAACTGAGGACAGTGTGATATACTGAAGCAAAAAAGGAGACTGTGCTTCACATCTAAACTAAGTATCTGAGGCATTAATAGGAATAGTCTATAATACCTAAGTATGTATGGGTAAAATCATATGTCTGAGATATGCGTCAAAAAAATCCTCTGTGTATATACATATGTGTGAGTATTCACATGTATGTGTGTGGAGGAAGGGTGGTGGTAAGTGGGTGAGAGTGTAGATGAAATAAAATTGAACAATAAAATAATTGTTGAAATTGGTTGATGGGGGCAGGGGATTATTTTACTGCTTTCTCTTGTATATGTTTAAAATTTTATATTAGAAATAGTTTATATTTTATGTTTTTAAAAATTAATTTATTTTTTCACTACATAGTTTAGAATAGATTAGAACCTACTAAAGTTAATCTGTTCTGTTGACAGGTAGTCTTTGGAGCTTTATTTAGTTTGGAGTCATCAGTCAGTCACATTTCCAGATTCTAGCTGGAAATGTCTTTAAAATTTCAGATAGCTGTCCTGGTAAGATAAAGCCAGGAGAAAGGCGTCTCCTAGGCTTGACAGACTTCACCACCTCTCTAAAATGTTAGCAGCAAACCATAATTTCAGGTCAGTTAAAGTCTGAAACAGAACTTAGTTGTATGTCAAGTGATTCTATTTTCCCCGTAAAGTGAACGAAAGCATGATATTGTAGATTTTAATAATTGAATTGACAGGTAAAACTGCCCATTCATTTGGTTTAAGCTTTATTTGTTTTAAAATTTTTCCTTGGTGATGCTGTTTAATAAATGGCTTTGGAAATTCTATTGCATCAAATAAAATTTATGGAAATATGTGGGAAAAAATTAAGGTACTTAATTAGGGTAAATTAAGTAATGCTAATTGTTTTATATATCATGGCTGTTGAATTTATCTTGTGGGAAATAAATTATTAGGCACCTGCTATGTGTAGAATACTGTCTGATGGTTTTTCAGTGTGTATGGAATGTGGTACAGCCATTAAGAAAAATTAGGTCTCTATGTACTGGTGTGGAAAGCTGTTCAGATATATTGTTACTTGAAAAACATGACTTACAGAGCACTGTGATCTCATCTGTGTAAAGGAAGAAAAGATAGGGGAGATGGGATGCCATATGAATATAGTTGTGTGTGTGTGTGTGTGTGTGTGTGTGTGTGTTGTGTGTGTGTGTGTGTTTATATGCTTATGTGTATACAGAAATTTTCTGAGAAGAAATTCAACTGAGTTATTGGTAGTAACCTCTGGACATAACAGGTGGACAGTGAAACTATCAGGGTGTGACTCAGGGAGACTTTTAATTTCTACTTTACCTTTCAGTTGTTTTTGGCATAGCAGCTTTTTAATTAAAAATTTAAAGATATATTGTAGAATTATAAAGTATCATATAAAGTTATTTTTTATTTTTAGCCACACATTTCTAAGGTTCTCCAGGATGCATCTTTATAATAGTGGAAATATATCCTCAGAATAAATTAAAACTTTTATAAATCAGTAAGAAAAAGACAATTCATTAGAGAAAATGGGCAAAGGGAGTTTTTCAAAGAGAAAACTCAGATGTCCAATAAGCATATGTAAACTTATTTATTTACAGGGAACTCTACTCGATGCTCTGTGGTGACCTAAATGGGAAGGAAATCCAAAAAAGAGGGGATATATGTATCCATATAGCTGATTCACTTTGCTGTACAGTAGAAACTAACACAACATTGTAAAGCAATATACTCCAATAAAAATTAATTAAAAAACGAGTGCAACAAAAAAATTATTTGCACCTGTAATTAGGAATATGTTAATTAAAAGAATGATGAGATATTATTTCACACCCATCATATTGACACGCACTTAAAAGTTTAACAATGCCAAGTGCAGTTGAGGATGTGGGGAAAAGGGGAGATTTCATACACTAGGGTGAGGGTAGTAACTGGCATGCCACTTAGGAAAGAAAATTGGCTGAATCTGGTAAAGTTGAAAACGCTTAAAACTAGTATTTCTGTTTCCAAGTGTATACTCTAGGAAACTCTTGCAAGTCCCCTACAATGAACAAGTTCCGTTCCCGAGAGCACGTTTGTAAGTCCAACTTGTTTGTAAGTCCAACAAAGTTAACCTGGGTGTCCAACTAACACAGTCGGCTATATAGTACTGTACTGTAATACGTTTATAGTACTTTTCACACAAATAATACATAAAAAACAAAAAATAAAACATTTTTGATCTTACAGTACAGTACCTTGAAAAGTACAGTAGTACAGTACAACAGCTGGCATACAGGGGCTGGCATCGAGTGAACAGGCAAGAAGAGTTACTGACTGGAGGAGGGAGGGGAGGTGGGAGATGGTACTGAAGGATCGTCAGCAATAGGAGATGGAGGGCAAGCTGCAATTTCACTCACGCCTGACACTGATGGCACAGGTTTTAGTTCCTTGCTGGATTCAATTCTATCTACCCCCTTGAAAAAACGATCCAGTGATGTCTGGTTAGTACTGTACCAGCTCCATCACCGCTGCTTTTACACTTGCTTCCAGACATCCTGGGCTTGAAATAAAAATACTGTACTACTGTACTGTATACAGTGCTGTACAGTAAAGTATACACAAAAGCACAACCACTTGTAGAGGATGCATGCATATGGCAACGTATGCCAGACAGGGGAACTAACTTACGTGATTGGACATGCGAACACATGTTCGCATCTTTGAAAGTTCACAATTTGAAGGTTCGTATGTAGGGGACTTACTGTACATTTGTACAAATATATTCATTGGCAGCATTGAAATAACACAAAATTGGGAGATCTTCGTGATTGGGGGTTATATAAATAAATTCTGCCGTATTCATACAATGGAATACCACAGCAATTAAAAGGTAAACAGCCATCTATGCAAAGGGATAGATGAAATTACACTATTCACGGAAGTTTTCAAAACACAAAACAATTCTATTGTTTTTGGACACATACATGAATAATAAAGCATGTGATGGGAAGAATATATACTAACTTCAGATTATTCATTTTCTCAGAGGGAGAAGGGACAGGAATGCTCTAGGAATAGGAAGGCTACAACTTGTATCATATTTTCTTAATAACAAAATGATCAGAAGTAAATGTGACAAAATGTTGACATTTATATTATCTAGACGGTAGATTGGACCATGGTTGTTAAATAATTCTGTGTATTTTTCTGATTTTTTTGAACTACAACAGTATTTTTAAATATAAAATACTTGTAAGTGTACTGTTCCAGTTGTTCAATTTCTGAGGGGTCTTTGAAACTTGACTTATTGGAAAGTCGTATAATATTAGATGTATTCCCTTTTCAGAACAGAAAGTGTAATAAGTATTTTAAGCAATTGTTTGCATAATATATTTCCTAGTTTTACATGAAGTATTCTTTGTCTAAAAAAATGTTTTTTTCCTTTTCAGACAGCATGTTTTCGTGAAGAAAGGGATGTGTTAGTGAATGGAGACAATAAATGGATTACAACTTTGCATTATGCTTTCCAAGATGACAATAACTTAGTAAGAATCACTTTTTATATGTTTCTATATCCTTATTAATTTTTTATTGGCAGAATTTAGAATTTAGCATTATTTTCTCTTAAGCATTATTTAAATGTAAATGTTATTTAGAAAACCACTGAATTTCAGAGTATAAGTTGTTTATTTTGATATGTGATTTCTTTCCCTGGGTAATTCAATACCTTTCTGTTGGAATTTTTTATGTTTTTTAATAAACACGTCAAAACTAAATCCAAACAGATTTACATTCTATAAAAGGTGGTCAGGATTTTTTTCCATTATTTTCTCAAGATATCTTATTTGTAGTATTCTATTACTATTTAGAAGTTTACATATTTTTCAAAGTTGTCATGTGTTACTTTAAGTAGAGCCATATTTAAAATCTAGGCTGTGTCTAATTTTATATTAACATCATGAACCACTTGACAAAAGAAGTTGGGAAAGAGCTTGGAGGAAAATCAAACTGTTAGAAGCACTACCAATTGAAGATTGAAGAGATGAACAAGTAAATAGGAAAATAGGTGATATCTGTCACAGTCGAGTGTACAACTCCTTGGCCTGTTATTCAAAGCTCTTCATTTTCTGACCCCAGTTTTTATTTCAAGGTTTAGTTTTTAGCATACATGTGTTGAGTTCCTGCTTTGTGCCAGCTACTACTACTATGTACTGGGATATAAAAATCAATAAGACATTTTTCATTAATTTGATATTTATTGGACATGTGCTGTGTGCTAGGCATTGTTCTTTAGATTCTAGAGACTCAGTAGTGAATAAGACAGACAAAGGATCTCTTTTCTTATTCTTACATTCTTGTGAGGGGAACCAGAAACGGAATTCACAGTCAAGTAAATAACATTTACACATTGTTTCATATAAGAAAAATATAACATTTATTCAAAGGTATGAAGTCAGTAAGGGCTCTTCTAAGAAAAATGTACATTGCCTAAACCAAGAAGGGAGAAGAGGCGGAGATGGCTTGGTGAGCATGGAGATTTGAAGCCACCTTGTTATGTTCCTCTTGATGAAGGATAGAAAAAGAGGCTTGGGGATGAGGGAGGAGAGATGAGAGAGTCACATAATATAGCACCTTATACGTTATGGTAAGGAAATTAAACTTTTACAGTCATGAGTTTCAAAAACAAATATTTTTTTGATCATGGAACTCTAGTGTGTGTGTTTTGTAAAACAACATTATATCTGAAAGCCTGTACAATGAAGCATATAGAAACGCAACTGCCCTGACTGATCTCTTAGCTTCCTCCTTCCACTTTCCTTCATGCTTTCTCAGGGTTCTTTCACAGAGCAGGTTTGGAAGCTGCTGTTTTAGGACTGTAGAAGGGTTTGTGACAGGAAAGGACTGAGGTTGTTTGAGGGATGAGAGGAAGGCTAGTGTGATTATGATAAGGAGGGGAGAGAGGTATAAAATGAGGCTTCCAGAGTGTAGGCCATGCAGAAGAGTTCGAATTTTATTCTAATTTCCAGGAGGGTTTTAAGGATAGTGTGATAATCAGTTTTATATTTTGTATAGAACATCCTAGCAGAAGTGTTAAGGATGGATTTCAGGGGGCAAAACTAGAGAGACCAGTTAGGAGACAATATTCAGGTGACAGATAATGAGGGATTGAATAAAGGTGACAGTGGGAGGGGATGGTTTCAGGTACTATTTAAGAAGTAAAATAATAATGACTTGTTGTGTTTGAGTGAGTGTCAGTGGAGGAGAGAGGAGTCAGAATGATTCCCAGTTTTCTGGTGTCTGACTTGTGGGATTCAGTGGTTGGTAGGTGATGAATTGAGTTGGGGAATATAGGAGGAAGAGAAAATTTAAAGTAGGTGGGAAGATGATTAGTTTAATTTGATATATGTTGGGTTTGAATTGTCATGTGATCCATTTAATGGGTTAGATATGTAAGTCTGGTGTTTCTGAGGGTGTCTTGGAGTTCTTATAGATCAGATTTTGGCAAATTGTGGCCTGCAGCTCACATCTGGCTCACCACCTATTTCCATACAGCCTGCAAGCTAAGAGTTGTTTTTACATTTTTAAGTAGTTGGAAAAAATCAAAAGAAGAATACCTTATGACATGTGAATATTATATAAAGTTAAAATTTCAGTGTTCATAAAGTTTTATTGACACACAGCCATGCCCATTGATTCATGTATTATCTGTGGCTGCTTTGTGGCAGAGTTGACTAGTTGTGATGGAGACTGGCACTGTGACAGAGGGTAACACACTATATGTGTCACTCGTTGCTTTGCACTGAGTCAGACTACAAAGCGCAGTGACAGTTATAACTTGATAGCATTTCAATTTATAACTTGATAGCATTTCAAGTGCTATATCATGACTTTTTATTGTTTTTAAAATTAACAGTGCATATGCCTCATGTCAAAATAAGAAAAGTAGACTTTTCAGTATCATGCTTTTAAGGCACAGTAGAGTGTGGATTATTTTGTTAATGAATTAAATTACGGCATAGTGTTTATTGCATAACTACACTTCACTTGTACTAATAGAATACAATAAATGTCTACATTGCCAAACTGAGCACTCATCACAGCATTCCTAACGCATAGGAAAGCAGCAGTCAGAAAAGTTAGAAAATTTAAAACAATATCTTACCACAGCAGAATTTTTTCACAAAATAAAAAATGAAAATGAGGCTGCAACTGTAGTAAGTTCCTGAGTGGCTCATTTACTAGCCAAACAAGGAAAGCTATTTACCAATCTTGAGTTAATTAAATCATGTTTGATTGCAGCAGCCAAAGAAATGTGTCCACAGAAAATAAACTTGTCTAAGACTATTAGCGTTTTGGTGAGAACAGTTGCTTCAAGAATCGAGGACAATGGGAGCAGCATCAATGGTGGATTTTAAAACCAGGGAAATAATCATTTCCTGTCACATTGAGAGGGTTTCTTTGACTCTTGAGTTGAAAGATGGTGCTGGTTCTGCTCAGTCCTTGTTACTTGAGGGGTCAATGTTTGAGTTTGAAATAGCTGAGGAATTAGCCTCTATGAATATCTTGTGTGGAATCATTACAGTCATATTATTTTCAAAGAAGTTGAGAAAACACTGATTTGGTACAACTTGAATTGGAATCTGCTAAAACATATTACAGTTGAGAGTGGTAAAAATATGTATGAGCAGGAAAAGGCTTATTTGGACAGATTTACAAATCATGTGAAAATATTAGTTGCGTAAAGCATGTGGATGTTCATTGTCTTATTAATCAGCAGGTAGTTTGCAGCAAATATTTGAATCTATCATGTGTTGAACCAGTAGTATCAACGTTGCACTTCATTCAGTTTTTTGGAAACAACTATTATCATTTCCATGGATTTTTATCAGAAATCAGAGCTAAACATTCTTGCTGTGCCATGCAGCCGTTCACTGGTTTTGCAGTGGTAACATTTTATTGCGATATTTTGAACAAAGGACCGATTGAAATATAACTGAACAAAAAACCCCACCCTCAACCATTATTATGAAGTATTGAAAAGGCTTGGAAATTAGCTTTTCCTGTAGACTTGATATGTTTTAAAAATAAATTTAAAATAAAATTACAAGGCAAAACAACACTTATATGCAAAACTATGCTATGGTGAAGTCATTTTGACAACTGACATTGTTTGAATCACAAGTAATGTCAAGCTGCTGTATCTACTTCCCATGCTGTCAAAAGTAAAAAGGAGTGAGATTTCCATTTCCACATAGATTTGCTGCCGATAAATCTTTTGAGCTCAAACTACAGTTCTAGCAGCAATTTTTGGAACTTGATGCAAGTGCAAAGGAAATGTTTGTAGTTCAACATCCATTTAACTGGGCAGTTGAGAACTTCCACCTAAATTTCAGGTAGAAGTGGTTAATCTGCAGTAATGACATACTTATGCACAGGAATCAGGAGAAAATTTTAATAGCATTCTATAAATGCATTTCAAGTAGAGGAATATGCTCAATCAAGATTATATACTCATGAACTGATATGAGTATTTGGCAGTACCTATCTTTGTGAATAGAGTTTCACAGATGAAATATGTAGACTCTCAATACAGATCAGCATTTGCAGATATACATTTGCAGTAGGTTTTTGATGGTAGGGAATGCTAACTTTGAGCCCCAGTTAAGCAAACTGTTCTATTCCCCTCTCCCCACAAAAGAATTACATTTTCTCATTAGTAGTCCATATTACAAAAATTGTATTCAATTATCACTATTATATTTTGCATTTTGCTAATGAAATGTGTGGAAATTTGTTTTCTCTCATTATATATGTGCCTATATAATATCCTTGATTTTGCCTCTTGGCCTGCCAATCCTAAAGTATTTACTCTCTGGTCCTTTACAGGAAAACTTGGCCAACGCTTTTTGTAGATAACAGTGAATACAAGGAGTAAATGAGAATCACTGAGCAGTGCTTGTAAAATGAGAAAGCAAGTTTGCCTAGAGAAGTCAGAGATAGGGCACCCCAAGAAGTAGAAAACTAATGGAAATGGTCAGAGCAAGAAAGAGAATCAAAATACTGCACCATGGAAACTGAAAGGAGAGTTGGTAGAGAAAACCATTAATAGTGTTAAATATAGTATAGTGGTAAATAAAAAGATATGACTGGAAATATTGTGCCTGCCCAAATTCTCTGTTTCAGCCTCAGTGGAGGGAATACCCTCCATTCTTGAGCATTCTCTGTACTCTTTTACTTTCTGTCTTTGTTTTTATTGTCCATGATATCTTTCATACTAGTGCCACTCCTTCCTCTTCCTGCCACTAGTCCTGTTGAAGTCTAGCTAATACTTTAATATTGTACTCAAATTCTACATCTTAACAGTATTTCCAGTTTGAATTAATCTTTCTTATTTCATTTTAGCTTTACATTTTTTAGTACTGCTATTATATGATTAACCTATGTATGTATATATCTTTGATTTTTTGGGTACAACTTAAAAAAGTTTTAAATAGATGGCATGAACCCTGCTATCTTTAGCTAAAATATAATTAGAGGTTAGTGTAACTTAATAGCCGTGAAGTTTATCTGATTTCAGGCCAGGTTCAGGTGTTCAAACAGGGTCATTACTTGTCTTTGTATCCTGTACATGCTTCCAGAGTATAAAAGTGTTTTTCAAACCTCAAATTGTGAGTCATAAAATCAATTTAGTAGGTTACACCAGCATTTAAAAAATTAAATAGACTAGGAAATGACAGAGTTCAAATAGTAAGAGTAAATATTGTTTCATGACATTTCTTTTATAATGATTACTGAATAATCATATAAACCATATTATTTTTGTGGGTTATAGTCAGAATTGTTTAAAAGTCATAACGTAGAGCTTTGCACATCTTAGTTGCTCAGTTGTTAAATTGAATGGAATATTTGATTTGAATTTACCATACTTATATGAGATTTTAGGGATGAATGTATCAGTGCAAATATAATCTGCATAGATTTGTCAGCAAAATTAAGATTAAATCGAACACATGCCAAATACTTGCTTAACAAAATTATAACAGTTTATCATGATGACTTTTCAGAAGTTTTTGGATAAGGACTAAAATCCACTATGACAATGAATTCTACTGTAGATAGATGTAACACTGTATATTTATGGATTGCTTAAAACTCTACATTTTGCTATAAATATAGAAATATATATAGATACAGAAATAAAATGTCCAAATGCCAAATTTTATATAGCAAAATTTTGCCAAATTTTCAATGAATAAAAGCCTGACTTATCATTCTCTCTCCTCTGAGTTATTTAGTCTTATCTGTGCTCTTTGCATTTGAGATTAGGATTAATATTTCTTTTTCAAAGACACTTCTAAGAAATTGTGTGTGTATATCAGCCATTAATTATATTAGAATTAAAATTCCACAATAACTGGAGGAGGACTGAAATACTCTAGTAGTCAGCTCTCCTGTAAACAGCCAGTTTTTCTTTAGTTCAGGGAAACCTTCATGGTCTATTAGTCTCAAGAGTCAGAAGTCCTAAATTGTCTTGTTATCATCAAAGATTTTCTTTTGAATATTCATGAAATATAAGAAAATAAAATCATTTAAAAATGTTGACAAACCTTGTTTTAGATACCCAAAAAGAAATTTTATTATACATAGTTATTTTCCAAAATAACTTTTAACCCTAGTAGCCCTAAAGCAGTCAAATAAGTAACATGATTTACAGAGCTATACAATTCAAGGAAGCTGTGGTAAATAATTTGACTTTCATTTGTAATATGCTGAAATATCACTATAGCCAGTTTATGAAAAAAATATATGGTCATAGCATATGTGCATTTTATTTGTTTAGGAAGAACCTGCGTAATTTAATGAATGATATTAAGGTGTGATTAGAACATTTTTTCCTTAAGAAAAACTCATTAAATACAAACCTACTTAGTTGTATCTATATGGGCACATAAACCTCTTATCACTTAGATATCATTTAGAATATTACAAATCAATGAAAATTTCTTTTTTCCTCACATTTTCTTATTCACTGTTTCCTATTATTTTATGTTTGAGGAAGAAAAAAGAACAGATAGGAAGATATTTAAAGCAAAAATTTTGCTTTTTGAATTAGCATTTGTAAACTGATTAGAGGATGAAAGATATTTAAATATTAAACTGTAATTAGTCATATGAACTTTAAATTCTTTACAGGAATCCAGTTTGTGTTGGAGATAGAAATTATTAGAAAGGTATTTTTGTAAGAGTGAAAAAAAAAAAGGGCTAGGAGGGCTAAATAAAAGGTGGGGCTCTAAGGATTGACTATTAATCTCTTCTTGTGACAGCAAGATGACCAAAGGAGTTTGGTATTCTCCGTAAGAAGACTTCTAAAAGCATATCTGTTCTGTGAAATGTATTTTCTCTGGACACAATCTATTTATTGTATGTTTTCACATGCTTTAGCATTCTTTCCTTGGAATGTAGTTCCTTAAAAAGCACAAACTTTGAATTAGAGATTTTTTAGAAATTCAGAGTTGGAAATTTTCTGATGTGTATATCTACACCTAGAGATCTGTTTATTTTGGAGGGATACAAGATTTCTGAGGACTCAGCCTGTATCCTTAATTTCTTATTTGTTATTCTGATGTTTAGCACATACTCTTTTATGTCATGGGTATTGTCAGCTTTTTTACTGAACACTGACTTTCTTTAATTGGAGTAAGAAGGTAACTGATCAAAGATCAAGAACTCTGAGTTCTGGCTTTCCTACTCTTTAATGTAATGTTTGGGCAAATCATTTATCTTTATTGTCTCTTATTACATAGCCATAAAGCAGGAATAACAGTTATGATCCCTATCTCCAGTATAGGGACATTATACAAATATTCCTGCACCCTCATTCTATAACCCCCTACTTCCTGGAAAAAATGAAAGCCATTGGTTACTCAAGTATGAACTTTCTTAACTTTCTGTGCTCTGACCTCAGCATTTCCTTTCATCCTTCCCCCGTATACAAATTTATCCATATTTGGGCCTGTTCTTATCTTTTTTTCTCAATGTGGATGAGTTATATCTTTATATTTAGGATTATTCCTATCAACCTTTCCCTTTGACTCCATCACCTTTGGCCTTTTGCAGAACTTTACTCCATTGGTCAACTTCGATTTGACTAGGTCTTTTCCTCTATACAATACAGAGATCTATATACATTAAAAAGTTAATAGTCCTTACCTTCATCTTTCATTTCACCCTCTTGAGGTAACTAATGTTAACTTTGCTGTATCCTTTCATTTTTTATGCTTTGTATAATTGAATGTTTGTGTGTATATGTATATTTTCTTCCTTTTTATAAAAATGGGATTACAAAGTATATATTACTCTGCAGCTTGCTGTTGTTGCTTAAAATATCTCATGGGCATATATATTTAATTTTTCTTTTGGGCAACAGTATCATATTTCATAGAATGGATATGTTGAATGGATCCATTTAACAGTTTTCTTGTTGATCTCTATTCATACTTTCTTATTTGTTCCAATTATCAACAGTGCTGTCCAGTAAACATACTTGCCCATATGCCTTACACATTGGAGCTTTTATTTTAATTGACTATATCCCTAAGAGTGGAAATGCTGGATCAAGGGGTATGCACCTTTTAAAATTCAGTAGATACTGTGAAATTACTTTCCCGAATAGTTGTAGTTTATCGTCTTCCAAAAAAGCAGTGTTGTTTTAAGTCACTTTCTCCAAAACAGTAATGATCATTTTGCTAATCTAATTGGTGAAAGATATCTCTTTGTTGCTTTGGTTTTGACTATGTATTGGGTTGGCCTACAAGTTCGTTCAGTTTTAAGTAAAAATAAAAGACATTTTTCACTTTCACGAAGGACTTTATTGAACAGCGTATTCACTAACCGAACGAATTTGTTGGCCAGCCCAATATTAATTGGCTAATTGTGTTTCCTTTTATGTGAGGAAATAGCCTGTTAATAGCCTCATCCTAGTTTTGTTGGATTGCTCGCCCTCTTCTTAACAACTGGTAGGACCTCTTTATGTTAGGATTATTATCTCCTTGACATGTCTTATGAATATTGCCTCTCAGTCTGTGGTTTTCTAAACTTGTCTAAAGACACTTTTGCCATATTGAGTAATATTTTAAAGGTAGTCTATAAGTAAGAACTTGTCCTACTGGATATTAAATTTTACTAATTAGTCAATGAGAACAATATGATATTGATATAGAAATAGACAACTGTAGCAGAATAGAGTGCCCAGGAGCAGATCCAAGTGTATTAGTGTCTTAAAATACAATGAGGGGGCATTTCAATTAAACTGGGGGAAAGAATGGAATATTTAACTACTTGTTTTAGATAATTGACTCTCTGTATATAAGAAAATAGTCTTCATACCTTGTACAAAAGTAAATTTCAGACAAATGAATGAATGAACCTGATTAAAAGGTTGGGTTCTTTTCCTTTAAGAGCCTGCAGGAATACCCTCTTCTTATCCCTGTCAAAGATTTATATTACACTGAAATTGCCCATTAATTTGTGTTTTCTTCTTCATTAGATTGTAAATACCGTGAAGGCAAGAATTATGTCTAATTTATTGTAGTATCTCCATTGCATAAGTGTATTCTTAGCACATAGTAGGTTCTTATATATAAGTATCTGTGGACTTAGTCAATGAATTTATTTGTCCCTTTCTTGTTCTGTATTCTATTTTCCATTCCCAAGAAAATTATCTACAGAATAAAATATATTATAGAAAGCTATTCACTTTGGTCTTAAACTTGTAGTAGTAATATAGTCGAGAGGCCAGGAGCCTGGGTTAGGATTGTTGGTAGTGGGTAGGGATAGAAGTAGATGGACTTCACAGAGATTTAGCAGGGAGTAGACTCAACAAGACCTTGATGATTTAGTTGAATGTTGTAGTGAACAAAGGAAAAAACATAAAAGAATGACTTAGAGACATTCATTGGGATATGTTATAGAGGAAAAGGGGCTTTTTTCTTATGTGAGGTTATTACTTGTTTGCCTTTTGGATGCAATTTTGTCTCCCTAACACTAGAACCCTATTGCAAGTGTAGTTCATCTTCAACTCATTGCTTTTCTCTTGAGAAACTTTTGTGTTTTCTGCTTCTTGCTTCTCCCAGTTGCTGAATTCTGTCTTATCTACAGCTACTTTACCTCTGAGGACAAGGTGGGGAAAGAATGTGAGTGGGCAAAGCCAGAGCATTGTTTAGCAGCCAGCAGGAAAGGAAAACTAGGAATATTTATGTATTCATCATTTTTTATTCTATCTCAAGGACGTTGTTTACTGTAGAAGAGGTTCAGTAAGGCACACTGAAAGCTCGGAAGTGAAGGGATCCATGGGTTTATTAAGGGAAGCACATAGCAGTATGTGGATGAAAGTAGAAGATAGATGATGACTCAAGGAGCCTAAGTTTTAAATGGCGACCGTGGGTGGCAAAAGTACACTTTCAAGAGAGGAAAGCCTTTGATGTAGAAGCCTTTGATCTTTTTATCCTCTGTTTGGTACCAAAAAAAATCCTGATTGGCACCTAGTAAATGTTTATTGAAGAAATGTGTTATGTTATATGACTTTCTATGTATAAATATTAGATTCCAGTTTTAATAGTAGACTTGTTTTTTGTTTGAAAACTTTCTGTGTTTGCTACTATACTCAAAGTACTTCTTTTTAAAGTAAGAGCTGTGGATTTCTGCTCTACATCCATTGCCAAATCTAGCAACATGTTTATGTTAACAAAATTTTATTACATTAAATTATTTTGTTCTAACCTTCTTGACAGAGACTGTTAAACATTAGGCCTAGTAAATATAGCCAGTAAACCATAGACCAGGATTTGAAATACATTGTTGCCCTAACTTTCAAAGATTTAAAACATAAAATTTTCTTTTATTTAACAAAATTGCCCATGCTTGTAGTTCTAATGTATAGTAATAAGAATGTGGGGCCTCCCTGGTGACGCAGTGGTTGAGAGTCCACCTGCCGATGCAGGGGACATGGGTTCGTGCCCCGGTCCGGGAGGATCCCACAAGCCGCAGAGCGGCTGGGCCCGTGAGCCATGGCTGCTGAGCCTGCGTGTCCGGAGCCTGTGCTCCGCAACGGGAGAGGCCACAACAGTGAGAGGCCCGCATACCGCAAAAACAAACAAACAAACAAAAAAAGAATGTGAATTTTCTCAAGACTCTTTAACTCTTAATGTCAATAAGATATTACTTGGTAATATCCTTGAAATAATAACTCCATTCTATAATAAAATGACCTGAACTTTAAGACATTATAACTGACATTCTAAATATATTTAATTTACTAACCATCATGCTAAGTGCTATACTCTGAAGAAGGTATCATTATTGTAGTTATATAGATGAGAAAGTAAAGTACCAAAGAAATTAATCTTTCAAAAGCCACTTATAACCCATAGTCAGAATTTGAATACAGGTCTCTCTGACTACAAAGTCCATCTTTCCACTATGTCTAGTTTGTTTTCACTCACTGTATGACATGACATAACATGACATACCATAATATACACATGTATATGTAATACATGTTTATAAAGCAATCCAGAAAAGAACAAAAAGCTGTGACATAGTCTGTAATCTAACAACCCAGAGATAATCGCTGTCAACATTTTGGTGTATACTCCTTGTTTTTTCTTTTTTGGTATACACACTCTGTAAAGGAACACTCTGTTGTTTTTGTTTACATTACACACAGTACTCTCTGCACAGTACTTCACTTCTGACATTAGATGTGTGGGTTTTCCACACATCAAGCAGTTCTCCCACACTAGCTGGGTGTCCTATAATTTAACTCAATTCTGATGCTGTCTAACTGGAGATAGCATCAGATCTCACAGGTTGAGGGTTCAGTCCTGCAAGATGGCTCCCCATACTCCCCAGTCCGAAGTCCATGTTGTTACTTGTGCTTCTGACCTACAGGCTATAGATCAGAGATTTCCACCACCCCTTCCTCTGATTCAGTTGCTTTGCTAGAGCAGCTCACAGAACTCAGGAACAGCCCAATGAAAGAGATGTGTAGGGCAGGTATGAGGAAAGGGGCACGGAGCTTCGTGCCCTCTCCAAGAATGTACCACTCTCCCAGCACCTCCACTTGTTTGCCAACCTGGGCACTGTCTAAACCCCATGCTGGTTTTTTATGAAGGCTTCATTACTTAAGCATGATTGATTAAATAATTGACCATTGATTTTTTTTAAAATTGAAGTATAGTTGATTTACAATGTTGTGTTAGTTTCTGGTGTACAGCAAAGTGATTCAGTTATTCTTTTATATATATATATATATATATACACACATATTCTTTTCTATTATGATTTATTATAGAGGATTGAGTATAGTTCTCTGTGCTGTACAGTAGGACCTTGTTGTTTATCTGTTTTATGTATAGTAGCTTGTATCTGCTAATCCCAAACTCATAAGTTATCCTTCTCCCACCCCCTTTCCCCTTTGGTAACTATAAGTTTGTTTATGTCTATGTCTGTGAGTCTGTTTCTGTTTTGAACATAAGTTCATTTGTGTTACATTTTAGATTCTACATATAAGTGATATCTTGTGGTATTTGTCTTTCTCTTTCTGACTTAATTTCACTTAGTATGATAATCTCTAGGTCCATCCATGTTGCTGCAAATGGCATTATTGCATTCTTTTTTATGGCTTAGTGGTATTCCATTGTGTATATGCACCACATCTTCTTTATCTATTCTTCTGTCCTTGGACACTTAGGTTGCTTCCATGTCTTGGCTATTGTAAATAGTGCTGCTATGAACATTGGGGTACATGTTTCTTTTTGAATTAGAGTTTTCTCCAGATATAAGCCCAGGAGTGGGATTGTTGGATCATATGACCGTTGATGATTGATTCAACTTCCAGTCCCTTTCCCTGGAGGTCCGGGGTTGGGAGGTGAGGGTGTGAGACTGTAAGTTCCAATACCCTAATCTTGGTTGGTTCCCTGGCAACCAGCTCCCATCCTTAGGTTTCCTAGGGGTTTTCCAAAAGTCACCTCATTAACATAAACTTAGGTGTGGTTGAAAGGGCTTGTTATAAATAACAAAAGACACCTTTATCTTGTCACTTAGGAAATTCCAATGGTTTTAAGGAACTCTCTGCTCTATTCCAAAAAATATATATTTCTTATTATAAATCACAGTATCACACACACATACCTGTAAGAATTCCTATCTAAAATTAGTTGGCTTCTGTTTATGTATACTTAAGAAAAATCCATTCTGATACTTGCACAGTATCAGAAATGGGAAGAGAAGCATATGGTGAGAATTGCTATATATTTTATATACCAGTGGCTTCCAAATGCTGATCCAAGTGCTGGTCATAATAAAGTTGTTATTGGTTCAAGATGAAATAAGGAAAATGTAGTGAGATGAAGATGAATTTATTCAACATAAATGACTGTCTTATTCTGAGTTTTAAAAATTTATTTGGAGAATTTAAATGTTTTTTCTTCTATGAAATGTTGGTAAAACTGTGGTCTGTTGTTGTAGTTGATGATGATGTTACTTTTCCATATTTTTACTTTGCAAACAACAACAACAAAGCAGTGATAGTCCTATATTGTTTCCTGCCCCAGTTTTTAGAAGATTTATTAACTGCTTTACGAAATTTTCAAGACTTATAAGTGACTGCTGCTGATCGTCTTACCCAGCTCCTTGTTAATTAACAACAAAAGTATTTGATCCAGTGCTATTTGACCTTGGTTTACATTAGATACATTGTTTTTTCCCCCTTATTTATTGAGTACATTTTATTTTTCATTCTCAGTACCTGGTTATGGATTATTATGTTGGTGGGGATTTGCTTACTCTACTAAGCAAATTTGAAGATAGATTGCCTGAAGATATGGCTCGATTTTACTTGGCTGAGATGGTGATAGCAATTGATTCAGTTCATCAACTGCATTATGTACACAGGTGAGTAAGATGCAGTGAAGGAGCGGATTGTATAAATGTCAAAAGAGATGTTTCTGTAAGAAAGTGGTGATTTTGATTGCCATGGAATACTTTCTTCTTTGTAAACTGTTCGACAGGTATAATGATTTATTTTAAGAATTTCCTACAAATGTGTTATTTTGTGTACCGTTTAAGATGGAATGAAAAAGCAGGCCATTTACAAAATGATTTTTGTGTAAGATTGTTCTTACGCCTGTTGACACATATTAAAAATCTCTGTAAACATCTCATAATAATTTATGTGTAGTAAAAAATGTTAAAACTTATTGGATGGTTTAAAAGGCAGTCTCACATTTTTAAAAGAAAGAAAGTAGGAAATCCTCACAAAGTTATTGGTGAATTGATCACTCAAATGAGAAAATCTTTGGGTTGTGCAAAATGTGAGAAAGTAAAGAGACGCTAAGGAGAAGGAGGGAAAGGGAAGGGATCCTGGCATGTTGGAAAGAAACAACCATTTTCTAAGACCATAGTTTGAAAACTTCAGCATGCATCAGAATCATATGGAGGGCTGTTAAAACTCCAGAGTTTCTGATTGAGTAGGTTGGATGGGTCTGGGGACTTGGCATCTCTAACACCTTCCCAGGTGATGCTGCTGCTTCTGCCCCTGCTGGTCTAGTGACCTCACTCGTGATAACTTACGCTCGAAGACAGCAATGGCTCTTTCTTTTTTTGCGGTACGCGGGCCTCTCACTGTTGTGGCCTCTCCCGTTGCGGAGCACAGGCTCCAGACGCGCAGGCTCAGCGGCCATGGCTCACGGAACCAGCCGCTCCGCGGCATGTGGGATCTTCCCAGACCGGGGCACGAACCTGTGTCCCCTGCATTGGCAGGCGGACTCTCAACCACTGCGCCACCAGGGAAGCCCGGCTCTTTCGTTTTGAGTTGTGGGTGATGAGAGTAATCTCTGTGAAGAGCAAGAATGTAGGAAGAAGAAAAATTTTCTGTTTCAGAGTTTGTTTGTTTTAAGATTTGGGTATCTTATGCTGATTGATTTAATTAGCAGTGAAGTTTTAGTACATTATTAAAAGAAGAATAATTTGGTTAAAAAATTTTGTATTTTTCAGATCTCAGTTTGACTTTTCCTATTCACATGCTTTTCTCTGTCGATATCTGATAGTCACAAATTTTCTTGAAAGCAAAAACATGAACATACTTTGAAAACTGTAAAGCACAATGCAGTTTCTAAGGTGGCATTGTTGTCTCAAGAGTGAATTATTTGGATGAGAAACTCAAGTGCTGTTTTGTTGCTTAAGCAGTAAGCCAAGATCCTAGCTGAGGACTGTCGTTTAAAAGTACTTTAAAAAATCACTTCATTGAACATTTAAAGAATGCTAGTCTTAGACTCGTGGAGTTTAAGAGAAACCTTACTCAGTTCACGTCTAAATTCACAACGAGGACTTATATTATTTCTGAAAATAATTCATCTAGATTAGAGATAGTAAATATGAGGTATTTTTGTTACCCTCCCTTCTGCCAGGCTGTGACAAATATTCTTAACTGATCACAGGACTCCTTCCCACTGACTATATACGCAGTCTCATAATTCTTCTCAGGACAGCATTCTGGGTAACAACTATCTTTCCGATATTGAAATGTGGATTGTAATCCATTTCAGCCCTGAGTGCTGCTTGAGTACCTCTAATTTTACAAGGTACTTAATGTTAAATGAATCCTATTTATTCCATTGTTGGACAGCTCCAGTGTTATAGAATTTTACTTTATGTTAAGCTGAATTTCTTTTTCTCTTAATCATTGGTCCTAGTTTTGCCTTCAGAGCCACATATAATAATACAGTTTATCTTATAGTCATCATGCCTTCAGAAGTCATCTCTTCTTTAGGTTAAACGTCTAAACATTTATAGTGTCTCTTGTCAAAATTGACAAACACATTTTCTCTCCCACTGTCTCACACATGTGTACACACACACGCACACACACACACACACTCTTAGCCTGTGACCACTCCCATACCTCTTCTCCCTCCCTTCTTGTCTTTCCCTTTGCCTGTCAGTGGACATGTTCCGATGCATCGATGTGCTTCTTAAAATGTGATTCCCATTTTCTGGATAGAATATTTTCAGCAAATGCTTTACTGAGGAAATATTTATTGAGTCCTCTTTTATAAATAGCATTGTGCTAAAGTATGTGAAATTTTAAGTAAGTATAGCATACAGTCCTGACACTGAAGCTGCTTCCAGTCTGTTGGGGGACACAAAACACAAGACATAAACAAAAATTTTGTTTAGAGTAGTGAAGATTTTTTAAAGATAAAAACAAGCTTATTTTAAAGTGTATAGGGAAAGGCAACAACTAAAGTAGCTAAAATGATTTTGAAAAAGGAGAATAAATTAGGAAGAATCCCTCTACCTGATATTAAGACTTACTATATCACTATCTTAAGCTTAAGCAAGACTCTGATAATGGTGGAGGAATAAACGCATAGATCACTAGACAAAATAGAGGACCCAGACAGAGACTAACACAAATAACTCCCAACTGATTTTGACAAAGTTGCAAAAGCAGTTCAGCATAGGAAACATAGTCTTCAACAAACGGGCTAGAATAATAGGCAAAAAAAACAAACTTCCCTAAACCTCACACAAATACAAAAAAAAAAATTCAAAATGGATCATTGGTTTAAATGTACAGTGTAAAAGTATAAAAGTTTTAGAAGAAAACAACGGAGAACATCTTCTGGACTTTGGGTTTGGTAAGGAGTTTTTAGATATGACACCAAAAACATGGTCCCTAAAACAAAAACTAGTGAAGTGGACTTAATCAAAATTAAAAACGTGTTCTACATAAGATTCTGGTAAGAAGATAAAAAGGCAAGCTATAGAAGGGGAGAAAATATTTGCAAACCACACATCTGACAAAGGCCTTATATGTAGAATATGTTAAAAAAAAAAAACTCTCAAAACAAAATTTAAAAATCTTGAACAATCCAATTATAAAGTGGGCAAAACACATGAACAGACATTTCACCCAAAGGGAGATAGAGATGTCAACTAAGCACACGAAAAGATGTTCAACGTCATTAGCCATTAGAAAAATGCAGATTAAAACTACAATGAGATACAAATGAGAAGGTATTAGAATAACTAAAATAAAAAGTAGTGATAATACTAAATGCTGATATGCAGAGAAAGTAGATCTCTCACACGTTGCTGATAAGAATGTGTACAGCTACTCTGGAAAACAGTTTGAAAGTTAAAAAAAAAATTAAACATGTACTTACTGTACTTACTGTGTAGGTAAGTACAGTACTTACTGTGTAAGTAAGTACAGTACTTACTTACTGTGTAAGTAAGTACAGTACTTACTTACTGTGTAAGTAAGTACAGTACTTACTTACTGTGTAAGTAAGTACATGTACTTACTTACTGTGACCCAGCAATTACATTTTAAGGTATTTATCCCAGAAAAATTAAAACTTATATTCACAGAAAAACCTGTACATGAATGTTCATAGCAGATTTATTTGTAATAGCAAAATGCTGGAAACAGCCTAGATGCCCTTCAGTGGGTGATGGTTGAACAAACTCTGGTATATCCATGTAACAGATTATTACTCAACAATAAAAAGGAATGAATTACTGATACATGCAGAACCTGGATGGACCTTAAGGGCATTATGCTTAGTGAAAAGAACTAAAACTCAAAATGTTACATATTGTATGATTCCATTTATGTAACATTCTTGAAATACCAAAACTACAGAGATAGAGGACAGATTAATGGTTTCCAGGGTAGAGGGGCAGGGAAGAGTGTGGGGAGTGAGAGGGAATATAAAAAGACAGCATGAGGGAATTCCCTAGTGCCCCAGTGGTTAAGACACCACGGTTCCACTGCAGGGGGCATGGGTTCGATCCCTGGTCAAGGAACTAAGATCCCACATGCTGCGCTGCGTGGCCAAAAAGGCAGCAAGAGGGAGTTCTTTTTTGTGGTGATGGAACAGTTGTGTATCTTGATTGTGGTAGTAGTTACACAAATCTGTGAGTGGGATAAAATTGCATGGAACTACATACACATACACGAAGGTTGAAACAAAGGATGGGAACTGACTAAGGTCTATAATCTAACATTAATGTACAGGTGTCAGTTTCCTCATTTTACTATTGTGCTACAGCTATAATATGTTATAGGGAGTAAGGGGGGACGCTGGGTAGAAGGGTAATGGGACTCATTGTACTGTTTTTGCAATTTGCTTTGAGTGTGCAATGACTTCAAAATAATAAGATTTTAAGGAAAAAAGTAATTTGATTACTTGTTCTTCTGAAGTCTGGAAACCAAACCCAAGAAGTTCTTTATGTTACATATGCAATTCTTATAAACTTTGGTGAATTTCTCAAGATTGACAGATTTGCTTAGGCTCCTGGCCTGCCAGGAAGTGATTTTTCTTACCACCTGTAAGGCTGGTATCTGTAATTCAAGTATGTGGGTGCCATTAACACATAGATGATACGCAAATCATGGGATAAGCTGAGCTCACTCTGTGAAACAGAGTCAGTATTGAAGAGGATCCAGGACTGAGCCCTGAAGAGCTCCAGTTTTTGGAGCCTGGGTGGAGTAGGAGTAGTCAAGGAAGCAAACTAAGAAGGAACAGCTAGAAGTTAGGAACAGCCAGAGGTTGGGAGGAAAATAATGAGAGTGTAGATAAGGTGTCTTATGGGAAATAAAAGTAAATCATCATTGGGCTTCCCTGGTGGCGCAGTGGTGGAGAGTCCGCCTGCCGATGCAGGGGACATGGGTTCGTGCCCCGGTCCGGGAAGGTCCCACATGCCGCGGAGCAGCTGGGCCCGTGAGCCATGGCCGCTGAGCCTGCGCGTCTGGAGCCTGTGTTCCGCAACGGGAGAGGCCACAACAGTGAGAGGCCCACGTACCGCAAAAAAAAAAGTAAATCATCTTTCCCTTTATATTTAATTACATTAGTATCCTAGATGACACATTTCAAGCAAACATTTAATAATCTCTTTTTCCTGTGGATACTTTTGTCCCGGGTGTTGGGGGCAGCTGTAAGATATCCCTTGCTTTTATGTTAAGTAATATAATATGCTCTTTACTTTCAATTTATTGTCTTTTGAAAGAAGATGTTTAACAAAATACTTATGCTTCATAGTTGTGCCCAAGTTGGACAAATTTTTAATTTTGTAAATTCATTCATCGTGAAAGTTTTGTTCAATCAGTACTGTTTTCCCAGTGTTCTAGCTACTTTCTTGGGTGAGAGAGACAACAGAAATGAAAGAAATACCCCCTCATTTTGAGAAGTTACGTGGATAAATTTAACAGTAATAATAGAGAGCAATTAAATGATGACAAAACCAGGTTAAAAAAAGTAGTAAAGTTGTATACTAAACATTGTGGAGATGTAAAATAAAAGAATAAATAAGTTAGGCTAACAGGTGAATCAGGAAGACCTCTTGGGAAAAAGCCATGTATACGATAGGAAGAAGACATTTCAATAGATTGAATTAGCTTAGCTAAGGAAGGAGAACCAAAGTAAACACGATACACAGAGAATGACCATTAAGATTCAGAAGTAATATATTATCATTATTTTAATGTTAAAGATAGCACTTGAATACTTAGAAAAATACAACACAGGTTACTCTTGAACATTGTGGGAGTTAGGATTTTGACACTCATGCAGTTGAAAATCCACCTATAACTTTATAGTCTGCCCTCTGTATCCTTAATTCCACCCTTATCCTTAGTTCCGCCATATTTGAGGTTCCTCCATCTGTAATATTTACTATTTTAAAAAGGTCATGTGTAAGTAGACCCACCCAGTTCAAACCAAATGTTGTTCAAGGTTCAACTGTATCAAAAAATATCAGCATTATAAAAGCATGTCCATTTTTTCCCTTTGCTTTTAACAAAATGGTTCCCCCCCCCACGTTTATTGAAATGCTATTTTAGCAGTCATAAAATATCTTCTTTTCAGTCACCTCTCAACTCAGATATTAGACTTTGCCATAGGTGCACTTTAATTTTCACCTTAAAGTTTGAAATGCCAGCATTTCCATTTGTTATTTGCTGAATAAGCAGTTTACATTTTCAGGGTATGTCCTCTCTTTTCGATCATTTATTTGCTTATATGCAAAATTTGTGAATAGAGGTTATTTCTAACAACTACACAGCATCATTGGGTGTATCTGACTCAGGTTGATTACAGTGTGTGCCAAATACTGGGTTATGGTAAAGTAAGCCCTAATTATAGGTTGAAAAAAAACCCAACTTATTTCTAAATAAATATGCTAACTAAACTCAGCAGTAGACTCTGTGTTCAGGTTGTCAGCTACAACTTCAAAAATGCTAATAATGAAAGACACACAATCCCACTAGAACAGTCTAATTAATTGATCTCATTACAAATATTGTGTTTGATTATCTTGCGGTTTAGTTTCAGATGACAGAAATGGAAAGATGAGGACTCCTGTGGTATTCTTCAGTACCATATAGATACTCTACGTAGATAATCAAAATGTCACCTTCTGATACCCTGTGTCCTTCAGGGACTAAGCTCTTACCTTGATTTCTGTTTCTAGTATAGTTTTCTGTAACACCATTTTAAGAGTACTGCACATTTTGCCTCCAAACTAGAAGTACCTTGCTTGAAACTACTTTGATTGAGAAGGGAAGGTCTTTGATGGTTGGCAGATTGTTCTGTTACAAACATCAATGATATTATAAAGTATACAACACTTTAAAGTTGTATACTTTTAGAGAGAATTAGATATGTGTACATAATCTGCAGAGATAATTTCCTTTATTATGGAGCACTTATCATTTTGCAGAAGGAAAAAATATTTTAAAGTTCTTAGTGAAAATAGATATCCATATAGTCAGATCATGGTAGACTAAACTTTTAAAGCAGTTTAAAAAAATGGAAAATTCCCTCTCCATTTTAAACCCTTCAAAGGCAATTTAAAAAAAGATATAAAAATCACAAACTTTTGTTGGCTCTACTCATAATTGCACTAGATATTATCTTTGATAATTAACATTTGAAATCATTGTTGTATTGCTGCTTCATGTGATTTTTTTTCCAAACTTTTTTCACCCTTAGGAAAGAATGATCTCTGTTTTTTTGTATAACTTGCCAGTGGTATTCAGGGGATCTGCATAAAAATTGCTGTGAGATTAAATTATAAATAATCTTCTTTAACAGCTTTATTGAGATATAAATCACATATCATACTAGTCAGTCATTTAAAGTATACAGTGGTTTTTGCTATATTCGCAGATAAGTGCAACTATCACCTCAGTCCATTTTTATATTTAAAAATTTCTTTAATTGAAGTGTAGTTGATTTACAATATTATATTAGTTTTACGTGTATAAAGTGGTGATTCAAAGTTTTTATAGATTACACTCTATTTGTGGTTATTATAAAATATTGGCTGTAGTCCCTGTGCTGTACAATATATCCTTGTAGTTTATTTTATACATAGTAGTTTGTATCTCTTAATCCCCTACCCCTATCTTACCCCCCACCTCCACTGGTAACTACTAGTCTGTTCTCTATATCTGTGAGTCTGTTTCTTTTTTGTTATATTCATTCATTTATCTTATTTTTTAGATTCCACATATAAGTGATAACATACAGTATTTGTCTTTCTCTGTCTGACTTATTTCACTAAGCATGATACCCTCCAGGTCCATCCATGTTGTTGCAAATGGCAAAATTTCACTCTTTATAATGGCTGAATAGTATTCCATTTTGTGTGTGTGTGTGTGTGTGTGTGTATACCACATCTTTATCCATTCATCTATTGATAGACAATTAGGTTGTGTCCGTATTTTGGCTATTGTAAATAATGCTACTATGAACATTGGGGTGCATGTATCTTTTCAAATTAGTGTTTTTGTTTTCTTCAGATACATACCCAGACATGGACTTGCTGGATTATAGGATAGTTCTATTTTTAGCTTTTTGAGGAACATCAACACTGTTTTCCACAGTGGCTATACCAGTTTGCTTTCCCGCCAACAGTGTATGAGGGTTCCCTTTTCTCCACATCCTTGCCAACACGTGTTATTTGTGGTTTTTTGATGTTATCCATTCTGACAGGTGTGAGGTGATTATTTCATTGTGGTTTTAATTTGCATTTCTCTGCTGATTAATGATATTGAGCATCTCTTTTGTGCCTGTTGGCCATCTGTATGTCTTCTTTGGAAAAATGTCTATTTGGGTCTTATGCCCCCTTTTAAATTGGGTTGTTTGTTTTCTTTTTTTTTATTTTGCGGTACGCGGGCCTCTCACTGTTGTGGCCTCTCCCGTTGCGGAGCACAGACTCTGGACGCGCAGGCTCAGCGGCCATGGCTCATGGGCCTAGCTGCTCCATGGCATGTGGGATCTTCCCGGACCGGAGCACGAACCTGTATCCCCTGCATTGGCAGGTGGACTCTCAACCACTGCGCCACCAGGGAAGCCCGCCCTGTTTTCTTGATATTGAGTTGCATGAGCTGTTTATATATTTTGGATATTAACCCCTTATTGCTCATATCAGTTTTGGTGAAATATTTTCTCCCATTCAGTAGGTTGTCTCTTTATTCTGTCAGATTTCCTTTGCTGTGCAAATGCTTTTAAATCTAATTAGATCCCATTTGTTTATTTTTGCTTTTATTGCCTTTTGTGTTTCCATACAAATTTTAAGTTGTTCTAGTTCTGTGAAAAATGCCATGGGTATGTTGATAGTGATTGCATTGAATCTGTAGATTGGCTTGCATAGTATGGTCATTTTTACGATATTCTTCCACTCCATGAATACAGTATATCTTTCCATCTGTTTGTGTTGTCTTCAGTTTCTTTCATCAGTATCTTATAGTTTTCTGAGTACAGGTCTTTTACCACCTTAGTTAGCCTTATTCCCAGGTATTTTATGCTTCTGATGAGATTGTAAATGGGATTGTTTCCTTAATTTCTCTTTCTGACAGTTTGTTGTTAGTGTATGGAAATGCAACAGATTTCTGTAAATTAATTTTGTATCCTGCAACTTTACCAGATTCATTGATGAGCTCTAGTAGTTTTTTGGTGGTGTCTTTAGGATTTTCTATGTACAGTATCATGTCATCTGCAGAAAGTGACAGTTTTACTTCTTCCCTTCCAATTCAAATCCTTTTTATTTCTTTTTCTTGTCTGATTGCTGTGGCTAGGACTTCTAATATTATATTGAGTGAAAGTGGCAAGAGTGGGCATCCTTGTCTTGTTCGTGACCTTACAGGAAATGCTTTCAGCTTTTCACCACTGAGTATGATGTTATCTGTGGACCTATCATATATGGCCTTTATTATGTTGAGGCATATTCCCTCTATGCCCTCTTTGTGGAGAGTTTTTATCATACATTGGTGTTGTATTTTGTCAAAAGCTTTTTCTGCATTTATTGAGCTGATCATATGATTTTTGGTCTTCAGTTTGTTAGTGTGGTATATCACTTTGATTTGCAGACCATACTTGCATCCCTGGGATAAAACCCACTTGACCATGGTATACGATCCTTTTAATGTGTTGCTGGATATGATTAACTAATATTTTGTTGGGGATTTTTACGTCTGTTCATCAGTGACATTGGCCTGTAGTTTTCTTTTTTTGTGATATTGTTGTCTGGTTTTAGTATCAGGGTGATGCTGGACCTGTAGGATGTAGCGGAAGTGTTCCTTCCTCTTCAGTGTTTTGGAGTAGTTTGAGAAGTGCAGGTGTTAACTCTTCTTTAAATGTTTGTTAGAATTCACATGTGAAGACATCTGGTCCTGGACTTCTGTTTGTTGGGAATAAAGAGTTCATTTTGTTTGTTGAGAGAAAGAGTTCATGCTTGAACTCTTTCTCGGGTAGGTTGCCTGTCTACACTTTTCTTAATTCTTCTGGCGTTTTATCTTGTTTCTTCATTTGTAACATGTTCCTCTGTCACCTCAATTTGCCTAATTTGCTGTCTCTGTTTCTGTGTATCTGGGAGGTTAGTTATATTTTCCAACCTTGGAGAAGTGGCCTTCTGTAGGAGATGTCCTATGTGACTCCACTTTGGTCACCAGAGCTATATGCTGTAGGGGTACCCCTGTGTGGGCTGTGTGGATCCTTCTGTTGTGGTGGGCTGAATACTGTGGATGGTCTTGTAGGCATGGTTGGTCGGGCCATGTCACAAGGCAGCTGGTTGTAGAACTCCAGGGGGCCCCAGGGCTAGTGCTGGCTCGTTGGGTGGGGTCTGGGTCTAGGCAATTCCAGAGCTGTTGCTCACCCACTGGTAGGTGGAGCCAGGTCCTGGGGTTAATGCTGGCCCACTGGTGGGCGGAGCTGGGTCCTGGGGTCTGGCAGCAGGGCTAGAGGTCCCAGAGCTGGTGTCAGACTGCTGTGGATGGGGCTGGCTCCTGACACAGCTGGCTGTGGGGTACAGGGTGTCCCAAAGCTTGTGTCAGCCTGCTAGTGAGTAGGACTGGATCCTGGAGCTAATAAGCTAGAGGGAGGATTCCAAAATGGTGCTTGCCAGCACTAGTGTCCACGTGGTAGAATGGAGCTCCCCATGTTGGCTGCTGCCAGTATTTAAGTCCCCAGAGTGAAGTTTCAGTCACTTCCTGCCTCTCCAGGAGACTCTCCAAGATCAGCAGGTAGGTCTGACCCAGGCTCCTTTCAGATTACCGCTTCTGCCTGGGTCCTGGAGAATGTGAGATTTTGTGTGTGCCCTTTAAGAATAGAATCTGTATTTCCCACAGCCCTCTGGTCTCCCAAAAGTAAGCCCCACTGGCCTTCAAGGCTAAACATTCTGGGGGCTCCTCTTCCCAATATGGGACTCCTGGTCTCAGGAGCCCAATGAGGGGCTCAGACCCCTCACTCCTTGGGGAGAACCTCTGCAATTGTAATTACCCTCCCGTTTGTGTGCCAGCCACCCTGAGATACGGGTCTTTGCTATACCATGACTCTGCCTCTCCTACCTGACTCATTGTGGTTCCTTCTTTAAATCTTTAGTTGTAGTGATTTTTTCTGGTAGGTTCCAGTTTTGCATCAATAGTTGTTATATGAATAGTTGTAATTTTGGTGTGCCCATGAGAGGAAGTGTGCTCAGGGTCTTCCTACTCCACCATCTTGGGAACTCTGTCCACCTCAGCCCAAAACCATTTTCATCACTTCAAAAAGAAACCCCAGGGGCTTCCCTGGTGGCACAGTGGTTAACAATCCACCTGCCAATGCAGGGGACACCGGTTTGAGCCCTGATCCGGGAAGATCCCACATGCCATGGAGCAACTAAGCCTGTGCACCACAACTACTGAGCCTGCGCTCTAGAGCCCACGAGCCACAACTACTGAAGCCCACATGCCTAGAGCCCATGCTCTGCAATAACAGAAGCCACAGCAATGAGAAGCCTGCTCACTGCAACGAAGAGTAACCCCTGCTCGCCGCAACTCGAGAAAGCCTGTGTGCAGCAATGAAGACCCAACACAGTCAAAAAATAAATAAATAAGTAAATAAATAAATAAATTCTTTAAAAAAAAAAAAAGAACCCCCATACCTTTAAGTTCTCACCTCCCTATTCCCCTATTTCCCCAGCCCTAAGCAACCATTAATCTACTTTCTATCTGTATAGATTTGCCTGTTCTGGACATTTAATGTAAATGAAATCATATAACATGTCTTGTTTGACTGCCTTATTTCACTTAGCTTAGTATTTTTGAGGTTCAGTTGTGTTGTCTCAACCACGTTGACTGTCTGTTAAAACTAAAATGCTAACATTTTCCAGAGATTTTTGATAGAACGCAGAGTATACATGACAACATCACAGTGCACACGATACAACCCCAAATTACTCAGTCTATCAGGAAATTATGATTCAGTCTCAAGAGAAAAAATAGTTGACTTATCCACCTGAAGAGTCATTAGGACTAAGAATTATCAGACAAAACCTTTAAAGAAGGACTTATTTTAAATATACTCCACAAAGTAAAGGAAAACATGTTTGAAATGAATGAATGATGGAAAATCTCTGCAATGAAATAGATAATATAAAAGAACCAATGAGAATTTCAGAGCAGAAAAATACAGTATCTCTAATAAAAATTCACTGAGTGGTTTCAATATCAAAAGGAGGTTTATAGGAAAAAGTCAGTGAAATTGAATATAGATCAGTGGAAGTATCCTATGAAGAACAGAGATGAAAAGATTGAAAAAATAAAGGTGAATAAAAAGATCTATCATATATATAATTGGAGTCCCAGAAAGAGAGCAGGGAGGGAACAGAAGTTTAGGAACAGCCCTAAACTTCTCAACTTTGGAGAAATATGTGAATTTATAGAATCAACAATTGCTGCACCAAAACAATATAAATTCAAAGAAAATCACACTTAGCACCTTATAATCATTTAATAGAAAGGATAATGAAGTAGTCTTGAAAGCATCTATAGAGCTAAAAGACATGAGTTTTCATATCTAAAGGGTCCACTGTACTCAACCCAATTATGGGATATAGACCCACTCAAGGCACATCACATTCCTAAGGATGGTACAGATGAACTAATGTAAACAAATATATATATGCAAGAACTAATATAAAGAATATGTGTAATGAATGATCACTTTGTAATTTGTTACATGCTTCGTTAAGGTATAGGATAGTGTACATTATCAAATTACTTATTTATTTTTATATTTGCCTCATATTTTCCACGAGTTTTTAAGCTTCTGGAGGCAGAGACTGTGATGTTTTCGTCTAATGTATTCAGTGGATATATTTTATTATGTATCTCTGGAGGTTTTCTTCCTCTAGAACCTTGTGTTTTTTTCAAGGTCTTCTTACTGGGTTACGGGTTAATAGGTTGCTGCAACATAGCATTCCCATTGTCAAGTCATATTTTAGGAAGAGTTACTGTTGCATCTAGTATTTAGACTACACATAGGCTTAAAAAAGAGTTACATCAGTTATTGTGTAGCGCCCACTGGATTGTATTTCCTCATAGTGTAGTTATGTATCTAGTCATTTAATTTATTCCTTTCTTTCTCACCTCATTCCATAATGGATTTAGGTAGTTTAAAATGCATACAATAAAACACTGGCAAAATATAAGTACAAGTAAAGAAACATGAGATAGAACTTGCAATTAAAAGTAAAGAACCTAAACCAGGAAAAAATAACTAATGAGCAGCAGTTGTCATTATGTTTTCATATTTTTCATGCTTACCTTTACTTGTTTTACTTGGTATAGCTATTCATATAAAAATGCTCGCCATTTCAGATCAGATGAGGATCCTAAGGTCTCAGGCACACTAACTTTTTGTTGGATAGAATCTGTCTCTGAAGGCAAATTAGGTCGGTTTTGTGGAACGTAATGGAGTATGTGTGCTTTGCTGTGTTTGTTTTAAACATTAAGTACTGGCTTAAATAAATTCTTAGGATGGAAGGTATTTTTTTTGAAGTATTCTCTCCTTACCCTAGTCTAAAAATAAAAGGCAAAAAATAATTCACTTGTTATTCATGGATTTCCTCATAACTCGTACTTTTTCCCCATGGAATTTATTCAATATTCGGGATTTATAATTACAGTTTTTATTAACCTCATCTACTTAATGTTAGTACTGTTTTATATAATATGGCTAACTCTTGGGTAAAGTGTACTGATGCATTACAGGAAATGGATCAAACCTATTTTAATAGAAGTTGTTGAGGGAAATAACACAGAATTCAATTCTAAAGAGTTTTTTATCCCTTATCCCATAAGATTTTATGAAGGATAGGTATGCGCTCAGCCTCCACAAGGGCTTCAGGCGGATTTCGTCTCTTTAAGCTTGGATTTGTGGTATGATTTGTCTGTTATTCTCTTGGTATATGTAAAATCATTACACTTTTACAATGAGATAGAAAAACTTTGAAGCCTGATGCTAAGATAAAACTCCTTTCAGTCCCCCACAGTCCTGAGTCTCATTTGAAAACTAGAATTTTTGATGCTGCTAATGGAGGAGGTATTTGTATAATATCTTGAAATTACTAAAGAATAGATAACTTTATAGTTAGAAATTGTCAAACTAGAGTTGTAGGTGAAGTTGGGATGTGCGCCATTACAGGGATCATTTTATATAAAGATAGTCATCATATTACAGTGCATTTGGCATTTCAGTAACTGCAAGGAATTTGGGCCAACTTCACAGTTAAAAGGAACAGTCTCAAAAGACTACCCTTACTTCTGGCACCAATTCCAGGTTCGGGGTGTCCCCAAAACCACTTTTAGTTTTAATAATTTGTGAGATGGACTCAGCAGGACTCACTGAAAGCTGTTCTACTTACAGTTACAGTTTATTACATGGAAAGGGTACAGATTAAAATCAGCTAAGAGAAGATGTGCCCAAGGCAGATTTCAGGAGAAGTACGAAACCCAGAGCTTCTCTCCTGTTCTCCTTGTGAAATTAGGGCAGCATTACTTTCCCAGCATCCCTGAGACAGTACGAATGGAGTATTGCCAACCGAGGAAACTCACCTGAGCATTTGGTTTCCAGAGTTTTGGGGGTTGCTCAGTCACATACTGCCTGCAGGACTGATCTTTAGTCTCCAGCCCTTCCCTGAGGTTGGGATGATCCCTTTAGTTTCCAGTCCCTTTCGGAGATAAAACTGATACTACATGGCCCAAATAAATTATATCCATCATAAATTACATTCTTAATCTGTTTGGTGTCTGAAGGCCCCAGACAAAGATACTCCTGTTAGGCATGATATTCCAAGAACCTAGAGATCACCTCCCAGTAGCTGCAGCAAAGGCCAGACCTCTCATTGGGTAAGATTAGTTCCTCACTGTACAGGCCACTTCCTGGCCTTCAGCCAAGGCTCTCTTACAACAAAATGATAATTTTGGGGGGGTATTAAATTTAGCGTAGCATTTATATGATGGACACAGCAATAGTGTCATAGTGAGTATGTCTGTCATTTGGAGGAGCCCAGTGTTGGGTAGGGATAAATTTAAAGAAACCACTAATTCATCTTATAAGGCCATTACATACATTCTCATATTTTTGTACTACTATTTTAATTCCTTGTTTTTCCCCTTTGATCTATTGTTATTTGTACCATATGATAAACTTGTGCAGAACTGTTTAGCATAGAAACTAGCTGATGGTTAACGAAATCTAGTTCTTCCTCCGGCTGATCATTTTATTAAATCCTGAGGAGGCTTTAAGTAAATCTCCCAATGCATTTAATTATTAATATCAGTCTTATCAAAAGGCCTGTTTACATAACGTGGTTGAATCTTATCAGCAAGGCCAGTGTTAACACCACATGGCAGTATGGTGAGTCAAAAGATGCTGGCATGGGCTTCCCTGGTGGCGCAGTGGTTGAGAATCCGCCTGCTAATGCAGGGGACACGGGTTCGAGCCCTGGTCTGGGAAGATCCCACATGCCACAGAGCAACTAGGCCCGTGAGCCCCAACTACTGAGCCTGCGCGTCTGGAGCTTGCGCTCCACAACGAGAGAAGCCGCGACAGTGAGAGGCCCGCGCACCGCGATGAATAGTGGCCCCCGCTCGCCACAACTAGAGAAAGCCCTCGCACAGAAAGAAAGACCCGACACAGCCAAAAATAACTAACTAAATAAATAAAATTAAAAAAAAAAAAAGATGCTGGCATATTACCAGTGTCCCACCGACTCATCAACCATCTAGTCCATCATCATTTCATATGACTAAATTGTCTCCCAGAGTGATGCCACTCAGGTTCGCAGAATTCCCTTTGATCATGCCAGGTTCCAAAAGCAGGAAGTTGTTTCAGTAGCGTACGTCTTCACGCATTCTGGTATTTGGTGTAATTGAGCTAAGAGACAATATCATATCTGTTCTGAATTTTGTTTTATTTATTTTTTTATACAGCAGGTTCTTATTAGTTATCCGTTTTATACATATTAGTGTATATATTGTCAATCCCAATCTCCCAAGACAATATCATATCTTGCTCTGAGCCTCTCACAGAGCATCAATATAATAATACTGGATTTCCCTTATTGCATAACCCATTTATTCATTCTTTTATCCTTAGCTGTTACTTTTCCTTCTCTCTGTCACTTAGTTTTGCCCAAATTTTTGGTCCTTTGGAAAGAATGTCAGGTTTGACCACTGTGCTGGTCCAAATTGACAGCAACACTACTAGTCTAGCAAGTGCCTCCGTCCCAGTGCATTGATGCAGTGTAGGGTTGCGTAGATACAGAAATGGTGGGCTATCTCAACCACCACGCAATCCAGCAGTATTCCCTGCCAGCCTTGGTTTTACTAGATGGATTGATGGCACGACTCACCCTATCAGGCCCTTAGGAGTACTGACATTAAGCTTTAAAGGCTAGAAATTCTTCTTGGGAATTATCCTTGCTTCTGGCACCTACAGTTGGAGCCCTGGTTCTGGGACTCTGCATCTGGTAGGGAGGTGAGGTGAGAAGGGAAGAGCTATATAGTCATAACGGCGTCCTTCCTCACTTCCTTTTTCCTTAGGGAAGTGAAGTATTACAAATTTACTTGTTATATATTACTGGTGAAATAATTTTCTTTTAGTCATGATTTAGAGGTCCTTCTCATCACTAAGGGTGCTTTTCTTTTTCGCCTTGAAATTTACTTTGCACGTAAAATACAAGTATACCAGGCTTTAGTAGCCATGTTCTTGTGAATTTCTTTCATCTTGTTTTTATTCTTTTCATTTTGAGTATCTCTTTAGTATGTGGCAGCTAGTTGTTTTACTTGCTGATCCAGAAAAATCTGTGACTCATTAATGATTATGTGCTTTAATTACTTGTTTCAAGAACTGTGTTAACTTTTACAATACGGTATTGTATTTATCAAAAATGTCAAGGGAATAAGTATACATTTTGAAACAGATAGATTCCAATGAAGACAGAAGTGCCTACATAACATAACAGTATATAAATACATTTTAAAGTAATTTCATATTGTTATGGTAGTACCGTCAGTTTGAGAATGATTTGAAGAACCTTCAGAAGAATCCAAAGTATGTCTAATCATTTTCTTGCAAGTTGGTGGCTGATTTCATTATGAAACAGAACATGCTGGATTTTGGTTCACATGGTCTCACTTCTGCTTCATGGTATCTAAAACCAATGCAGAGTTCTGATAGGTGTTAAATGAACTTTGTGGAACACCATGAAATGTTGAAGGAACCATTGTTATCAATGAATATGACTGTATTGTGTATATATAATATAAAAATCACAGTATCAAGTCATATATTTATTGAAAAGAAAAATCTATTAAGCTATTCATGATTATTCATTAGCATTTCTTATATAATTATATGGTATTTTAAAATAGATAAGTTTTACCCATTAACTAACTATTTTCCCCCTATTTCTCATTATTTAATTTTAGCAGTAGAAATGCCTTGGTTAATCTCAGATATATATTTGATAACCCTAGCACCAAGTACAGTCTGTGGTGCATAGTATTCAATTGTTAGTTGATTAATTAATTAATAGAAACTGTAGAAGAAAATCAGATAAGTGCTAAGCATACGTAAGCCTTTATTCAGAGTGCTAGTACATGAGGAAGTTTCAAGGAATATTCTACTTGCTATGGAATGAGGATATGTGTCTTCCCCCCACCCCCCAGTTCATATGTTGAAGCTCTTAATCCCCAGTGTGCCTTTAGGAAGTAATAAGGTTAGATGATGTCATTATGATAGGGTCCTCATGATGGGATTATTAGTGCCCATATAAAAGGAGATAGCAGAGAGCACTCGCTCTCCCTCCCTCCCCCCCCCCCCCCCCCCTCCCTCTCCCTCTCCCTCTCTCTCTCTCTCTCTCTGTGAACACACCAAGGAAAGGCCATGTGAAAACTACAAGCCAAACCCTGCTGGACCTTGATCTTGGACTTCCCAGCCTCTAGCACTGTGAGAAAATAAATTTCTGTTGTTTAAGCCACCCAGTTTATGGTATTTGTCGTGGTAGCCCAAGCTAACTTAGACATTACCTTAGGAAAGAAAGGCAGTTTTTATAGAGCTTTAGCAAGATAGGTCTGGTGGAGGGAATATAGGGATCCACACCTTGTTTTATTGTGCTTTGCTTTATTACACATCACAGATACTGAGCTCTTTACAAATTGAAGGTTATGGCAACCTTGCATTGTAAGATAATGGTTAGCATTTTTAAGTAATAAAGCATTTTTAAATTCAGGTGTGTACATTGTTTTTTTAAGATGTAATGCTATTGCGCACTCACCAGACTTTTATATGCACTGGGAAACCAGAAAAATTCATGTGACTTCCTTTATTGTGATATCAGCTTTATTGAAGCGGTCCGGAACCTAACCTGCAGTATTTCTGAGGTGTGCCTGTAGTGTCAAAGGTGGTTCTCAGAAGAGAAGGCAATTATTCTTGCAATTTAGGCCAGCTGGGATTTATCCAGAGGAGCGGAGGCAAAGATGGGCAAAAGGGAATGTGAGAAACGACTGGACTGACAAGGACAAGATCATAGGCGGTCCACTGATGAAAATCAGATACTATTGACTGGTACACAGTTTTAGAAGGTTTTTCTCTTTAGTGATATATTGTTTAAGTAAATATAAATATGTGTTAAAGAGATTATGTTAATGTATAACAAGACAATGAGAAACATAAGATAATAAGCCCATAAATTTTCTCAAGGTAATTTTTTGGGGCGGGCTTTAAAAAAAAAAAAAACTTTTTATTTTGAAATCATTTTAAATTCACAGGAAATTGCAGACAGTACAAAAAGATCTCATGTACCCTTTACCCAGTTTCCCCCATTGTTACATCTTACCCCACTCGTAATAGGGCTTTTTCTTTCAGTGACAGTGGGTAGTAGTTTAGTCTACACTTTATCATCCCTGGACTCCCTGCTCTTTTCTTCTTTTTCCCATAGTCTCTTTCCCAGGTCTTCCTTTCCACGTGCACTCTAGAGTTTGATCTGCTGGATTTGAATATTTATTTCTATAATTAGAAATGGTTTTAATTTTGTGGTAGACTTTCTTTGAGCTACACTGTAGGTGTGGGTTGTCAGTTGTACTTGTTTCCTCTTGTGGATTGTATCTAGATGGTTTTTTGAAGGGTATGTAAAAGATCAGGATTTGGGCAGCCACTGTTGGGAAAGAAGTTTGAGAAAAGTTTATTGACAGAATGTTATGAATAACTTTTTTAAATTGTAAGATGAACTTCAAATTAATGTACCTATTAAAAATTCAAATGTATGACTAACAGAAAGGCAGTTTGTGACATAATTTTACCAGTGTGGGTTTTCTCTTCTTTATTACTGGTATAATATGTATTTGACAAAATTAAGATACACTTTTTTTTTTGGCGGTACGCGGGCCTCTCACTGTCGCGGCCTCTCTCGTTGCGGAGCACAGGCCCCGGACGTGCAGGCTCAGCGGCCATGGCTCATGGGCCTAGCCACTCCGCGGCCTATGGGATCTTTCCGGACCGGGGCACGAACCCGTGTCCCCTGCATCGGCAGGCGGACTCTCAATCACTGCGCCACCAGGGAAGCCTCTAATATACACTTTCAATAAACATTTTAGTTGTAATATTATAATACCATATGCTGATTTTCTTCTGTATGGGTATATAAAGAGGAGGAGTAGGAAGACCAGAAAATAAAAGCATTCCATTGTGAGAGCCTACTCCCCCAACCTGTATAAATGATGGAAAGGAACCAAATCGGAGACATTGACATGAGCTTGATGGAAGGAGAGATACGTGTCCTAAATTAGTATTCTCAGTAACCAATCCCTATGCAGTATTCTGATTTGTGGTGTCTGGACTGGGGCTGAGGTACATATAGTTAAATAACCTCTATAGTTGATTTTGTTGTCCAGCCAGAGTTGAAAACTACTGCTTTGAAGGTTAACTAATGTTATTATATCCACATTTTACTATTATAGGAATAACAATTATAATAATCATGCTCTGGTACTGATATTCTACTGAAGTATTAAAGTAAAAATGACCTATAGAATATTGCCCTTTCAGTGTGGTCATTGTTTTGGGATGCTTTTTTATTCTTAATGTTACAAATAAAAATATGTATCATTATAAATATTAATTTTGACTTAGAGTTTTAAATAATGTTGTTCCTTTTAAGTCAAATGTTTTAAGTCAGATGTTCCTTTTAAGTAGAATAATGCTTTTCCTTGGGGACAAGGAAAACTGCAGATTACAGAAAATTTAATTCATGATAAGTGGTACAATTCATATTCAAATTAGGAAGAAACTTGAATAATACTTTTTTACAGTGATAATGTAGAGATTTTTATCTCTTCTAAACATTTCTATCTCTTTCTTAGTTTTCATGGATTGTCAAGGTTGGAACTAATGTTTTGCCTGAATTTCCCTTTCACTTCCTTTATTGACAATACTTGGTATCTGGTTGGCTGGCTGCCACCTTATTTGCAAGATGTCACTGACTCAGAGTGGTTCAGAATACCAGATGTTATTTTGCTTCTTATGTCAGAAAATGGAATTTGCCAGCCCATTGTTCCATTTATCCATTGCCATGCAACACATTGTATTTTCCAGAAACAGGGACTGAGACAGAATGTATGTATAATGCAAGATGTACTAAGGATTAACACCTTTGGGAGGGGAGCTGGAGGAAGCAGGGTTAGGCAGAGGGAGAAGTCAGTTTGCACTGCAGGCCAAAGCCTCAGCCAGCCCCACTAGGAGTTCTGGAAAGTCTGTAGCCCATCAGAATTGTTACTCATTTTAGTTAAGTTGGCTGAGTCTTTATAGTTCCCTGTAAATTATTCAGTGGATATAGGTTGCCCAAGAAGGACAAGCCTTTTGGGGAAGAGGCTCTCTGTAACTTTAAAGCAGCTGAGAACTGAGTCTTAGGGAAGGACAGCATTAGGGGAATGGGAAGTATGACTTTGGAAAAAGAGGGATCAGGAAAGAAGACTGAGAAGAATTGGTCTTAGTTGAGAAAATGGAGGAGAAAATGGTAGAGTTGGGAGAATAATCAGCATTGTCAGATGTCACAGAGAAATCATTATAGGATTCAAACTGAAAAGGTTCTGCTGGATTTGGCAATTAAAAGGTTATTTGTCATCTTAAAGAGAATATTTTCTGCATATGAATGGGAATGGGAAAGCCAAAAAAATTTTTAAGAACTTCTTTTAAGCACTCAAATTTCTTTTAAAATTTGATGATACATTTCAGTGGTAATGTAAGAATAAAGACTTGCATTTTCTTGGGCCTATATAATAATGATAGATAACTTTATAACTATGACTTTACTTGAAAGGATTTTGTTACTTACAGATCGTTAAACCTCTTCTTCTGTACGTAGCCTTCAAGATGCCAAAATCATGGTTCAATTATCAAATTATTTGTAGAGAGAATAGATAGGTGTTCACCTGCTTTTCTTTGATCCTGGCTCTTCTAGATGAGAGAAAAGAACCTCTTGGGTTTGAGGGTCCTGTCAGTTATGTAAGTGTAACCATCTTTCTATCATTTTACACTTGAGATCTCTTTCTATTCCTCTACTCCAGTGAGAACATTCTTATGAAGTAGTTAAGAGCATTTGTGACTCATATGATGGATATTGGTCAGCAGATGTATCCACACCTCCCCTGACATTTGTGGGGATTTGAATCTGCAGCTTCTGTTTCGCTTCGCCTACACTTCAAAAACCTAAAGTGCAAAAAGAACCAGGCCTATTTCTGTATATGTTAGGCCCAATTCAGATCATATTTTGTATACTTTCTCCCAGACATTTTTAGATTAGATTTAGATGAAAATGGTAGACAATCTTAAAGGAGAAAGGAAACCACAGAAGATCAATCTGTAGTCTTTGGTTGAAAAGGGAGGAAGGGACATGTTTTCCTTTGTTTGAGGTGGTTAAGTGTGTGGGCTTACATACGTTTTAGGCCTTCCTTATGCCGGGTAGTGTAGGTCATACTTAATATCAGCTAGATAGAAAAGTCATTGTTTCTTTCTTATGAATTCTTTAAGTTCTACCTCATATCTGCATTATACTTTGTCTCCCCCCCACCAAAAAAAATAAAATATATTTTCAAACCTAACAGGTGATTAGGGAATAGTTCATAGTTCATATACTCCTGAGGTTTTATTAATTCAGAAGATTAGGAGAGTTTCCATCAAATCAAATAGATACCATTTTAGGAACAGAGAGACTTCTTTTTCAGCCATGGAATACACTGGGTATGTGGAATGAATCATTAGGCAACCCATTACATGAAATGTGTAATTGTATTCCCTGTTGGACAAGCAGAGACCAATTTGTACTATCTTTATAACATTATCATATCTATCTATGATCTTGATACCTGTTAATTGTTTTCACTGAAAAATATTGCTGACTGCAGATGATCATAGTGGCTTAGGCAAAACATTTTCATATTCTTGAATTAAATGACTCAGATATTATATACATGTATTTTGGGGTTTTTTAACGTTTTTTTTGAGGTGGACCTTTTCTTTTAAAGTCTTTATTGAATTTGTTACAATATTGCTTCTGTTTTATGTTTTGGTTTTTTGGCTGCGAGGCACATGGGATCTTAGCTACCCGACCAGGGATCGAACCCACACCCCATGCATTGGAAGGTGAAGTCTTAACCACTGGACCACCAGGGAAGTCTCCTGTATTTTGGGTTTTAATTAATTTAAATCAAATAATACTGCATATAGTTAAAATAAAACTCAAGTAGTATCAAAAAGATTATATTGAAATTAGTCCCTCTGTAATACCTCTTATGCCCGCTGCCCCAGTGGCAGCCACATTCAACTTCTTTATGCTGTTTTTCTTATTGTTGCTTTTTAACCCCATATCTCTAATGTCCTGATATCTAAGCCTATTATTTCTTGATTTATAAATTTTAGACATATAATATATGCATTTTAGAATTATTTTTTGTTTTTTTTAATCAAGAAGAGTTGTTGAATTTAGTAAATACTTTTTTTTAATAAAATAAGAATAGGTAGATGCTTCCTTAACATGCTGTATGTGCCTGTATCTTATACCTCAAAAGTCAGCATCATGCTAAATAGGTAACTTACTAAAGTCAAAACAACAAAGATGTTCATTGTCACCAATATTATTTTACATTGTAGTAGAAATACTAGCCAGTAAGGCAAAAGAAAAAAATTAAAAGTGTAAGAATAGTAACATTTATAGATGATATTCATAGATGATATTATTTTATACCTGGAAAATCAAAGAGAATTAACCTAAAAACTACTTACAAATGGCAAGAAAGTTCAAGAAGGATATCAAGAGCTTTTGTTGTCTAATTAATTGAGTAAATATTTATTGCATGCTACTATGTGTCAGGCTCTTTTCCATGTGCTGGGAATCTAGTAGAGAACAAAATTCCTATCTTTGTGGAATTTATAATGTAGCAAGGAACAATAATTATGAAGAGATATAGTAGAAGAAAAGACTCTAGGTATGGTATCTAAAAATATGGACTACTTAGGGATATATTTATTAAGAAATATATAGCATATTAACATAAATATACAGTGAGGAAGACAAGCCCTACCAGATATTAAAATATCTGTATTTAATAATTAAAAGTATATTACCACTGTGTGTAAAGACAGACTAATGGAACTGAATTGAAAGTCTTATAGTAGATCCAAATACTTACAAGTGTTAACATCTGGTGAAGGTTGCGTCTTAAATAGGAGGTTCAATGAATGGTGTGTGGGAAAAATAAAATTGGATCATACCTTCCAAGGTGTACCAGGAAGAATTCCAAATGGATTAAACATTGAATCATATGCAGTAATGATCATAGCAAAGAGTATGGTTTCTGGAGCCGGACTGCCTGAGTTTAAATCCTGATTCCAATCACTATGTGACCTTGAGCATTAACTGTGTGGCTTAGCTTCCTCATCTCTAAAGGGGGAAAATAATTGTACCTACCTTGCGGTGTTGTTGTGAACGTTAAATAAGTAAAGCACATAAAGTATTTAGAACACTGCATGGAAATTAGAAGGTACTAAATAAGCATTAGGTGTTATTTTTTATCAAGATATAAGAAAAGATACAGGGCTTCCCTGGTGGCACAGTGGTTGAGAGTCCGCCTGCCAATGCAGGGGACGCGGGTTCGTGCCCTGGTCCGGGAAGATCCCACATGCCGCGAAGCAGCTGGGCCCGTGATCCATGGCTGCTGAGCCTGCGCGTCTGGAGCCTGTGCTCCGCAATGGGAGAGGCCACAACAGTGAGAGGCCTGCGTACCACACACACACAAAAAAAGATACAAAGAAATAATATTAGGAATATAACTATATATCGTAGATTAAACAAATAATAATAGAATACAGTGAACAACTGTATTCCAATAAATTTGAAAATGTGTATGAAATGTATATTAGAAAATATAAATGGCTATAACTTACTCAAGAAGAAATAGAAATTATTTCAGTAAACTAAGAACGTTTAAAAAAACTGAATCTGTAATGGAAAGTTCTCCCTCCACAAGACTACAGTCTCATATTTTTTAAAGGTACTTCTTGTCTTCACCCCTTTTATTTTTATAAATTGAAATACATATGATAAAGTCCACAAGTGTTAAATGGGCAGTGATGATTTTTGACAATGTATATACCTGTGTAACCACAATCCCAAATCAAGATGTAGAATGTTTCCATCACTCTAAAAGTTTCCTTGTGCTCTTTTCCAGTTAGCGTCTTCTATCTCTCCATCACCAGTTGTTTTGCTTTCTATCACCATAGCTTAGTTTTACCTGTTTTAGAACTTCTTATAAATGGAATCATACGTCATATATTTTTTTTGTCTGATGTCTTTTGATCAACATAAAGTTTTTGAGATTCATCCAATTTGATGTAGTATCAACAGATCTTTCCTTATTGCTAGAGTAGTCTTCCACTGTGTAAATATGTGACAGTTTATCCACCCACCTGCTGATGGTCATTTGAGTTTTTTCCAGTTTTGAACTGTTATGAATATAACTCCTATGAACAGCCTTTTACCCACGTGGCTTTATAGATGAGTTCTCTTTAATTTTTAAGAAAGGAATAATTGGGGACTTCCCTGGTGGTCCAGTGGTTAAGAATCCATGCTTCCACTGCAGAGGGCTCGGGTTTGATCCCTAGCCAGGGAACTAAGATCCCGAATGCCGCGTGGTGCGGCCAAAAAAAGGAAAGGAATAATTGAATTCTGTATAAATTTCTTTTGAAATTTTGATAAGCCATTTATCTCACTTTATGAAGATAGTAAAACCTTAACAACAAAATTTGACAAGGGTAGTACAAGAAGAGAATGTTACATAGCACAATATCACTTATGAATATAAAAATAAAAGTTTTAAAAATAACTTTTAATTAATTATTTTAGGCTGCATCTGGTCTTAGTTGCGGCACATGGGATCTTCACTGCAGCATGCGGGATCTTTCGTTGTGGCGCGTGGGCTTCTCTCTAGTGGCATGCGGGTTTTTCTCTCTCGAGTTGTGGTGCGCGTGCTTCAGAGCGTGTGGGCTTTGTAGTTTGCAACACGCGGGCTCTCTAGTTGAGGTGGTAGGTTCAGTAGTTGTGGCGCGTGGGCTAAGTTGCCCCGTGGCATGTGGGATCTTAGTTCCCCAACCAGGGATCAAACCCTCATCCCCTGCACTGGAAGGCGGATTCTTTACCACTGGACCACCAGGGGAGTTCCTAAAAATAAAAGTTTTAAAAAATCAAATTCAGGGGCTTCCCTGGTGGCACAGTGGTTGAGAGTCCACCTGCCGATGCAGGGGACACGGGTTCGTGCCCCGGTCCGGGAGGATCCCACATGCCGCGGAGCGGCTGGGCCCGTGGGCCATGGCCGCTGGGCCTGTGCATCTGGAGCCTCTGCTCCGCAGCGGGAGAGGCCACAGCAATGAGAGGCCTGCGTGATGAAAAAAAGAAAAAAATCAAATTCAGCAGTGTATATATTATGAGTGCTAAGACAAACGTATTTTTCAATTTAATATCTCTGTAATTTTTAAATAAAGTGCTTCTAAAATTATAGTAGTCAATTTATTCTCTCTTTTAGTGGCACATGCCATAATGGTGCATCTTTACAGTCAGTGGAGTTTTAGATTCAGTGATAAATGGCACATTAAAAAAAAAAGTATGGCCATGTAGGTTTCATTCCAGGATGCAAGGGAGTTTCAACATTAGAAAATCTATTAGAGTAACACACTGTATTAACAGGTTAAAAGAGGAAAATAAACTCAACACCAAAAATGACAACAAAATTGAATATCCACTCCTGATACTTTTAGCAATTTGGGAGGAGAAGGTAATTCTCCTAATATTGAGTTTCTACTGGAAATATAAACCAAAGATCACACTTAATGGTGAAATACGAGAAACATTCCCATGAAAACTGGAAGCAAAATGAGAATGCTTCTATGAAGAAAATCCTATTCACAATAGCAACAAAACTCTAAGGTATCCAAGACTATCAATAGCAAAAGATGTGTAAGCTGTCTGGGGAAAAATATTCAATATTATTGAAGGACATAAAGGAAGACTCATAACTAATATATAAGATATTTATATACATTAATTAAGATATGTGTCTATAATGTTAATTAACTTGATACATGGATGGGAAGAGTCATATTGCAAAGATATAATTTCTCTTCAGGTTAATCTGTGAAGTCATTGTGATTCCCATCAAAATCTCAGTATGTTTTATGGAACATATTAAGCTAATTCTAGCATTTATCTGGAAGAGCCATGGCAATTTAAAAACATGGTCTACTGGTATAGAGAGGTCATTATAGAGCTCTCATAATTAAGACAATAGTCTAGGTATAGATGGGTGAGCATACCTCTGTTTGCCTGTGACAGTTCCAGTTCATGCCTATTGTCCTGGTCATTGTTAATAGGCTCCCTTTCGTTCTAAAGATTTTTGATTAAAATTACATGGAAGTCCTGAAACAGATCCACCTGATTTCTGACCGAGGTGCTATTAGAAATCAGTAGTGAAAGGATGTCATTCAATAAATGGTATTGGGACAGAAAGAAATACAGTGTGGCCTTTATCTTACACTACACAGAAAAATTAATTCCAGGGAGATTAAAGACTTGAAATGAAAAGTAAAACTTTAAAACTTTTAAAAGAAAATATAGGACACTATATGAGCCCTGGAAGGAGAGGATAAGGGAGATTTCTTAGGACAAAAAATGCAAATTTTGAGAGTAGAATGATGGTTGACAGGAGCTGGGGGTATGGGAAATAGGGAGAAGTTGGTCAAAGGGTACAAACTTTAGGTTATAAGATGAATAAGGTCTGAGGAGCTAATGTATAGCATGGTTATTATAGTTGATAATATTGTATTGCTAAGAGAGTAGAATGGAAGTGTTCACACCAAAAAAAAAAAAAGTAAATATGTGAGATGAGATAATGGATATGTTAACTCAGTGGTGGGGATCCTTTCACAATGTGATGTACATCAGATTAATCATCATGTTGTACTTTAAATATATTACAATTTTATTTGTCAATTATACCTCAGTAAAGCTGAAAAAGTGAAAAAAGACAAAAAATACAAATGATAAATTATAAGACTATATTAGCATTAAATAATGTTTTTACGAGTAAGAAAGACACTATAAACAACGTGGAAAAACAAGCCCACATGCGGAGAGAAGAGATTTGTAACACATGTACTTAAATCTGAGGAAATGAAATTCCTGAAGATTAACCAAAAACAAACAGCACACACACAGTATAAAAAAATGGCATGGGATTTTAACTGGCATTTTACCGAAGAGGAATCTAAGATGACCATTGATAATGTCAAAAAGAGTCTTAACCTTAGTAGTAATCCTGCTAGTAAAGTTGAAGATGTACATGTCTTTTATCATAGCAATTCCACTTCTAGATAGCCTAGGGAAATGTTCCCATATGGGTACAAGGAGGTATTTGTAAAAATATTCATTTCGGAATTTTGTGTAATAGCAAAATAAAAATCTAAAACAATTTAAAATTGTTGGAAACAATCTAAATTCCATAATCAGGAGCATTGATAGATAAATTGGATCTGTGAAAATATTCCATATAGCATTTAAATTAATGAACTAGAACAATATGTGTCAACATGGATAAATTTTAGAAACATAACATTAGAATAAAACCAAGTTGCAAAAGGCTACACACAGTTTGGTATCAATTATAAAGTTTAAAGACATTCAGAAAAATATATAGTCTTATGGTTACATATATATGTACTAATAATATAAAATATGCATGATATAGTAAACACCAAATTCAGGATTGTGGTTGCTAACCTCTGGGGAGTGGAGGAAGGGGGTGGTATCAGGAAGGATAATGAGATACTTGGGGAGTGGCAGTATTATCTATAATGTCTTGTTAAATATTTTACATTTTATTAACTGTTACAAGTGTATAAATACAATTTATTTCTCTTAAGTTTTAATATTTCCTGGTTTTTACATAGACAAAAATATTACTGATGTTTATAAATCCTGTCTTTGTAATTCCTTTAGTCTCCTTTAAAATCTGAGAATTCTACCAGTAGCAGTTATGTATAATCACTATGCAGTTTAATATTTAAAAAAATAAAGAATAAAATACAGTTTTCCCCTTATCTAAAAATGGTCTAGGTAATTTCTAAGGTTCCTTCGAGCACTAAAGTGTACTTCTTTGATGTTTCTGAACAAGAGAAAAATCTTTTCTTAATATAGCATTTCTGAGAGTTGAGGTTATAAATTCAAATATGGAGGACTATGAAGACAATTCCTATGCAGGCTGCTGTTTTCAGTCTGTCTATCTGCCTGTCTGTATTAAGCAGTCATCTATCATCTGTAATAGGGGTCAGCAAACTTTTTCTATAAAGGGCCAGATAGGAAATATTTTAGGCTTTGAAGGCTATAGTCTGTCAGAACTATTGAACTCTGCCTTTTTAGTGGGTTAGCTGCCACAAAGGTTTGCAACACTTTTTATTATTCAAATGTAAAAACAAACACAAAAACTGGCATGATTTAGTTTGTTATTAGTTAGATTTGGATATCTTACAAGCCTTTGACTTAACATCTGTAAATAGCTTTATATAATAATATAGATCACTATTAAGTAGTTTCAATCATTTTCCGAATCAGCTTTGTGAAGCAATTCTTTTTGTGTTGTCATGACCTGCAGTAATTGAAAATGTATTTATTTACATTTATGTTCAGGGTCTAGGAAGTATATTTTTCCCTGTTCAGTTTCATGGGCTAGAAGGTAGTATGTTTTGTGGGTATCAAGTAATTATGGCTCTTCTCTGTATGCAGAAAGTAGGCCTACCATGGCCACATTGGAATCTGTGCAAATCTAAAGGAAGAATGGTAAGATTTAACCTCAGTGAAAATTACCACAGTACTTTTTATCTCCAGAACACTGAAATTGCATGTGTTTAAAAAAGTTTTAATATGAATCAGAGCTAGGATTTGAACCCATAAAGAAATAGTCTAAAGAAATATATGTTCTTAGAGTATTAATTTTAAAAGAAGTTGAGATTTTCAGACAAAATGGTTATCTTACCAAGTAACTGATTGTGTTTATTTTTCCCAACTAAAAATTGCATGCGTCTGTTTTTTTCAGGGACATCAAACCTGACAATATATTGATGGATATGAATGGACATATTCGGTTAGCAGATTTTGGTTCATGTCTGAAGCTGATGGAAGATGGAACGGTAAATAAAGATAAATCTTAAACTGTTTGACCCACAGACATCTCCCTTACTGCTTGTTTTCTTTATCTGTTTTAGAAGCCATCTATTTATATTATCTATCAAACATCCTTCCATCCATTTGTCTTTCTGTGCTTTACTTCCCTCCACTTAGGCATACTTACTCATAATAGGGCTTGTCTAAAAAGTCATATACCATTTTCAACTGCTTATATTAATGATCTTAAGATCTATACACTATACCTTTTATGAGACTCTTGTTTGTTCCTTTTTTAGCTGAACTGTTTATTATTGTACTTGAGATATTTCCACAGTTCCGGAGGAGTGAAGAAAATAAATCCCACATGGAAAACGAATATGTGACTTCTTCACTTTCATTTCTTTTCTGTTTCTTTACTAGTTGTCTGGTTTTCCTGAGGGACAGTGTTCAACAAGTGAATGCTTTTATCAGAAAGTCCTCTAGGCTGATTCAGTTTTATGTTACCATTTACTTTAGTTCTGCTAACCCTAGGCCCCTCCGTTATATTCTCTCACTTACTTAAAAGTTTACATGTCCCAATTGTTTTCCCTGTTTGTTATTGTTGTTGTTATTGTTGTAGTATTTACCTCAATTTCCTGGTTGTATAGCATACATCCAAATATATATCATTTTAATTGGCAGAAACTTTTTGGAGAGTAATTTAGTATAATACATTGCAAAAGCCACGAAAATGTCACATTATTCTGGACCAGCAATTTGACTTCTGAAAATTTATCCTAAGGAGATAACTTTTTTTAAAAGGATTATATGACTTCTGCCTCTAGCCATTGATGGAGGGAGTAATTGATACCAAATTGTTCTTTCACTATAAATAACTGTAAAACTGGATTTGAAACAACAGTTTTTAGGCAGTGGACAACAGGCAACACAAGACTGTTATCTCTGAGAGAAGTTAATTCATGAGGTATGCCTCACCATTTCCCAGGATTGGGACAGTTTGCTGACTCTGATGCAGAAAGCTAGAGTTAAAGCAGAGTTTAACCGTCTTACAGAGCTGAGGAGGAGGAGATCAGAGTTGGATTAGCTGAGGCAGCTGGAATCTGCAGGGCTTACCATTGGAAAGGAGGGAGTTGTGCATAGAGAGGGCCTAAAATATCCATGTGGGGCTATCTCATGACGGTTGGTCTGTACATATGTCGTACAGTTGTCCCTTGGTATCTGTGGGGGGTTGGTTCCAGGACTGCCCCCCTGCCATGGATAGTAAAATCTGCAGATGCTCAAGTAAGTCCCTGATATAAAATGATGTAGTATTTTCATATAACCCATGCACATCCTCCTGTATACTTTATATCATCTCTAGATTACTTATAATACCTAATACAATGTAAATTCTATATAAATAGTTGTAAATACAATGTAAATGCTATGTAAATAGTTGCCAGCGTGTGACAGATTCAAGTTTTGCTTTGGGGAACTTTCTGGAAAATTTTTTAAAAAATATTTTTGATCCATGATTGGTTGAATCTGCAAATGTGGAACCAGCAGATGTGGAGGGACAACTGTATAAGAACATATGAGAATTACCAAAGAGTAGATGCTATCCATTTGAAAATCGAGCAGATTACTCAAAATCAAGCAGTGCTGGAGGAGACACAGCACTAGGGGACATTGGAATATTGGCTAGTTAAGATGTTTGTAACATGTAAGACTTACTCTAAGCCTATCTAACAGCCTAAAACCAAGTCCTGATAAGATCAACGGAGTTTGAAAGTGGTCCTCCAAATAAAGGGGTTGAGATGAATCTTAGGTTTTCTATAAATTGCCTTTAAAGGGTGTACGTGTAAGCCAGCCCATGTTCAAGGAGATCAGTTAGCATTTTTTTATCTGCTTAAAGGAGAATTTAATATTCTTCAGAGGAAGATAATAGAATTCATACTGTCCACAATGTTTTATTGACAGTGGCCAGCATTCAGTCAAAAATCACTAGACCAAACAAAAATAGAGGGTAGGGTAAGTGATAGTGATACAGAATTGAAAAATAAAAGTAGTCAGTAAAAACCTGGCTAGCACAGACGTTGGAGTTGCCAGACAGAGACTTAATGAAACTATCATATATATGTTGAAAGAATCAAAGGAAGATAATAGTCTTAAAGATTACACAGATGAGGAATCTCTGCAGAAAAATAAATCAAACGGATCTTTTAGAACTTGAAAATTATAGTAATCGAAATAAAAAATTCACGGGAAGAGGTTAAGAGTAGATTAGAAATGAGAGAAGAAAGAGCCAGTGAATTTGAAGATAGATTAATAGAGATTAAACAGTCTGAAGAACAGAGAGGAAAAGATTGAAACAAAATCAATATAGGCTCAGATATCCATACAGTTAGAATCCTAGTAAAAGTGTGATAGTAACAGAAAACATTTGTAAGAATTAATGGCTCAAACTTACCAAATGTGATGAAAAACACAGATATAAAATCCTAGCATAGGGCTTCCCTGGTGGCGCAGTGGTTGAGAGTCCACCTGCCGATGCAGGGGACACGGGTTTGTGCCCCGGTCCAGGAAGATCCCACATGCCGCGGAGCAGCTAGGCCTATGAGCCATGGCCGCTGCACCTGCACATCCGGAGCCTGTGCTCCACAATGGGAGAGGCCACAACAGCGAGAGGCCCGCGTACCACAAAAAAAAAAAAAAAAAATCCTAGCATATCTCAAGGTAATAAACGGAACCACACCTGGCTACATCACAGTTAAACTGCTGAAACTTAAAGAAAAAAAATTGAAAGCAGCCAGAAGAAAAAACACTTCACATACTGTGGGAAAAGGGTAAAAATAACCACTGAACTCTCATCAGAAATCATGGAATGATATCTTTAAAGTGCTGAAAGAAAAAAAAAAAGTCTGTAAATCAAGAATTCTATATCAAACAAAAATATTCTTCAAAAATGAAGGTGAATTAAAGACATTTTCAGGTAAATGAAAGAGGCCTAGATGCTAAAGAATGTCCTTCACACCAAAGGAAATGACACCATTTGGATACTTAGCTATATGATAAAGCATATCAGATACGATAAATAAGATTTACAGGATAAAGGAAAAAGATTATATTAATCTTTCTTTTAAAATTTACATAAAAGGTATCTGACTGTTAAAAGCGAAAATAAAATTGTAATGTGGGGCTTGTGACATAGGTAGAAGTAATAGATATGACAGTAGTCACACAAACAACGTAAGACCGGTGTATGTAATTATTCTGCTCTAAGATAACTGCATGTGTTTGAAGTATATAGTGGGAAGTGGATAGTGCCAGGTATGACGTGAGAGGGAGAGAAATAGCATGGTGGTCTAAGTTGAGAAAACACAGATTAAAGTCAGGTAGGCTGTGGTATCAGAAGGTTGTGGTCCACAATTCCAGAAAAGAGAGAGCTACACTGAGAAAGAATTCCAGGGGAAGAGGTAGTGTTTCCTCAGTCCTGCATGTTATAAGCCCCTTAAAGTTGGGGCTCCTCCTTTGGAGTCTGGTGTTCAGTCCTCCAAGTCCCTGTGCATTCCAGAATGCATTGAGTACTGTTTCTGTCTATATGAGTTGCCCCTGATCAGATTTATTCCTAAAATTCTAGTATGTCTTCCTAGTCATTCATTTTTTATTAATGATCTCAAATAATTTTCCTGGACATGATAGCATGTTGGTCCTCCATTTAGAAAATTATAATGAAGAAACCTTCTTTTTTCTTTTCCTTTCTACTTCATTTTTTATGTGACGTATACATGTTTTAGGAAGACATGAGAAGAAACAGCATTCCTTTGTCCTGGTTCTTTCCCACCTCCAACTGTCTTTTTCTGCAAGCAGACACATAAAAATCTTTTAGCTCTTTCTTCCGTTGTTTCTTCTACTTATGTATTTTTTATTATTGTATTCATGCTACTGCCTCTTGTTATTTAGTTTTAGATATTATCTATTAATTTCCTACCATGGAAGATGAGGATACAGGTCTTTTATACCTGTCTCAACCAACCCTTACACTTCCTCTTCATCTTCCCAGTGTTGTGATTATCACATAATCTTTCATTAAATCCTGTTCAGTTTTTTAATAATTATATAAATATTATTCATAGCTGTGCCATATTATTTATTTTAATTACCTTTCTTTTCTTGGACAGCTCTTTGTTCTCCCTGAAGTAAGTGACCCCTTTGCTTTGCTTAGTTTTTCTGTATAATTCTCACTAGTTTATCCCCAGACTCTCTACCACACATTAAGAAATTGAGCAATTCCTTTCTCTCTTAGACACAGTAAATAACTTAGTGGCTCCTTTGTCTGGAGGCGTGCATACTCTCATTCTAGTCTAGACTGTCCTGTAGGCCTACTGGAGATAGGCCTATCTCCTATCTCCAGTTCTCTGATGAGAACTGTCATCCTAGACATACCTTTCCTTATCATCATGGAATTTGCGTGTCGCTCTCTAGTAATGGATCCTCTGTTTCCTGGATCCATGTCTGTCTTTCATCTCATTTGGTGGTAGCTGCCTAAGAAAGGTTCCAGTGGAAGTAAATATTTCATAATCTTGCATGTGTGAAAAATGCCTTCATTTCTTCTCTCATACTTGAGTGATAATTTATCTAGACTGGACATGGTATGATGGATTTGAACTTATTTTTCTCTTAGAATTTAGAAGACATTGCATTGTGTTCTAATTTACTGCTGTGACATCTGATGCCGTCCTAATTCTCAGTACTTCTGTTATAACCTTCGCCCCTTATTTGGAAGCTTTTAGGATGTTCTGTTTATTTCCGGTGTTCTGAAACGTTGTGATTATATAACTCTGTGTGGATCATCATTTATTATTATTGAAGCAGTTGCTTCAATTTTAACCTTTCCCAAAGTTTGTGACTTTCCAAATTAAGTTTCAACTTGCTTTTTAGGTCTCACGTCTGAGTCAAAATTATACCGTCTTAATCACTATACCTTTGTAAGAAGTCAGTTTCTGTGAGAGGGTGTCCTGCTGTCATTCCTTTTCTGTCTCTAAAATTGTTTTGGCTATTCTTGGCCACTTGTTTTTCCATATGATTGTTAGGATTATATTACTAGTTTATATACATACATGCAGACATATACAAACACCCTTTCACATATACAAGCTTGTAGACCTGCACTGAATTTAGAGATTAATTATGGGAAAATTTTTGTCTATAACATGAAGTCTTCCCATCTGTGAATATGGTATCTCCATTGTTTTAGGTTTTCTCTTATGTCTGTTAATGAAGTTTTATAATAATGTTCAGGTAAAAGTAAATCTATTACCTTTATTTGTTAGATTTTTTCCTAGACACTTCATGGATTTTTTTTTTTGGCTATTATAAATGGATAACTTTTAAAAATTTGCATTTTAATAGCTTGTTGCTCTTCTTTAGGACCACAGTTGATTTTTGCATATTCATCTTGAAACTAGCAAGCTCACTAAATTTTTCTATTAGTTCAAAATAATTTGTGGATTCTATGTGTATATGTATATTTTTCTATATAGACAATCTTATAATCTGCAAATAATGACACAGCCTTGTGTTTTGTCCTTTCCAGTCCTTACACCGTTATTTTGCTATATTTTTTTCTCATCATGCAGTCAGTGACCTTAAACACAATATTAGATAGGTGTAGTAATTGGGAGCTTCTTTGCCTTGTTCCTGACTTTATTGGTATTTTTTCTGTAGTTTCAAATTAAGTATGATGTTTGCTGTAATCTTTTGGTATATATTCTTCATCAGATTAAGGAGATTTCTATTTCTGATTACCAAGAGTTTGTTATGGTTTTTAATACTGTGTAATCAAGTGATTTTTCTGCATCCATTGAGATAATACCAGGGTGTTTTTCCTTCAGTCTGTTAATACGATGAATGACATAGATTGTCCAGTGTTAAATCATCCATCCTTTGGATATAAACATAACTTTATCATCAAGTTATACTGATATAGTTGAACAAACTGCTAGATTGACCATGCTAAAATTCTATATTGAATTGTTACCTGAGATTCATACCTGACATTGATCATATCTGAGCTTGCAGTATAATTTTCCTTCTCAAATTTTTCTTATCTGTCTTGTTTTGTATTTAGGTTATTTTAGCCTTATAAAATAAACAGGGGAGCCACATCCGCTGCCCTTACCCATTTTGGGTTTAGAACAGTTATATAATACTGGGGTTATCTGTTCCTTTTTTTTTTGCGGTATGCGGGCCTCTCACTGTTGTGGCCTCTCCCGTTGCGGAGCACAGGCTCCAGACGCACAGGCTCAGCGGCCATGGCTCATGGGCCCAGCCGCTCCGCGGCATGTGGGATCTTCCCGGACCGGGTCACAAACCTGTGTCCCCTGCATCGGCAGGCGGACTCTCAACCACTGCGCCACCAGGGAAGCCCTCTATTTTTTATATAATTGGTAGAACTCACTTTTAAATCACCTTTGCTTTGGTGAGGTTTTGTTTTCTTCTGTTTTATTTTGTTTGTTTTCCAGGTAGATTTTATACTATTGATTCAAATTTTTTAATGGTTATAGGTCTCTTTGGTTTTCTATTTCTTCCTGAGTCAGTTTTGGTAAGTTATATTTTTTTCTATGAAAATTATCTATTTTCTCTGAGTTTTCAATTTTATTGGTATAAAGTTGTTCAGTTCGCAGTCTTTCTAGTTTTAAAATCTCTGTTCCATGTGTAGTTTTGCTCTTTTATCATTCCTGATGTTGTTTATTTGTGCTTTACTTTTCTTCATAAGTTTTGACATAGAGTATTTTACTAAATATTTTCCAGCTTTAGTTAGAACTCTTCTGTGGACCATTAATTATTTAGACGTGTGCCTTTTGGTATTCATAGTGTTATGTTTACTTATTTGGCTGTTTATAGAAAGTTTTCTTTTACTGGAGAGTGGATCTATTTGTTATCAGTTTTTTAGCATTTGTCAAGATTGCTTTTAATTTTGTAACAGGCCAATTGTTATAACTGTTACATGTTTGTTTGAAAATAATACATTTTTTCCTAACTTTTGGGTGCAGGTTTTTATATATGTCCGTAAGATTACAGTTATTAACTTTGTTGTTCAAAATATTAATATTCTTACCAGTTTTATTTTTTTCTGATCTATTATTTATTGTTTAAAAGTCCTTATTATGATGTTGAATTTATTAATTTTCCCTTGAACTTATCAATGTTTTCACAACTCTTTTGTAGCTATGTTGTTAGTTACGTATTATTCAGAATTGCTCTTCCAGGGTATTTTCTAATTAATAAATTAGATTAATTTCTAATTAATAAATCTTTAAAAATCATAATAATCATCTTGGCCTTAGAATCTAATTTGATTGATATTAATACAGCTACCTGAACCTTCTTTTGTTTAACATATGCCTGGTATATCTTTTCCATCCTTTTATTTTTAACCTTTCTTTATGTTTAGGTGCATTAAGCAGATTATTGCTGATTTTTTAAAAATTTGTTCATTTTGGTTTTATTTGTCATCTAGTGTGATGACTCTGTCTTTTGATAGTTGAATTTAATCCGTTTATGAATTTCATTATTAATATGTTTGTATTTATTTCTAGTATATTGTCTTGTACTATTTGCTATAGGTTTTGCTTGTTTGTTTGCATGTGTGCTTCTCCCGCACACCCCACTTCTTCCCTTCCTTCTATTGGCTGGGTCAAATTTATTTTTATTTCTTCTTTTCTTCTTCGGAAGTTATACATTCTATTTCAAATATTTTAATGTTTATCTTAAAAATTTTAGCATTTATCCTTTATGTAAAGTCTAGAGACAATCAGTTTCTCCACCATATTCCTAATTAAAGAAAAAACTTAATTTGTCTTATACCATCTACAAAAATTAACTCAAAATAGATCAAAAACCTAAATGTAAGAGCTAAAACTCTAAAACTCTTGGAAGAAAGCATAGTGGGCAGGGGAGAAGTTTTATGACTTTTATTTGACAATGATTTCTTGGATGTGACACCAAGCAATAGGTAACAAAAGAAAAAATAGACAAATTGGACTACACCATCATTAAAAATTTCTGTGCATCAAAGGACACAGTTATCTTAGTGAGAAGGTAGCCTATGGAATGGGAGAAAATAGTTGTAAATCTATGTCTGATAAGAGGTTGCTATCCATAATATATCAAGAACCCCGACAACTCAGTAACAAACTAACAACCCAATTCAAAATAAGCTAAGGACTTGAAATGCCATTTCTTCTAAGAAGATATACGAATGGCCAGCAAGCCCATGACAGGATGCTCAGCATCACTAGTCATTAGGGAAATGCACATCTAAACCATAATGAGATACTACCTCACACCTATTAGGATGGCTACTATAAAAAAAAAAAAAAGTTTTGGCAAAGATGTGGGAAAATTGGAATCCTTGTGTACTGTTGATGGAGATGTAAAAGACTGTAGCCGCTGTGGAAAACAGTATGGCAGTTCTTCAGAAAACTAAAAATAGAATTACCATATGATCCAGCAGTTCCGCTTCTGGGTACATGCTCCACAGAATTTAAAGCAGGGTCTCGAAGAGATATTTGTTCACCCATGTTCATTGCACGATTATTCCCAAAAGTCAAGGGATGTAAGCAACTCAGGTGTCCATCGTTGGATGAATGGATAAAAAAAAATGTGGTATATACATACACTGGAATATTATTCAGCCTTAAAATTCTGATACATGCTACAACAAGGATAGACCTTCTTAAAAACATGTCAAGTGATATAAGCCAGACACAAAAGAACAAACATTGTACGATTTCACTTACATGAAGTACCTAGAGTAGTCAAATTCATGGAAAGTATAGTGGTGGTTGCCAGGGCCTGGGAGGAGGAGGGAATAGGGGAATTATTGCTTAATAGATTTTCAGTTTTGCAAGATGAAAAGAGTTTTAGAGATGGTGGTGATGGTTGCACAACAATGTAAATGTACTTAATGCCACTGTACACTTAGAACTGTACACTTAGAAATGGTTATAATGGTAAATTTTATATTATGGGTGTTTTACCACAATTAAAAATGATAATTAAAAAGTAAATAAAAATTAGAAAACCAAGAAACTTAGAACATTGTAATCCTAACTGCTCCCTCAGTAACATGTTGTTTTCTAATATTTTAGTTCCATCTTATTTTTCAGCCTTCAAGTAGTTGTTCCTTCCTCCTCCTCCATCTCCTTTTTCTGTTGCCCCTGTTCCTCCTCCTCATCTTACTCTTTGTTGTCCTGTTTCTCCTTCTCTTTGTCATTATTTTATCCAATTAATAACCATTTAGATGTATGTTAAAGTTTACTAATATCTTTGTTCATAATTCCCTCTCGTGTCACATTCTTCCATCTAGGTTATATTTCTTTTTTTCTTTTTTTCTTTTTTTTTTTTTTTGCGGTATGCAGGCCTCTCACTGTTGTGGCCTCTCCCATTGCGGAGCACAGGCTCCAGACGCGCAAGCTCAGCAGCAATGGCTCAGGGGCCCAGCCGCTCCGCGGCATGTGGGATCTTCCCGGCATGTGGGATCTTCCCGGACCGGGTCATGAACCCACGTCCCCTGCATCGGCAGGCAGACTCTTAACCACTGCGCCACCAGGGAAGCTCTGGGTTATATTTCTTGATTCTGAAGTATATCCTTTAGTACTTTTGTTCAACTGAAAAGGGCTGCAAGTGGTAGTTCACTCAATCTTTGTATGAAAATATCTTTATTTAACCCTCATTCCTATATTATAATTTAGGTAGGTAGGGAATATAATATTGACAATTATTTTGTCTCATCACTTTGAAAATACAATTCCATTTTCTTCTGACTGCTGTGTTAGTATTAATAATTCAGCTGTCAGTCTAATTGTCATTCCTTAGTAGAAAAATCTCTCTTTATTCTCTAATGTTTTTAAGATCTCTTGCCTTTGGTGCTCTGCAGTTTAACTACAGTGTGTATAGTAGTGGATCCGATTTCATTTATTTTTTCATATCTTTTATTTCAATGACTACTTTTTTCCATATCTAGGACCTCTCTTTAATTTTTTTTATCTTTTTCTTATGTTTTTGATTTTTTAATATGTCTAATAATTTTAAACATACTTATTTCATGAAGTGGAACTGATAATTGTTAGAGGTCTAATTGTTTGGATTTCTGACTTTTGCTTGTAATAGAATGTCTCCTCATTTTGTTATATTATTGGATTGTGAGCTCATCTTCAATGGCCTTTTATGTGTGAGAATTATATGTGGCCAAGTTTGAGCATGTGTCCTCCACGGTAGTTTTGAATTTGTTATGCCAGGCTTTCTAGGGGCACCTAACCTGGTGCCAGTATTTTTGCCAGTTTCTTGGCTTGAGAACTTCTGAACAGCAGAAACCCTGTGAATTAGAATTCCAAATGGTGGGACTATGTGACCTAAAGTTATGAATTTCTAAAGGAGGAAAGTTTTTTCACATATCAGTCACAGTCAAGATAGACAAAATGTCTTAATCTGTCTCTGCTGAGTGGCAGATTTTTATAATTCACCTTTTCCTTACAATATGCCTTTTAGGGTAAAGGTTATATGGGGCAGCCTCTCACTTCAAACATCCTGTAAGTTCAAGGTCTTTCCTTTTGTCCTTATGTATATGTTAAAAGCAAGTACCTAGACAATGAAAACCAGTATTTCTCCAACTGCACTCCTGCTTCAATGTTTATCGCCCTGGTTCTCAATCATTTCTTGATTACTGGGCCCCTAAGACTGTCTCTTTATTTAAAGGCTCATTTATGTATTTATAAAAATGGTTGTTATATTTTATCTAGTACTTTTAAGAGTTTGTAGTAGAAGAGTTTTCAAATTACTTAATCTCAGTATTGCCAAGGAGGAAGTCTATTCTAATGATTATTAAGAATGGTAATTTAGTCTAGAAAACTCAGAGTATTAACCATTATTTTATCTTGAGAATGTTCATTGCTTGATATGTTCTCTTAAAACATAAAGAACCAATTTTCTTTTACTTTGGAATACCTTACAAGACATGTGCCCAGGATCTTTTTTAGCTGTTGTTTTCTAATTTACATCCAACTGGCCATAATTGTATGCCCAGTTCTTTTTCTCTGTTGGGACTTTATTTTTTGAAGGATATATTTTTTTCCCTTTTATAATTTTTTTAAATACATAAGTAGTTTGCGGGACATTGTTAACATTTATTTCCTTAGGTTTTCATTAAAGTGTTTTAAAATAATCTCCAGTCTGCTCATAGTATTAGCCAGACTTTTTTATTTTTCCCCCTAATTAATTGTAAAGTTTTCACAGTCCCATTTTTCATATTTAAGTGTTGGATAGATAATATCAGTAATAAGAATGTTCTAAAATATATATTCAATTTGTGGTTAGTGGCTGTGGTGTTCAAATCATATTGTTACCCTAAATGTAGTCAATTAAGTAACAGCTATAATAAACGTTCTATAGTGTTAAAAAATCTGGAGAACTTGTTGGTGTGGTGCTTATATAAATTTTAACTTATATGGACAAGGAGGCTAAATTCAGATAATGACGAAGTTGTTGTTATGAAGTAATGCTATTGTATTTTTAAGTAAATGTTTCTAATTTAAAATTATTATTTGTTTCTAATATATTATGGTAGATTACTAAAAATGTGAACTTCTTCAGGTACAGTCCTCAGTGGCTGTTGGAACTCCAGATTATATCTCTCCTGAAATCCTTCAAGCCATGGAAGATGGAAAAGGCAGATATGGACCTGAGTGTGACTGGTGGTCTTTGGGGGTCTGTATGTATGAAATGCTTTATGGAGAAACACCATTTTATGCAGAATCTCTGGTGGAAACATATGGAAAAATCATGAATCACAAAGTTAGTATATTTTACTAATTTTCAAATTAATGTGGTAAATAATACATATAATATTCAATAAAATTAAAATGTGATATTTAAAAAAATGATTTTCCAAGAACAATAAACAATCTAATTTCTATGCTAATAAGGGACATGACAAATATGAGTAATCAAGATCCATAAATTATGCATAAAATTACTAGTTTTCACCTTCTCCTGTATTTCATTAGAGGTGCTAATAAGTAGAAAATTAAATGTTCTCTTCAGTAGAATAACAAAGATCATAAGCAGATAATTTATATCATTACTATATAGTATAAGTATAATCATGACTAGAATGCATTAAAAATTCTCAATCTTAATAAATAAAGTGCAAATTAAAATAAGAAGAGCATCCTTTTCTTCCCCGTCAAATTGGCAAAGATGAAAAGAAAAATAGTACTTGTTACTGTAAATAATCCAGTGAGGTGGAAATTGTTAGACGTTGTTGATAGGAATGTGAATTGATATAATCTTTCTGTCAAGAAGTTTATAAGTATGCATCGACAGCCTTAAAAAAAAAATGGTTAAAACATTTGGTTGAGTAACTTCAGTTCTAGGAATCTACCCTAGGGAAAATATTCGTAGAACAAGGATATATGTACAAAGATACCTATCCCAGTATTATTTATGGTCACCAAACATTGGAAACAGTCCAGATGCAGAGCAGGAAAGAATGAATAAACTTTAATCCATTTAGTGCCAAGTGAAATAGATTGTACAAGAAGAGGAAGAGTCTGATTATCAGTCTCAGAAGATTGTGAGCAATTGCAGAAACCTAGAATATGAATAGGAATATCCCATAAAGGGAGGGACAGTCTGTTCTTTTTAATTTGTTCTGGTGATACAATTATGATTAATTGCTACACATATATATAAATCAGTCTTATAGAGTCAATGCTTTTCTACCTGGCTGCAAAGATAATCTGCTGAGTAGTAACGAAGAGTTGAAAGACAAGAAATAGCTACAAAGTTGTAAATAGCATGTAAAGCATTTCAGATAGAAATCATTGTACTATAACATGGTTGTTAAGAGCACAGATTCTGGAATCAGACAGTTTCAGTTCAAATCAGTTTATTACCATTTATTAGTTGTGTGACATCAAGCAAATTGCTTGAACTGTTTCTTTGTTTCCTCTTCTATAAACTTAGAGTAATAGGAGTATCTACCTTATACAGTTGCTCTGAGGATTAAATGAGCTAAAGGAGTAACGTACTTCTCGTAGTGTAAAGTATGTATTACATTCTTTAAAAATGTTCCATACTATTAATCATTAGTATGTGACTTATATGAACATTATCAATCATATACACTATTAAAATACTGAGTCACATTCTACTACATTTAATGAATTCATTTTGAGAGCATTTAAGGTGTTTTAGCATTTAACTTATTCTTTCTGTAGTGCATCTATGACTAAGTCACATATGAAATGAAAAGTTCTTTTAGGAAAATTATCCTTTTTAATTTATTCCTGCATCTCTTTTAGTATCAGTACTTTGTACCATATATTCTTATTATTTAAAAACAATTTTTATTGGAGTATAATTGCTTTACACTGTTGTAGGACAGTGTACCATATATATTTATTAGATATTTTTAAAAGAAAATGTATTTTTAAGAAAGTCAATGCTAACATCAACCTACTTAGTAAATTGAATAGTGATTTATATTTTGTTTCTATATTTTGTTATATTTTGTTTCTATTATTCTGTGTTTAGGAGAGGTTTCAGTTTCCAGCTCAAGTGGCTGATGTCTCTGAAAATGCTAAGGATCTTATTCGAAGGCTCATTTGTAGCAGAGAACATCGACTTGGTCAAAATGGAATAGAAGACTTTAAGAAACACCCATTTTTCAGTGGAATTGATTGGGATAATATTCGAAACTGTGAAGCACCTTACATTCCAGAAGTTAGTAGCCCAACAGATACATCAAATTTTGATGTGGATGATGATTGTTTAAAGAATTCTGTGAGTATGACATTGTAAAGAAGTTCTGTCTTGCTTTTTTTTGTAAATATGGTTATAAAGTAATTTTATAGATCACCTTACCAATTATCAAACAGTTATCGTGGCTTCCAGTATTTACTCTCCCTAAATCAAGAAATTAAAAGAGCTAACTGAGGTGAGCATAGTTATTCATGACTAGGAGCTAAATTAAAATTCAAAGATTTACTTCTTAGATTAGTTATGTCATTACGTTTCTTAAGAAGAGGACAAATTAGGGGCTTCCCTGGTGGCGCAGTGGTTGAGAGTCCGCCTGCCGATGCAGGGGACACGGGTTCGTGCCCCGGTCTGGGAGGAGCCCACGTGCGCCCGTGAGCCATGGCCACTGAGCCTGCGCGTCCGGAGCCTGTTGCTCCGCAACGGGAGAGGCCACAACAGTGAGAGGCCCGCGTACCGCAAAAAAAAAAAGAGGACTAATTAGATGCTTTAAAAAGTGGACTTCATGATGGCAGAGTGAAGACATTGGCAAATCTCTCCTTAAAAACCACGTTGAAACTGGGCAAAATTGTCAAAAACAACCATTTCAGGGCTTAATAAATCAAACCCAAGGTAAATAAATTGAGAAGCATTTATTCATGAAATACTGTTGAACTTTGGTTAAAAACAGCCCTCCCAACTTTTCCCTCAGCTTAATGGGGACGGTAGAACTGCTAGCATGGAGCTGCTTGTAAAAACCAGCCGTTTTGCTGACAGAGGGAGCTGACTTGATTGTAGAGCTAAATATCTATGCCCAGTGGTGTTGCCACTAAAAATAGCAAACTTGGTAGGAAATGAATGGGGAGAGAAAATCTATAGCCTTATTAACCTAAAGTTATAGCTCTGTTTGCGGCAGGTGGCTGACCAGTGGATTAGCCAAATAGTCCTCCATTTTTAGTTTGTGGGCCATACCAAAGCAGGCCAGCATAGTTTGTCAACCTCTGCTCTAAACCATTAGGTTATATTAAATTAAAATTTAGGGAAATAACACAATTTTTTTTCTTTTGTCTTTTTAGCCTTCTTAATTTAAAAAAAAATTTTATTGGAGTACAGTTGATTTACAAGGTTGTGTTAGTTTCTGCTATATAGCAAAGTGAATCAGTTATACAAATACATATATCCACTCTTTTTTAGATTGTTCTCCCATATAGGTCATTACAGAGTATTGAGAAGTGTTCCCTCTGCTATACAGTAGGTCCTTAGCCTTCTTATTTTGAACTTTCATTTTTATTCAGTTATTTCTTATGGGTTTAATTCTGCACTAAGAATTTACTTTCCACTGTTCAGTAAGTACCATATTCAAGACAGATAAGAACTTCTCTTATACTTTCCTTACTGAACCTCACAAGAAAGAATTAAATGGAGTTTCCTCATCAGTTTTTTTTTTATTACAAGAATTACTGTTAACAGGAATTGTGAGTCATTCCAAATTAAATACGCAGTAAAGTTGATTCTGACTATTTGCTATAGTTATGTTCAGTAAAGTTGCTGCAAATACTGTATTAGTGAATCCTGAACCATTGTTCCTAGGGGAAATACACAGTCAGGTTCCTGTGAGCCTCTGGTCATAATGTTCTCATCAACCAATCAGTGCAATACATTAGCCACACAATACCTTGTTTGATGTGTGTTTCTATTTAAAGACACCTTATTTAACATATATTGTCAATTCATTGATGTCAAACTCATGGCCAACGGCACTGTGACTCATGCTGGAATGAAGCGTGTCTAACACACGTTTCTTTTGTAAGGCACATTACAGCCTTCTTGTTTGGACACAATAGATGGCATCTCAGCACTGCTCTTGGAGGCCATTTTAGATAGCAAAATCACCTGTAAGAAACACAAAAATGAGGAAAATGTGGCACATGTAGACATTGAAAAAAACCCACTTGTTTATAGTATGAGAGCTGAAACAAGAAGGCATACGTCTCCTTGTTCAACTCCAGCTGGTAACATGTGCGTAGCACAACTCAATTTTTTCTTTGCTCTGCAAGTGTCTGCAAATGACTACAAAAGTATTTGTGAATGTTGATTTTGGGCTACAAATAAATTTCAGCGACTAGGCAAATTTGCAAATATGGAATATGTGAATAATGATTCTACTCAGTATCCGTCAGACTTTAAATCTTCCTTTTCATTTTATTAGAATTCTACAATAGCAATATTTATGGTCTAAATTTTTTATCACTAAATGTCTGTACCAAACTTAGCAATGTTTCTAAATTGATCAGTCACCTACTTACTATTGACAGGTAATATTTATAGCCCAGCCTGCAGTTTATAGTTATTCATTTCTTACCACATGTTTTTTCCTCCTTTAGGAAACAATGCCCCCACCAACACATACTGCATTTTCTGGTCACCATCTGCCATTTGTTGGTTTTACATATACTAGTAGCTGGTAAGTTTGAAAAGTTAACATGATTTGGATGATTTAAGTCAAATTAAAAATGAATTGAGGTTTTAAAAAATATAATGCATAAGAGAGCCTTGTAAAAAAATTTTTAGAAAAAGGGTGAAGCTACTGGAAAAAGTTAGACATTACAAAGTGAATAGAACATATAAGAATCTTAACTCATTTTGGAGGACAAATAGAGAGCTCAGAATCTAACGCTTAGCAACGGGGTAGGAATTAGAAGAGTCCCATGCTATTGAATAAATATTTTCTAGGTGTCAAGCATCAGAACTTTCAACCCACTGATCTTAACATTCTTTTCACTGACCCTCATTCCACTCATATCTTCTCTTTCCTCCTTACCTTTCCTTAAATATCATTGAGAATGACTATAGTCACTCCTTGGGTGCCCCCTCAATTCCTTGACTGTCTGTTATTCTGTAACACTGGTTTTGCTAAGTTGACATTCATTATTACAGTTCCGTTTTCTGCCAATACCTGTGCAGTTCAAAGTGTCTGGAGAAAAATATCTGTCCATTCTTACTGGTCTCACTTTAAGTTCATGATTACCAACCTCAGGTGCCACTTATTGCTGCCTGGCAAATATACTGTGTTACCCTAGTGTATTCACTCTTCCACTCTCCTAGGTAACTATTTCATACTTTATACTTTTCCTCTAAAACCCCTGTCATACTTAGTCTCACCTGATGATCTCGCTTCCTCTTTCACAGAGAGGTTGAAGCGATCAGCAGACAACCTCCCCAAGTTCACATCACCACATTTACCACCTTCACACCGCTGGACCCATGTAGTCTTCTTTTTATGGATGACGGTGTGATCTCCCTAGCTAAGCCGCATCCCTTCTTTCTTCTCTTACTTTAGCGCATTGCTGTTACATCATAAATTTTTCCCTTTCTGTGTCATTTGCATAACAGATCATTTCCATCAGCTCACAAACATGCAGTTTTTTCTCCCATCTTAAAGCAAAATATAAAAACTGTTCATCTAACTTTCTTTACCTGCTACCAACCATTTTTCTGCTCTTAATTGTAGGAGAGTTACTTCAAATTGTTGTCTGTACTTTGTCCATTTTTCTCATACTCTTCTTTCTTGGCACCACTCCAGTCAGGTTATGCTCCCATCACTTCATGCAAACTGCTTTTATCCATGTCACCACTGACCTCCATGTTGCTAAGTTTAGCAATCATTTCTCAATCCTAGTCTGACTTATTTGCCTAGTCTCATCTCATTTGTCCCGGCTCCTTCCCATTAAAACACTCTCTCCTGTTAGCTTCCAGAGCACTTGCCTCGTTTCTCCTTACCTTTCTGGCCACCCCTTCTCATTCTCCACATTCCTCCTACTCTCCCTGTGTCCTATCACTTCATCTTTGGATCTTTTTTGTTTATACTCTGGTGCTCTGGTATTATTTGCTGATGACTCCTAAATGTGTATTTTCAGCTGAGGCCTCTCTCCTCACTTCTACTTAAAATCTCTCTTAATCACCTATTTCAGATGTTTGTAACATCATTTCTTATATTTCTCTGAACCTATCTGAGTGATCCTGCTAAAAGATAAGTCAAGAGTATGTCACTGCCCTGTTCAGGACCAGTTCTCACTGCCCCCAACTCCAGTGGCTTCATATCTTAACTCTAAAGTTCTTATAGGGCCCTACAAGACAGGCTCACTTTATCTTTCTGATTCTATTTCCTACTATTCTTCCCCTTGCTCACTTCACAGCCACACAGTTCTCCTTTCTGGCCCGTGAACGTGCCAGACATACTCCTGTCTCGGGGCTTTTGCACTTCTTTTTTCTTTGTTTTTTTAATTTATTTTATTGAAGTATAGTTGATAGGGCTTTCGTACTTCTATTTCATCTGCCGGGAATGCTCTTTCCTCTCATGTTTCCTTGGCAGGTCCCCTTATTCCTTCTGGACTTATTCAGTTACTTTCTGAGTGATGGCTTTCCTGACCACTTTATCTACATTTTTTATTTACTCCGCTTTAATACTTCATTTCCCCCTTTCCTGCTTGATGTTTTCTCCTTAGCATATAACACTGTCTAATGTATTGCATATTTTACCTGTTTGTGTATTTTTGTTTCTGCCGCTGGAATATAAAGCTTGCTCCATGGGCAAGTGTTGTGCATTTTGCTCACTGCTGAATGTCCAGCACTTCAAATGTTTTTAATTAAATTGTATCGAATTAAAGAAAGCATTTCACTTAAAAGTTTTTTTAATTGACGTATACAGTTTATGTACAATATAAGTTACAGATGTACAATAAAGTGCTTCACAATTTTTAAAGGTTATACTCCACTTATCGCTATTATAAGATATTGGCTATATTCTTTGTGTTGAACAGTATATCCTTGTAGCTTATGAAGGCATTTCACTTTTGAATTCCAAAGAGGACCATGGTTGGTGCTTTTGACTACTGTTTCACTTAGGTGGTCACATTGTTTTAAGCTACCAATAACCCTTCAGCAAACTTCATCTTATAATTTGTGATTATTAAAATAAATTCAAGAGAATTTGGGCTATTTAAGTTTTCATTTTCAGAAATGCTTCTAGAGAATTGTTTATGGTGATTTTGCAAAAAAATATGTTTTTTGTAATCACTCCAGATGGCTAGCTATAACTAGATGTTCAAATGATGTTTTAAATGAACAATTTCAAAAGGTTATCTTTTTCTCTTCAAACTTATTGTTTCAGTGTAAACCCACGTTTTTTCCCCTTTTTTTCAGTGTTCTGTCTGATCGGAGCTGTTTAAGAGTTACAGCTGGTCCCGCTCCACTGGATCTCGATGTTAATGTTCAGAGAACTCTAGATAACAACTTAGCAACCGAAGCTTATGAAAGAAGAATTAAACGCCTTGAACAGGAAAAACTTGAACTTAGTAGAAAGCTTCAAGGTAAATACATTTTAAAGATAACATTTTCCCTTTTTGTATTGGACTCACAGTGTAGATGCTATTTATTATAAGTGGTTGTTTTATCTTGAAAAGAAATTTTTTATTAAATGGAAAAAAGCAAGTTGTAGAAATTTATACAGAATACAGTATAATGCCATTTACGTAAACTCACACAATTAACAGTAAACAGCAAAATAGCATTTGTTTCCCACAGGTATATATGTATGTATATAAAAGTGTGGGAATAAATACCTCTGGGGTAGGAAAATAGAACTACCAAGAAAAATGGAACCCTTCTTATCCTACTGCACTTTATATGATGCCCTGCCATATTTTCTCAGTTCTCATCTGTATTATTGCAATAGCTTCCTAACTGATTTCCCTGCCTTACCTCGTCCCACCACCCCCACCCCTCCCACTTTCCTGCTTTATTTTCTCCAAAAAATGTTATATACAATGTATTTTACTTATATACAGTGGTTGCAATAATGTTTATATGTTATATACAATGTATGCATTCCTTTAGTGAATGAAGGAATGTATCTATAATCATGAAACTTGTAACTCTTTTTAAAAATTAATTAATTTGGCTGCGTTGGTTCTTCGTTGCTGCATGCGGGCTTTCTCTAGTTGCGGCGAGCAGGGGCTACTCTTGGTTGCGGTGTGTGGGCTTCTCATTGCAGTGGCTTCTCTTGTTGCAGAGCACGGGCTCTAGGCATGTGGGCTTCAGTAGCTGTGGCACGTGGGCTCAGTAGTAGTGGCTTGCGGGCTTTAGAGCACAGGCTCAGTAGTTGTGGTGCACAGGCTTAGTTGTTCCATGGCATGTGAGATCTTCCCGGACCAGGGCTCTAACCCGTGTCCCCTGCATTGGCAGGTGGATTCTTAACCACTGCGCCACCAGGGAAGCCCCGTATAATCCTTTCAGTGTGTTCTTTAATTTGGTTTGCTAATATTTTGCTGAAAATTTTTACATCTGTATTCATCAGGGATATTGGTTAATGCTGACCCTTGAACAGCACAGGAGTTAGAGGCACAAGCCCCATGCAGTCAAAAATCTGCATATAACTTTACAGCCATTCCTCTGAAACCATGGTTCTGCATCTGCAGACTCAACCACTGGGGATCATGTAGTATTGTAGTACACATTTACTGAAAAAAATTTGTGTATAAATGGACCTGTGCAGTTCAAAAATGTGTTGTTCAAGGGTCAACTGTAGTTTTCTTGTGGTCTTCTTATCAGGTTTTGGTATCAAAGTAATGATGGCCTCATAGAATGAGTTTGGAAGTGTTCCCTTCTCCTCAGTATTTTGGAAAAGTTTGAGGAGGATTGCTGTTAATTATTCTTTAAATGATTGGTAGAATTCACCAGTGAAGCCATCTGGTCCTGGGGTTTTCTTTGTTGGGAGGTTTCTGATTATTGACTCAATCTCTTTACTCATTATTGGTCTGTTCACATTTTCTGATTCCTCCTGATTCAATCTTGATAGGTTGTGTTTCTAGAAATGTGTTAGTTTCTTCTAGGTTATGTAATGTCTTGGCATACACTTGTCCATAGTAGTCTCTTATGAGCATCTATATTTCTACAGCATCACTTGTAATGTCTCCCCTTTCATTTCTAATTTTATTTATTTGAGTCTTCTCTCTTTGTTTCTTAGTCTAGATATTTTGTCACTTTTGTTTGTCTTTTCAAAAAAACAGCTTAGTTTTGTTGATCCTCTGTAGTTTTTCTTGTCCTATTGCATTCATTTCTGTCCTGAACTTTGTTATTTCCTTCCTTCTGCTAGCTTTGGGCTTAATTTGTTCTTCTTTTTTTAGTTCCTTGAGCTGTAAGGTTAGGTTATTTGAGATATTTTAATTTCTTAATATATGCATTTATTGCTGTAAACTTTCCTCTCAGAACTACTTTTGCTGCATCCCACAAATTTGATATGTCATATTTCCATTTTATTTTGAGATTTTTTTCTCTTTTGATTTCTTCCTTCACCCATTGGTTGTTCAGAAGTATGTTGTTTTGCTTCCACATATTTGTAGGTCTTCTCACTTTCGTCTCTTTACTGATTTCTACTTTCATACCATTGTGGCCAGAAAAGATAGTTGGTATGATTTCAATATTATGTTTGTAAAGATATGTTTTGTGTCCTGTCATATGATCTATCCTGGGGAATGTTCTGTGTGCACTTGAGCAGAATGTGTATTCTGCTGCTGCTGGAAGGAATGTTCTGTACATGTCTGTTAAATTTATTAGTTCTAAAGATGGTTCAATTCCAACGCTTCCTTATTGATTTTCTGGCTGTACAATTTATCCATTGGTGATAGTGGCACATTGATGTCCCCTACTATTATTCTGTTGTTGTCTATTTCTCTCTTAGGGTTTGTTAGTATTTGCTTAATATATTTCTGTGCTCGGGTGTTTGGAGCATATATATTAACAATTGTTATATCTTCTTGATTTATTGACCCCTTTATCATTATATATAATGACCTTCTTTGTCTCTTGTTACTGTCTTTGGCTTGAGTGTATTTTGTCTGATATAAGTATAGCCACGCCCACTTTGTTTTGGTTTCTGCTTGGAATATCATCTTCCATCCCTTCACTTTGAGCTTACTTGTCTTTAGAGCTGAAATGAGTCTCCTGTAGGCAGCATATAGTTGGAACTTGATTTTTTTTTTCATCCACTCTGTGCCTTTTGATTGGTGAATTCAATCCCTTTACATTTAGGGTGGTTATTGGTATGTAAGGACTTACTATTGCCATTGGTCTTTTGCCTTCTGGTTATTTTGTATCTCCATTGGTTCTTTTTTTTTTCCCCTTCTTTTTTTTGTCTGCCTTTGTAAGTTGATGATTTTCCATGGTGATTTGCTCACTGTCCCCTTTTTTACGTCTCATGTCTCTCTTTTAGATTTTTGCTTTGTCTTTACCATGAGGTTTACATAAAATATCTAATTGATAAAATAGTCCTTTTTCTGCCTATAGCGACTTATCTTCATTCACCTGTAAAGGTTTCATCCTTTTACATCTCCTTTTAGATTTTTGATGTCACAGATGATCACTTTTTATGCTGTGAATTTGCTACCAAATTGTAGTACAGTAATTTTTAATGCTCTTTTTCTTTAACACTTATGCTATAATTGTTTAACACACTATTGTAAAATACAGTTACAATTTTCTAATTCTGACTGTCTATTTGTCACCTTAATCAGAGTTTTGTGTACTTTCAACTTTTTGTTTCAGCTTGAAGAGCTCCTTTCAGCATTTCTTGTAAGACAGGTCTAGTGGTGGTGAACTCCCTCAGCTTTTATTTATGTGGAAAGCCTTTATTTCTCCTTCATATCTGAAGAATAACTTTGCCAGATAGAGTATTCTTGGCTGACAACTTTTATCTTTCAATACTTTTGAGTATGTTATTCCACTCTCCCCTGGCCTATAGAGTTTCTGCTGAGAAATCTGCTTATCGCCTAATGGAGCTTCCTTTGGAGGATACTTTCTTTTTTTCCCTGGTTGCCTTTAAAATTCTTTCTTTAGCATTGACTTTTTTTTTTAATTGGAGTATAGTTGCTTTACAATGTTGTGTTAGTTTCCGCTGTGCTTTTGACAGTTTCATTATAATGTGTGCTGGAAAAGGTCTTTTTTTTGCATTGAGATAGCAAGGTGTTCTATTGGCTTCATAGATTTGTATGTCCGGTTTTTTCCCCAGGTTTGGGAAGTTCTCAGGTATTATTTCATTAAATAAACTCTCTGCCCGTTTCTCCCTCTCTTCTTCTGGTATACCCATTATTCTTATTTTGGCTTTTAAATGGAGTCTGATAGCTCTTGTAGGGTTTCTTCACTTAAAAAAAAAACAAAAAACAGAGGGCTTCCCTGGTGGCGCAGTGGTTGAGAGTCTGCTTGCCGATGCAGGGCACATGGGTTCGTGCCCCGGTCCGGGAAGATCCCACATGCTGCGGAGCGGCTAGGCCCATGAGCCATGGCCGCTGAGCCTGCGCGTCCGGAGCCAGTGCTCCGCAACGGGAGAGGCCACAACAGTGAGAGGCCCGCGTACCGCAAAAACAAACAAACAAACAAAAAAACTTAGTTCTCTTTCCTCTTCCACCTGAATCATTTCTAAATTCCTCTCCTCCATATGGCTTATTCTTTCTTCCATCTGATCTGTTCTATTTCCAGTGCTTTCTAATGCAGTATTCATATCACTTATTGAATTCTTCAGCTTCAGAATTTTTGTTTTGTTCTTTTTTTATAATTTCAATCTCTTTGGTAAAGTGCTCTTTCTGTTCATTAATTTTATTCCTGAGTTCACTGAGTTGCCTTTCTGAGTTTTCTTGTAGCTTGTTGAATTTCTTCATAACAACTATTTTGAATTCTTTATCAGTTAGATTGCAATATTCTGTGTCTTTGAGTTGGTTGCCTAGAGAATTGTCATTTTTTGGGGATACTGCGTTACCATGATTTTTCATAGTGTTTCATGAACTGTGCCTCTGCCATCACATTTGAAGTAGCAAACACCTTTCTTCTTTAGGTAAGGCTTTACTTTGATTCTAAGTTCAGCAGCTTGGCAATCAGAAGCCTTTCTTTTGTTTTCCAGAAGGTGGCGCTATAGCACAAAATTTGGCTTTCTCTTACCAGAGATGACCCTCCACTGAAGTTTGGAGTGTGTGCATGGTAAAAGCTGTTGGCAGAGTGTAGGAGGTGTATGCTTAGTACCTGGGGCTTTTTAGTGGAGGAGTCCAGAAATCTGTGGACAGACAGCAGGAAATGCATTCCTTCATTTCTCTTTGTCTGCCTTCTTTCCTTCCTACCCTTCCCCCACCCCCCCCTCAGAAATCCGGGTATTGCTGAAAAGCAACAGGGTCCCTCCAGCTGCAGCCCTCACAGCCTTCACAGCCCAGCACTTTCACTCATCACTTTCACTTTCTACCTCCTCTGCTAGAGGGGTCACTGTTGCCGGTACCTTGGATCTGCAGCCTCCTCTGAGGTCCAGTCTACCCACTTCTGGATACACATATGGATGTATCTCTGGTGTCCTGGTGTGGTGTGCAGAAGCAATTTTGTTCAGTTATGGATGTCCAATTAGTTGTAAATCGAAGGGAGAGGAAAAAGGAATGACCCATAGGGGCATGATACTGATGTCACTCAGTTTTGATTTTTAAATGGTGATATGCATACAGTAAAGTGTGCAAGTACTCACTTTAAATTGTAAGCCCCATAAATGTTTATATTAGTGTACTTTTATGTAACTTGCCCCCCAATCACTATATAGAACATTTCTAGCATAGGATAAGGTTCCATCATGCTCCTTCCCAGTTTGTAGCTTACAACTCTGAAGTAAACACTATCCTAAATTTTTTCAGCATCAATTAATTTTACCTTTGAACTTCATATAAATGGTTTCATACAGTATGTTCTCATTTGTATCTCTTTTTTTAATAACATGGTTTTCCATGTGTAAATATCAATAGTTCCTTTTCTTTTAACTGCTGTTCAGTGTTACATTGTATACAAATACTAAAAAAATTTATCCAATGTCTGAGTTCTGACTTTTTTTTTTTTTTTTTGCGGTACGCGGGCCTCTCACTGTTGTGGCCTCTCCCGTTGTGGAACACAGGCTCCGGACGTGCAGGCTCAGCGGCCATGGCTCACGGGCCTAGCCGCTCTGCGGCATGTGGGATCTTCCCGGACCGGGACATGAACCCGTGTCCCCTGCATCGGCAGGCGGACTCTCAACCACTGTGCCACCAGGGAAGCCCCTGACTTTTATTTTAAAAAATACAACAGATTGGGTGGCTTATAAACAACAGAAATTTATTTCTCCCAGTTCTGGAGGCTGGAAGTCCAAGATCAAAGTGCCAACATGGTCAAGTGAGGATTCATAGCCAGCACCTTCTTGCTGTGTCCTCACCTGGTGGAAAGGGCTAGGGATCCCTGTGGGTTCTCTTTTATAAGGCATTAATCCCATTCATGAGGGCTCCGTCCTTATAACTGTAACTTAAACACCTCCCAAGACCCCACCTCCTAATAACATCATCTTTGGGGTTAGAATTTCAACATATGAATTTGGTGGGGGACCACAGGTATTCAGACTGTATCATCTAAGCTGTTGTTGTTGAACATTTGGGTTATTTCCAGATATAGACTATTATAAACATAGCTTCTGTGAATATTGTTATATCCTTCTCTTGATGGTCATATGTACTTATTTCTCTTGGATATCTACCTAGGAGTAGGATTTATGGGTCATAGGATAGCATATTTTCAGCTTTAGAAAATATTGCCAAAGAGTTTTCAAAAGTGATTGCATCAATAGTTTCACTAATAATGTATGAGTTTCACTTGCTATATATTCCCATCAGAATTTGATATTGTCAGCTTTTTAAATTTTAGCCATTCTGGTATCTGTATAGTGGAGTTTTGCTATGATTTTAAATTTATATTTCTCTAATAAGTAATATTTACTGTTCATTTGGATATTCAGTCTTGTATAGGTTCTTGCCCTTTTTTCCCATTAGGTCTTTACATGTCTTTTAAATAATTTTTATTTTTCAACTTCACAAACAATATAAGACCCTTATAACAGCCCTTTATGTTGTTGTTGTTTTATAGTTTACCTCTATCTGTGTTGTAAACGTTTCAATACATTTATTTTATTCTTGCTTTAAATATTTATTACTCGTTAATTTTTAAAATATCTTTTTTTTACCCACAAATTTACCCCTTTTGTGTTCTTATTTCTTTCTAGTGATCCATGTATCCATCCAGAATCATTTTTCTTTAGTCTGAAAAACTTCCTTTAGTGTTTCTTATGATTGTGTGTGTTATAACTAAATCTCTCCATTTTTGTTTGCCTGAGATGTCTTTATTTTGCCTTCATTTTTGAAGAATATTTGCTGGGTTAGAATTCTAGCTTGGCAGCTTTTTCTTTCAGTGCTCTATAGATATTATTTCATTGTTTACTGACTTCCATTATATTTGAGAAGCCAGCCAGCTATTAATCTTGGTCTCTTGAATGTATCTTTTCGTCCTCCCCTCTGGTTGCTTTTAAGTATTTCTCCTTAACTTCACTTTCAAACAGTTTGACTATGATCTACCTGGGTGTAGTTTTCTTTGTATTAATGGAAAATCCTGTTGGGGATTCACTGAGCTTCTGAAATCTTGATTGATCTCTTTCATCAATTTTGGAAAGTTCTAAGCATAATCTCTGTAGATATTTCTTTTGTCCCGTTCACTATCTCTTCTTCTTCTGGGACTCCAATTACATATATCTTAGACTGTGTCCCACATTCATTTTATGTTCAGTCCTGTTTCTTCCATTCTTAGGTTTTTTTGTGCTTAATTTGGATATTCTCTATTCACTTGCTTTCAGGTTCATTTGTCTTGTCGTCTGCTGTATCTGTTCTGATGTTAAGCCCATTCAATGAGTCTTAATTTCAAATATTGTCTCTTTTAGTTAAGGAATAATCATTTGATTCATTCTTATAGTTTTCAGTTCTGCATTGAAATTTCCCACTCTTTTGTCTTTTTTCCCCTATGTTTTCTTTAACATATTGATAATATTTATTTTAAAGTCTTGTCGGCTAATTTTAACACCTGAACCATCTGTGTGTGTCTCTCTTTCTGTTTTTTCTTCTGATTAATGATCACACCTTCCTACTTTTCCAAATGTCTCAATTTTTATTGTATGACAAATATCATGAATATAAATAACATAGAGAATGATGTTATTATGTTATTTTCACTCCAGAGAGGGTTTTCCCTTTTTTTTTGGTCCAATCAGGAATTGAACTAGGACAAGGCTGGGTTGCAGTTTTAATTAGATTCAACCTACTTCTGGTTTCAAATGTCATGAAGGAAAACTAGCTGGAACCTGGTTTGGATTTGCTCTATCAACTGTGAGAGATTTATTCTGACCTTCAGACTCTTCCCCCATGCCACTTACAAATTTGGCAAATGTCTAGATGGGCCATGTGTTTGAAATAGGCTCTTTTCCTCAAGCAAGACTTTGTCTCTGAAATACTTCAATACTGTAGGAGACTTTGGTCTGACTTTTAGAAGCTCCTTAACCTCCCATACAGTCTCCAGATACAGCAAATATACCATGAGGAAAATACCACTGCATATTTAGGGATTCTGAAGTTTCCAAATTGTTGCACCAGCCCACCCATTCTCCAGAATTTGTCATTTATTTTCCAGCGTACTATCCCTCAATTCATGTGCTCACAGAATTGGATAAGATTCTGAGGTAAGAGGCAGCTGTCATGGCCTTTTCACCTTAGAATGGCTCATCCCTCTCTGGTTTATTTTACTTAGTTCTCTTTGCTTTCCCAGATACATGATGTTTGTAAAAATAAGTTTTTTTCAAATTATATAGTGTATTTTTACTTTTTGCAACAGGAGTGATAGAGCAATGACCTGTTACTTCCTACTCCATCCTATTCTGAATGAGAAGTTCCTATGTCCCAGGTTTTTTTGATGTTTTAAATTCTTTAGTCTGTTCTTAGAGAGTGTCATTACATACAGTTGGTGTCATTTGCCCAAAACAAACCCAGAAAATATTAGATCATTGCCTTTTGGTACTAACACCTGTTTCATTTCATACAATGGCATAGGTTAACATTTAAGCTGATTCATCTATTTGTTAGCTACTTGTTGAGCACCAGCTAGGCAGGAATTGTTCTGCACATGACTGGGGATATAATAATGAACAGAAAAAGAAAAAAATACCTGCCCTCTCAATGCTTACACTCCACTTTGAGGAAACAGATGATAAATCAAATACAAAGCAGGGTCATCAGCTGAGAATAAGGAAGGTAGAGAATGTGTTAGTTTTTTGGGATTTTTTTGGTTTTTTTCCTATTAGATTTTTGACAAGAAAAAGAGAAGATGTGAAATGGTAAGTTTAGAGAAGAGAGAGGAGTGAATGGACTAGGGAAATATTTTAGGATTGCCAGTGTTGATTGAAAAAAATGCACAATGTGTGAATTGTGAGTCAAGTTTTATTTGGGGTAAAATGAGGACTATAGCTTGGGAGACAGCATTTCAGGTAGCTCTGAGAAACTGCTCCAAAGAGGTAGGGGGGAAGGTATTATATATGATTTTAGTGAAGAGGGGTACGTGCAGTGAAGCACACATTTTGGCAGAAGGTTGCTGCTAGTCACAAGGAGCAGATGTCATGGTTAATGATTTTAGTGCTTTTCTAGATGTGAGAAGATGCAAGAATTGGGCTCGTAAAATTTTGTCCTGAAAATATCTGTCCTGAAAATTATCTGAAGACCTGCTCTGCCAGTGTTTCCCAGAGCACAGAGTGCCTCATTCTTATCTCCACACTGATCTCCTTTCAGGGGGTGTTGAAGGTCAGCGGCTGCTAGAGGCAGATGGCAAGTGCCAATTTTTAGTTGGCATCAGGCATCGCCAAACTATTTAGACATGAATTTTGAATGGTTGGGCTTTCTTCCATCACTTTCAGCTATTAAGGTGAAAGCACGGAGTAGAAGGAGAGTAGGATTTAGGGAAGACTGGGGCCTTCTAGGCTAAGTACAGTGGAGGAGAGAAGAGCAAAGGAATCCAAGATGTGTATGCAAAGCAGCAGTAGTGATGGACCAAGGAATCTAACCTGGATAAATAAGGAAGAAAAGAGAAAAGGAAATAGTGTTAGGAACAGTGGATTGGCACTCTTGGTGGGAATGAAAAATTACTGAAGGGGTCCCTAGAGTAAGTTAAACTGTAAATATAAGAGATAGAGAGTATTTACTTGAAATCAGGATGTTGGAGGCTATATAGTTATTAATAATGACAGCAGCATTTCTCAGTAGGTGAACTACAAGCATTTGGGGCAGGGTAATTCTTTGATGTGAGAGACTGTTTCACATTGGTCCCCAGCAGTAAAAGTCTGTAGCAGTCTCCTAGGAGCCCACCCCAACCTCCATTCCCCACCTCCCCACCCCCGCACACATGCACATTTCTAAGTAAGGTCAAAGCCACAGGTCTAGGGCATGACCAGTAGATTGGGTGGTTGTGCTGGAGAGACGTCTACCAGCTAGGTTGTTTTAGGCAGCAAGTAATAGAATTCTTAAGTAATACAGATTTCTTACCTCACTTAAGAAATCAAAAGTACACAGTTTCCGTGCTCTTATCAGGGTTAGCTTCTCTGTGATTTTCTTGGCTTTTCCCTCATGATTCCACATTACTGTCAAAGTTCCAGACTTCATGACTTCACACATCCAAAGACCAAAAAAAGAAAAAAAAAAGGAAGGTTCATTTCCTTTCATACATGTCTCACTTAACGGGACCTCTCAAGGTACCATTCATTCTAACTAGTTCACGTGCCTAATTCTTAACCAGTCCTGGCAATGTAGAATGAGATTGGCATGACTGATGGAAGCCTTCTTCCTTTCGGCTGAGCCTACCTTGCCTAAGCACACTGTAGCCTGATACCTGAATTTGGTGCACAAGCAGGAAGAGAGGGGTAGCTGCTGGGTAAACAGCCTCAACAGTGTCTGCATAAGGGGTTTGTGTGCCTGTGAAGTCAGTTGGGTAGATCGTCTCTTTTATTGTTAAAGTCACTAAGAATAATAATAAAAAGAGTTGTAATGGAAGGAAGGGCAGTGGATAACTGTAATAAACAGGTAATGGGTCATACAGTAGGTCCTTGTTGGTTATCCATTTTAAATATAACAGTGGGTACATATCGGTCCCAAACTGTATTACACGGGGAGCTCTGCCTCCTATTCTGTAGAAATCTAAGTGGGAAAAGAATTTGAAAAAGAATAGATACATGTATATGTATAACTGAATCACTTTGTTGTACACCTGAAACTAACACAATGTTGTTAATGAACTATACTCCAATATAAAATAAAAAGTTAAAAAAAAACCCCAAGTAATGGGCATTTTAGCAGACCTGAGGTTTATAGGGAGGACAGAGGTGACAAAGAGGAGGAAGGATACCTATCCCACCTCCATACCCTGCAGTGTGTGGGGTGTAGAAGGAAAAAAACTACTAATGTCCAGTGGATGTTTTTATTCTCCCCATTTTCTGCTCCCAACCTAGATGTCCTTAAAAAAAAGGATATTCTTTTAAAAATAATAAATACAGAAAGTACCAGTTTTCAACATGTCTTGAATCGAAAGAAAAAGAAAATGTGTAAGAAATACTTATTGGATGTAGAAGATCATGATTGAATGCACAATATGGTATATCTTACATCTTTAATTCAAATTAACAAATACTTATTGACCACCATGCATATGAATATCATGATACTGTTCTCTGTACAGATGATGAAGATAAATTAGGAAATCTCCATCCTCTGAAGGTCACAGTCCCTTGGAGTTTTAAATATATATATAAATAATATAAATATATAAGTAATATAAGTTATGTAAAACAATATATAAATAATATTAGTAATCTAAAGCAGTCAGTAAATGATTTGTACTAACAAAAAATTATGGTGAGGTAGAGATTTACTATTTGGGGTCCCTCTATAAGCTAGCAGAGTAACTGTTTTAGGACCATTTCTTTTTTTTCCACATCTTTTAATGGTATCTGGGAATGAGCTTCACTAGATTTAATGTTTCTTTAGTACCTTGCATCTTCTCATTAGAACCACAAGTTAAATGAATAATCCCTATTTTAACTAAGTTGATGAGCCAAGTCGTCAATAGGTGGACCTCAGTGTTCATATATAAAATTTGGAAGGCCAGCACTTATACATATTGTATATTAACATCTCTAAACCTCTCTTCATACACCAGGCTCAGTTTTTCGTGCATCATCTGACATATGTTGTTGGGTTATCACATGATGACATTTTATGCTAGGATGAAAGGGGGCTGAATAGTTTACTCACTGGCAGAATGTACCAACAGTATTTAAAACTGAAAACCTCGCATATTAGAAGGTAGACTGTTTCCTACGTATAATTTTAACAACATGCAATGGAGTTTTGTGGTTTAATTTTAATGTGTTTACATGCTTTTGTCAGTAGGTATATGCTTCGATCAGTACAATTAAATAAGGATTTCTCTAGAAAGAAATATATTGCTCTTAGTTTTTAAAATTTAGAATATGAGCATATTTTTCATTCTTTCTTTTCTTTTTTAAAGAGTCAACACAGACTGTCCAGGCTCTGCAGTATTCAACTGCTGATGGTCCCCTAACAGCAAGTAAAGATTTAGAAATCAAAAACTTAAAAGAAGAAATTGAAAAACTAAGGAAACAACTAAGAGGTAAATTTCTGTGATTCATTATTAATTCTGTTTAGTAGACATTTTAAAATGTTTATTCACGCACAAAACATTTATTGAGTACCTGTTATGTGTTACATGATGTGAGCTATGTGCCAGTGAGGGAAAAGCAAATAAAATGGTTCTGCTCTCAAGGAGCTCATGTTCTGGTCTTGGGAAAAGACAAACAAATAGTTTTTTGCAGTACATGTTAAAAGGCCAGAAGAAAAATAAACATAGGTACATAGAGAGTACACAGGAGGAGCACCTTACCCAGAATTACATGAAAAAAGATGACTTTTTGGAGGACCTATTCATTTGGGATATTTGTCTGGCAAAGCATTTATATGAGTAGTTCATTTTTCAGTGTAGGTTAATTAAAATTAATTTTGAATTGTTGATATGCCTGTTACATCCATTTATTAATTTATTCCATTCATTCAACAAATATTTATTGAGTAGCTACTATGTACTAGGTGTTGTTTTATGATCTTGGGATGCAGTACTGAACAAAATGATAAAAATCTTTGTCCTTGCTGGGGTGGAGGGCAAACAACAGACATTAAACAATAACTATGTAACTTTGTAAATGATACAGTATGTTAGAAGGTGATAAGTGCTTAAAAATAGAAAAGATTAAGGAGAATGGGTCAAAAGTGTAAGATGAGGTGTTTTATAATTTTAAATAGTGTGATCCATGTGAGAAAAATATTGAAGGAGTTAAGGGGCCTAGCCATGCAGTTAAATGGGAAACACACGTTACATGCAGACGGATCAGCCAGTGCAAAGGCCCTACTGTCAAAATGTGCCTCGTGAGTTCAAATAAAACATAAAAGGACAGCAAGGCTAGAGCAGAATGAGCAAGCAGGTGGAATGGATGGACATGAGGGTAGAGAAATTAAACAGGTGGAGAGGGCTCATTGCCTGATCAGTGGAGTCTTACTGACTGTTAGGTCTTTGATTTGTTCTGTGGGTGAAATGGGAGCCTTCTGCAGGGTTTAGAGGCATCACATGATCTCAGTAAGAGTAAGGGGAGAGAGAGAAGGTACTATTTTGGCTAGAATAGTCAGACCGCTCTAGAAAAGTAGTTTTAGGCCAAAATAAGTGAAGAAAAGAAGGATCTGACCCAGTGTCTTTTACAAAAAGGATTATTTAAAATGCAATATTAAGGCACATGGAGATTTTAAATTTGAGCATAATTTATGCTGTTCTATTTTTTTAAGTGGCTGTCCTCCTAATAAACATCTCCTTATCAAATTTCTGTAGCTTTATCTTTTTAAAACTAAGTTAGATTGGGAATATGATAAGTAGAATCATTTACTTTGCTTTGATATCAACACTAAAACATTATCAGTGGCACTGAATGTATTTGAGTTTTTTGGCACTAAGAAAGCAGTGAGACACAAGACACAACTAGGATGTTTAGTGATCCGTATCACTTCAAAGAAGTGATATGGATTCGGAAAAACCTATTTACGTAAGTCTATCTCACTTATATGTTCTAGGAGGGATTTTTGGTTTTTTGTTTTGTTTGTTTGTTTGTTTTTAAGATTTCTTGGGATTTTCTGTGCTGACCATCATCCATCTGCAAATAGGAACAATTTTCTTTTGCCCTTTCTGATCTGGATGTTTTGGGGTTTTTTTCCCCCTTATTTCACTGGCTAGAACTTGCAGTACTTTGTTGAAGAAGAGTGTTGAGAACAGACATCCTGGTTTTCTTTCCTATCTTAGAGGGAAAGTATTAAGTCTTTCACCTTTAATTGTAATATTAGCTGTAGGACTTTTATAGATACTCTCATCAATTTAGAAGCTCTCCTCTATTTCTGTGTTTCTAAGGGTTTTATCATGAATGGGTTTGAATTTTATCAAATATTTTTTCTGCACTGATTGCTATGAACATGTGTGTTTTTTTTTCTTTAGTTAACCTGTTAATATGGTGGATTAAATTGGTTGATTTTGAAATATTGAATCATTGGAATATGCACATGCCTGGTCATGGTGTATAATTATTTTTATATATTAATTCTATTTCCACTGTTTTGTTCAGGAATTTTTAATCTGTATACATGAGAGATACTCATCTTTGTTGTATTTTTCTTTTTTTTTTTTTGTACTGCCTTTGCCTGGGTTTTTAGTTTGTTTTCTTCTTTTGTTTTTTGGCTTTTTAATGAGATATGATTGACACGTAACATTATCTTAGTTTCAGGTGTACAACATAATGATTCAATATTTGTATATATTGTGAACTAGTCACCTTAGTAAGATTAGTTAACTTCCATCACCGCATATAGTCATAAATTCTTTTTTCTCGTGATGAGGACTTGTAAGATCTATTCTCTTAGCAACTTTCAAATATACAATACAGTATTATTAACTGTAATAACAGCACCACATTGTACATTGCATCCCCAGTATTTATTTATTATATAACTGGAAGTTTGTACCTTTTGACCATCTTTCCTTCTTTAACCCACCCTGCACCCCCGTCTCTTGCAACCACCAGTCTTCTCTATATCTGTGAGTTCAGTTTGTTGTTATTGTTGTTTTTGTTTTAGATTCCACATGTAAGTGAGATCTTACTGTATTTGTCTTTCTCTGTCTGATTTATTTCACTTAGCACAGTGCCCTCAAGATCCAATCCATATTGTCACATATTGCAAGATTTATTTTTGTGGCTGAAAAGTATTCTATTGTATATATACAATTCCAGAAGTGGAATTTCTGGATCATATGGTAGTTCTATTTTTAATTTTTTGAGGACTCTCCATACTGTTTTCCATAGTAGCTGCACCAATTTACATTCTCACTAATAGTACACACGGGTTCCCTTTTTACCACATCTTTGCCAACACTTTCTATTTCTTATCTTTTGGATGAAAACCATTTTAACAGGTGTGAGATAATGTTTCATTTTGGTTTTGATCTACATTTCCTTGATAATAAGTGATGTTGAGCACCTTTTCATGTTGGCCATTTATATGTCTTCTTTAGAAAAATGTCTATTCAGCTCCTCTGCCCATTTTTTGATAGGATTGTTTGTTTCTTTGCCATTGAGTTTATGAGTTCTTTGTACATTTTCTGTATCAACTTGTTGATCTTAAAAGTAAAAGTCAATTATTTTACCAGAAAAAATGGGTTTATTTGGGAATAGCAGAGAATTGCAGTTTGGGACAAGCAAGCCATGGCAAAAATCATAGGCAAGTTTAACAAACAAAGTGAGGAACATTTTATAGAGAAAAATGAGGAAGTCGGTAAAGGTTGTTTTGAATGAAAGTCCTTTGGAGAAAAGTGAGAGTTCAGGGTGAAGATGGTTTCTCATTGGCTTAGTTCCTGGGGTAGTTGATTTCTTATAGGAGATGTGATGTACTGTCTTTCCTGTTGGGGCCTGTAATTGATGATTCCATTCTTGGAACTGTAATTGACAGTTCTTCCTGTAATTGATGAAGAGAGTTACTGTGTGAGAGTTCCCCCTTCTGGCCCCCCAGCTCCATTTTAGTGAGACTTCCCTTTATTAACTTTCACAAACACCTTGTCAAATATTTGTTGATTTGCAAACATTTTCTCCCTTTCCAATGTTGCTTTTTAATTTTGTCTATGGTTTCCTCTGCTGTGCAGAAGCTTTTTAATTTGATGTAGTACCATTTGTTGATTTTTGCTTTTGGCTGTGGTATCAGTGTAATGCTGGGCTCATAAAATGAGTTTGAGAGTATTCCCTCTTTTATTTTTTGAAAGAGTTTGAGAAGGATTGATATAAATATCCTTATTTTTTTTCTTTAGTTGCTTGAAGTGTAAAGTTAGGTGTCTGAGGGTTGTTTTTCTTTCTTTGTTTTTTTTTTTTTTTTACCGTAGGTGTTTATTGCCACGAACTTCCTTCTTAGAACTGCTTTTGCTGCATTCCAAAAGTTTTGGTATATTTTTTTCCATTTTTGTTTGTTTCAAGATTTTTTGAAATTTCCCTTTTAATTTCTTTTTGACCCGCTGGTTACTAATGTGTTAATTTCCACATTTCTGTGAATTTTTCCAGTCTTTCCCGTTATTGGTTTCTAGTGTTATACCTTTGTGGTTGGAAAAGATCCTTGGTATGATTTCATTCTTTCTAAATTTGTTAAGACTTGTTTTGTAAACTAACTTGATATATCCTGAAGAATGTTCCATATGTGTTTGAGAAGAATGTAGATTGTGCTGCTGTTGGATGGAATGTTTTGTATATATCTGTTAGATCCATCTGCTCTGAAGTATAGGTTATGTCCAATGTTTCCTTATCAATTTTCTGTCTAGATAATGTATCCATTGTTGAAGGTATAATATTGAAGTCCCTTACTATTATTGTGTTGTTGTCTATTTCTGTCTTCAGATATGTTGTATTTACTTAATATATTTAGGCATTACAATGTTGGGGTCATAAAAATTTTTAATAGTTATATCCTCTTGATGAATTGACCCCTTTATTATTATATAATAAACTTTTTTTTGTCTCTTGTTATTATTTTTGACTTAACCTCTCTTTTGTCTGATAAAAGTGTAGCTACCCTTATTCTCTTTTGGTTTCCATTTGTATGGAATATCTTTTTCCATCCCTTGATTTTGAGCCTATGTGTGTCCTTAAAGCTGAAGTGAGTCTTATAGGCAGCATGTAATTGGGTATTGTTTTTTTAATCCATTCAGCCACTTGAGGTCTTTATTGGAAAATTTAATCCATTTATATTTAAAATAATTATTGCGTAGGTACGGATTTACTAATGTCATCTTATTGTTTTCTGGCTGTTTTACAGTTCCTTTGTTCCTTTCTTCCTCTCTTACTGACTTCATTTGTGAATTGATGATTTTCCATAGTGGTGCTTTTATTTCCTTCTCTTTCGTGTATCTACTGAAGGTTTTTGCTTTGTGGTTACTGTGAGGCATACATAAAATATAACAGTCTATTTTATGTTGATGACAACTGTTTATTCTTCCTGTTTATTATGTAATTGTTTCAATTATTTCCTCTTCAGATGTTTTAGAAGCACATCAGACAAGGTTATAATGTTTCCTTAAACCATGAAGTATAATTTAGAAAGCTTAAGGGGGGAAAAATTCTATTTACCCGTATTTTTACGTGATGCTTTTCCTTCCTTCCTGATATTACTGCGTTCCTTGTTTTGTTGTTTGCTTTGTGTTTATAAAACTTACTTTAGCCATTTTTAAAAGGTAGGTCTGCTACCAACAAATTCTCTTCATTTTTCTTCATCTGAGAATGTCCTGATTTTCCCTTTATTCCTAAAGAATATTTTGCTGGACATAGGAGCCTGGATTGATAAGTTCTTTTGTTTTAGCATCTGAAAAATACTGTGCTGCTTCCTTAAAGTTTCATGTTTTCTGAGGTGAAATTCACTGCCATTCTGAGTATTTTTTCCCCTTATGCAAGAAGTTTTCTCTGGCTGCTTGCAAGTTTTTTCTGTAGTATTCTGATGTTTGATGGTGTGTTTTGGCATGGATTTCTTTGGGTTTATTCTGTTTGGTGTTTGTTCATCTTCTTGAATCTGTAGGTCTATGTGTCTTGGCCATATTTTGGAATTCTTTTAGACCCTATTTTTCTAAGTACTTTTACAGACCTGCCTACTTTCTCTTCTCCTTCTGGGACTCTGATGATGCGAGTGTAAGATCTTTTGTAAGTCATCACACAAGTCCCTGAGGCTCTGTTCACTTTTGTTTCCATTCTGTTTTTTCTTTCCTGTTATTCAGATTGGTTAATTTCTATTGTTATACCTTCCAGTTCACTGATCCCTTTGATCCCTCCTTTGTGCTGCTGAATCTATCTACCAATATTTTTATTTTATTAATTTATAAAATTCCCATTTTGTTCTTTGTTAATCTTCCATTTCTTTGCTGAGACTTTCTGTATCTTTGCTCAGGTCTTCTACTCATTCATTTGTTTCAAATATGTTTATAATTGCTCATTGAAGCATTTTTATTATAGCTGTGTTAATATCTTGTCAGATTATTCTGACATCTCTGTTATTTTGGTGTCAGCATCTATTGATTTTCTTTTCTCATTCAAGTTGAGATTTTTCTAGTTCTTGGTAGGATGAGTGATGTTTGATGAATGACTCTGGATCTTATTTAAACCTTCCATTTTAGCTGGTTTTTCCTGACACCATTCCAGCAGTGGGAAGGGGATTGCCATCTCCTTACTGCCAGGTTGAGGTAGAAATCCAGTTTCCACACTTGACCTCCCTTGACACCCAAGGAAGGGCTCCTTGTTATTCTCGGAAGGGAATGGGAGTTCCAGCCCCCTGACTGGTTTCCACTGACACTGTGACAGGGGTGGCCTTATTACTGCTGGGCAATGGTGAAAGTTCTTACTCTTTTCTGATACCACCCCAATGGGGAGAAGGGGGAGATCCTCATTAATGCTGGGTGGAGATGGAAGTCCTGGTTCCCCATGTGGTCTCCACTGACACTGTGTGTGGGAAGGGGCTTGTTACCAGCCAAGGGGGTTGAAAATCCTGGCCCCCCTTCTCTAATTACCTTTGTGGTATGTTTGGGCACTTCATTAAAACCTCATGTGATTGGAAATCTAGTTCTTCACTTGTCTTTTGCTGACACAGGTGGTCATCAGGCCACAGTGTTTTCTGTGGTGTTTAACTTGAGCAGAGTGGTTATTTTCTAAAACTTTTCTGTCTTGCTAGTTTACCCTCTTCTTGGTTCTTTGGCTAGAAAGAGCAGCCTTGTTCAAGCTTTTGTTCTCTGCTTCTGTTGGCATTTCTGCGTTGCTGGCTTCTTCAGCTCTAAGTCTGTGAAATAAGAACCAAAAAGAAAACCCAGGGAACTTACAGTAGTTTCAGTGTTCCTGACACACTGTGTCAGATTCCATTGTCCCTGGCCAGTCATCCTTTTTCTCTCCAATTTCAGACTTCTTAGTTTATTTTACGTATAATGTCCAGCTTTTAAAATATAAATCTGATCCCATCACAGCTTCAACATACATACTTAAATGTTTTCAGAGGATCCCCGTTGCCTCTGGGATAAAATTAAAATTTCTCAATTCTAATTACAGGGTCCTTCATTATCTTGCATGTATTTTCCTCTCTAGGTTTGTCTTTTGTCATTACTCCCTCACCCACTGATCCCAGCCATGGTGAACTACTTTTAGTTTCACCTAATCACCTCCAGATTTTACACATATTTGGTTGTTGTGTTTTTATGTAGTCTTCTTTTTTTTCACCCCCATTTCATTCATTTTTTTCATCCATCCATCTGTCCGTCCATCCATCTATCCATCCATCCATCCGTCTAAACATCTATTTCTTTCTTTCTTTCTTTTTGCTTGTTTGTTTGCTGGAAACACTCTTCACCTGGTAAATTTCTACTTCTCTATAGAACTTTTCACCACTGACACATTTTTAAAATTTTATGTTGCTTTACTTCCCTTGCCTTACCACTAGACTATAAGCTCCTTGAAAACAGGGACTTTGAGTATTTTATTCATTGATATATCGAAGTGCCTATAATGATGCTTGCCACATAAAAACCCCTAAATCGGTATTTGTTGATGAATGAGTGAATGAACGACTAAATGAAACCTCACTCTTGGAAATCTCTGACCACTTCCTAATGTATCTTCCTACATTGTTTCTTTACAGGCAATCCCCAACACACTCACATCCCTTACATACAAATAAATGGTCCCTGGCGTCATCCGAATTGGGGAAATTGATTACCATTAAATTATTGGTTGAAATGCCCTTCCTTTACTTTATTCCTACCTTCTTCCTAAAGTCAGTGCTTATCGGATTACTCTACTCATTATTTTTTATCATTTCCCAGAGGTGGAATAGAAGCAGTGAAAATAATGTTGTAAGAAAGGCTATATCCCTCTTTTTAGTATTCTTCCTTCGCAAGCACTGTTTTCTTGGTCACGTGTTAGTCCCAGTGATACTCTAGATTTTATTCCATCTCCTCAGTATCATTCATTAATTCATTTTTTAATCTTTTTTTTTACATCTTTATTGGAGTATAATTGCTTTACAATGGTGTGTTAGTTTCTGCTTTATAACAAAGTGAATCAGTTATACATATACATGTGTTCCCATATCTCTTCCCTCTTGAGTCTCCCTCCTCCCACTTTCCCTATCCCACCCCTTTAGGTGGTCACAAAGCACCGAGCTGATCTCCCTGTGCTATGTGGCTGCTTCCCACTAGCTATCTATTTTACGTTTGGTAGTGTATATATGTCCATGCCACTCTCTCACTTTGTCACAGCTTACCCTTCCCCCTCCCCATATCCTCAAGTCCATTCTCTAGTAGGTCTGTGCAAAATATTAAAATGATCATTTTAACCATTTTTCAATGTACAGTTCAGTGACGTTAAGCACATTCACAATGCTGTACAACCATCTCCACCATCCATCTCTACTTTATCCATTAAACAATAACTCATATTCCTCCCACCCACTAGGCCCTGGCATCCACCATGCTACTTTCTGTTTCTTAGAATCTGACTGCTCTAGGAACCTCATATAAATGGAATCATAAAATATTTGTCCTTTTGTGACTGACTTATTTCGCTTAGCATAGTGTATTCAAGGTTCATCCATGTTATAGCATGTGTCAGAACTTCCTACCTTAATACAATATTCCTCAGTATGTATATACCATATTTTGTTTATCCACTCATTTATAAATGGACTATTGGATTGCTTCCGCCTTTTGTTTATTGTGAATAATAATGCTGCTTTGAACATGACTGTACAAATATCTGTTCAAGTCCCTGCTTTCTCTTCTTTTGAGTATATAATAAGAAGTGGAATTCCTGAATTATGTGGTAATTCTGTGTTTAATTTTTTAGGAATTGCCATACAGTGCCTCAAGGGTTATGGTTTGCACCTCTGTGTACTGTCTGTGTCCCTCCAACTCTACACTGAAACCACCCTTTCTCTGTCTCCCTCTGTCCCCTTTCTCTCGCTTTCTGTCTCTGTCTCTTTCTCCCTCACACACACAAACACACACACATACTGTCCTACAATATGTAAGTAAAGGAGAAAAATAGTGAATGGAGGGGAAGATAATAGGGAAATCTGTTTTCCTTCATCATGGTTAGCAAGTAAAATCTCTTCACATCAGAAGACTTATGGATTATTTGAGAAATAAGACCATAATGGAAAAGCTGTGACACTGCTCTTGTGTATCAGAGAGAGAGGTGCTTTGATTGTTCTGTCAACCTCCTTCTGACTCCAGCCTCAGTCCCTCTGTAGTTTATCAGTGTTCTGCTGTGAGTGCCACTGTAGTCATGCCCTTCTCTTAATTCCTATATCATCCATATAACCTGCCACACAATTTGTATTTGATTTTCTCCTTTATGATTTAAAGAGTGTTACTCTTGTCTTCCTATCTCCTTCAAGACAGAGACTGTATTTTATATTTCTCTTATATACCACACAGTGCAAAGAAAATTCCTGTGTATTGTGCCCTCCTTAAATCCTTATTACTAACAGATTGAGTTTCAGGATTCTACTAGCAGCAGTGAGTTAAGAACCATTTTGTTGCTATGAGCTAATCTCACTTCCCTAGTACTGCTTTTCAATTTAATCACTAAAATAGTTTTAAATAACTTCATCTAAATGTTTTGGCTAGTCATGTTGCCATATATTTAATAGATATTTTTGATAGTCTTAGAGGATTTCTTTCAAAATTTTAATCGAATTTTCTATTTGTTGTAGTGAAAGTGAAGGCTCTTCTGCCTGAGCCATTTTATAAGTAGTTGGCCAAAGTTCAATACATTCTGAATTTTTCTTGATTTGGGGTTTTTGTCTTTGGCGATACAAAATTCTGTGTATTCCAAATTACAAGTGCTATACTTTTCTCCATATTAGAGGGTTTTATAAGTAATTGGCCGGGTTTGTCTTCTCCAACTTCTTTAGCCAGTACATTTCATCATGTACTTCTCATAATTTACCTGTTGTTGTTGTTTAAATGAATATTTTGAGTTTTTTAGGCATTTTTAAAGTGTCTGAAATATGAGTCATGAAAATCTGACATGTATTTTGTATTATCTACTTAACTCCATGGCAAAGCTGCCAACATGAAATGGCTGGGATAAAACTAAAATTTAACCTATATTGAAATAAAACAATAAAAACATTCTTAAAGGCTGTTGAAGCTATCACATTTAATACATTTTGCTGTAAACTTTATATGATGCAGACATTTTATTAAATATTGATACTTTTTTAGTTTCTAACACAGCAGTTTAGATAAATGGATGACTCAATAATTTGCAAAAAATTTTAACATGCTAGGGAAGAACTTTTCAAAGTAGAAGAAAGGAAGTGAGCGTTCTCAGAAGGCATTACTAAATGTACCATGTTACTTACTACTCTAGATTGATAAACTTTAGCCATAAAATTTGATTAAAATGACCCCAGAAATGATAGAAATCAGCTGTGTCACATACTAAATTTTGACTCCAAGTTATTAGAAATAACAAACTAAATTATACCTACTTTACAAATCATTGAAATCCTAAAAATGCTGAAAAGTTAAAATAACAACAAAAAAATTTTAAGATGTTTAAAAGAAATTAGTATAAACAGAAAAATTCCCACATGAAATGCTGAAATTTGAGAAAATGATAAGATGTAATTTTCTGAATATAAGACTAAATACCCTGTGATCCTTAAGATTAAACATCCATTGATACTTTTTTATTGTTCTTCAAGGAAAACACTTAACACATACTATTAAGACAAAATGAAAACTGATTAAATGCAACTTTGCAGATATTTTCAAAATTGCTAAAAACTAATACCTAATATAAATAAGCTTTTAATAAATCTGTAAGTTTAGGGCACTGAATATTAGTAAATTATTTTATTTAAGGAATCTAGAACCAGTTGGTGTGTAATACATGGATACATTTAAGTTATTTCTTGACTACAGGACTTGTCTATACAAATGAAATGCTCTTTTCAATAGAACTAACGTATTATAAACACTTCTTCATTTATTGAAAGCATCAAACTCAACAGTGTGCAATGCTCTGTGCATTTGTTCCCAGCCTTTAATTTGCGAATGAGCCACCTGAGGATCTTGTTAAAATATAGATTCTGATTCATTAGGTCTGGGGTGGGGCCTGAGGATCTGCATTTCTGACAAGCTCCCAGAGGATGCTAATGCTACTTCTCTGGGGATGACACTCAAGAGTAACAAGGCTGTAAAGAATAGAAAATATCCAGAACAAAATTAACAATGAATGTGTTTAGATTTCTCTGTTTTCACTGGCTTCAGTTCTTTAATTTGCTAATTTACTATTGATGCCAGGGATATTTCATATCAATTTATTAAATTTTATTTAAGCATATGTTAAGATTAATAATTTTATTTTCTTTTATAATAACTCTTCTGAACTTATAATGTTATACATCACTTGATTACATTACTTTTTAAGTTGGAGAGGTTGATATAAGACTGGTGGGCTGTAGTTAGCTCTGATACTCATTTAGCAATGTGACCTTAGGCAAGTTACTCAACTCCCTGAGCCTATTTCAAATATTTGCTTTTAGAAATCAGAGTTTATTCTTCAAATCACCACTAGTGAAACCAGGCGGGGTGATCTGGAGCCACAACGTTACAAGCAAAACCATCATCATACAATAATTTGAGTAATATCAGCAGAAGAATGCTAACTAACAGTAGAGGAAAAGTTATCTATTTTGTTTGATTGGTCGTGTTCTTTTTTGTTAGTTTTAAGTTTTCAATTGGTTCTGAAGATACTGTTTTTTGGAATTATGGTCTTTTTTTTCTAATAGATATGAAGGCATTTTTGCACATAAATTCTGTGCAAAACTTTGCACTTAAAATTTGTTCTTCATCCTGGCATTACCTATAAACCATCTTTACAGTGAACTGATAAGCACTTAATTTTCATGAGTCAGTGGCATGTGGTTGTTGATAAGCTGAATACCAGTTTCAAAATACTTTATTTTTTAAAATTTAGTTGCTTTAAACCTTGGTTTTGAGTATTTATTTTTATGCAAATAGTAAAAGAAACATTGTTTCCTGTTTTTAGAATCAAGTCACTTGGAACAGCAACTTGAAGAAGCTAATTCTGTGAGGCGAGAACTAGATGATGCTTTTAGACAAATCAAGGCTTATGAAAAACAAATCAAAACATTACAGCAAGAAAGGGAAGAATTAAATAAGGTAAAAATACATAGATAGATTGTTAAAGCCTTTTCTGAATTCTTAATCTTGTTTAATTTGTATACTGAAAGCATTCATAAGGAATTACAATAATATATAGTATACTTTGTAAAAAGATGGTTTAAAAATTTAAGAATTATTTTGGTGTATGACATTTGATGAATGGCTAGTTATGAAGAAACTTCTAAATTTTCGAGGCTTCAAAGTTCAGAATCTTTTGGAGAGTTAATAATCAAAGGACTTGATTAAAAGTAAATGTTATTGAAAAAGAAATACTATGAAGAAGTGAGAGAATAGTAAAAATTTGTTTAGTGTCTATGGAAGAATGAAAAATACAGGCATATTTTCATTGTGACTTGCCAATATGAGCATTCTTTAAAGATTATGATAGAAAATTTCTTTAATTCTTTAATCAGTTTTTTAGATGTCAGTTTATCTTTCAAAGCATGGATGAATAAGCTGAAGTTACTTTCATAAGAACTTTGTGAACACGTAAATATTACTATAAACATCAACAAAATTTGTTAATAGCTAGGACACAGTAACACAGTCCAATAGGATATATAATATTCGAGCACTAGAGAAAAATACTTTATATAAATGATATGCTGTGTGTACTTTGCCTTTCATTAACAAATTTTAGAATGTTGGAATTAATACTAGCCAATGCAAAAAAGAAATGAGTGGTTTATGGCATAGTATAGATTGTATTCAATGATGTTGTATATAATTCATTGATAAAACAGATGAAGTCCTTCTGGGGAAGACTTATAAGTCTTGCTGCCTGTAAAGAAATGGAGGTAATTAAAAATAAAACAAATAACCTTTTGCCGATGAAGCTAATCAAAAAGATTAACAGAGAAAGCTATGAAGGTCAAAGTGAATTAGATTAGTATATTTTTACTTTTTTCTTGATGCGCTTTCAAGCAGTGTTTTGTATAGATTCATTTATATTCATGGTCAATTTAATAATATTTGGAATTTATAACAGACATCCTATTTGTTTTAATAATATTATATTAATAGTTACTATTATGTATTTAAAGGTAGGATTACTCAGCCAAACTTGGTTAACATAATAAGGATGAGCATCTGATATCTAGATTTATAGTAACAGGTACTTGGCCAATTTTTAATAAGTTTTAATATTAAAAATCCTTTCAGTATATTTTGAGAAGAGAGTAGTACTGAAATGAAACACATCATATTGATAAAGAATTTTAAATGATTTGCCTGATATCCTACAGGCAGCAGATATTCTTTTCAAGATCTTTTTCATTTGATGCGTATAAAAAATAAATGTACCATTATATAAGTTTTGACGCAAATAATAAAATGAACCAAACATCCAACTTAAGAAATAGAGCGTTACCTATTTTGTGACATAGCCCTGGGTAGTCATTTCCTATTCCTTTCTCATCACTTCCCTGACAATGGTAATCACTGTTCTGAATTTTATGTTAATCATTCCCTTACTTAAAAAAATTTTATCACATATTAGTGTATCTCTAAACAGTATATTAGTGTTGGCTTTTTTTGAGCTTTGTAAAATGGTATATGCAATCTTTTGCAATTTGCTTTTTTCACTCAACGTTGTTTCTAAGATTTGTCTGTATAGCTGTTGATCATTTATTTAGTTGCTATAAAATACACCATTATGCAGCACCCACAATTTACTTATCTAATTTTTTGTTTGCAGACATTTAGGTTGCTTATAATTAATAGCTACTATGCATGATGCTGCTATGATCATTCTTGAACATATATCCAGACACACACACACACACACACACACACACACACGAATAGAATAATTGGGTCATACGCAATGGAAATACTGTATTTTTTATGATGATGTCAAATCATTTTCCACTGCTTCTACCAGTTTATACTCCTACCGATAGTGTACAGGAGTTTTTATATTCAACAGTACTTTATATTACTAGATATATTATTTTTGGCCAACCTAATCTAAGTTGACATTTTAGGTCTAAAATGATGTTTTAGTATGGTCTTAATCTGCATTCTCTAATTACTAATGAGGCTGAGTATCCTCACACATGTCCATTTATCATTTATATTTCTTCTTTTGTGAAATGCTTCTTAATATACTTTATACATTTTTCTGTTGGGTTGTTTGTCTTTTCCTTATTGGTTTGTAAGAATTTTCTGGACATGCTAATCTTTTATCGATTATGTATGTTACAGATATCTCCCAGGTAGTGGCTTGTCTTTTCATTTTGTATATGGGAGCTTTTGACTAACAGAAGTTTTTAGTCTTAATGTAGTCAAATTTATCAGTCTTCATTTTTATGATTATTGCATTTGCTGGCTTATGTAAGAAATTTGAGGTAAAAAACAATTCTCCTAAATTTTTATCTTGGAAGTTTTTAAGTTTGGTTTTCATATTTAAATTTTTAATGCATCAGAAATTTATTTTTGTGTATCATATAAGGATCCAATTTCACTTTTTCCCATATGGCTAGCCAGTTGTTCATTTACTAAATAGGCCCTCCTTCCCTTAGTGATGAGCAGTGTCACCTCTGTCATATATTAAATTTCCATTTATGCATGGGTCTATATCTCAACTCTCTATTCCTTGAAAACTGTGATGGGATTTTGATTAAAATTGCATTAAATCCATAGAGCAATTTCAAGAGAATTGACATCATTATAACATTGAGTCTTTACGTTCTTATCCATGTTTATTAATATCATTCTAAATGCACACAAGATTTCAAGAGCAAGGAAAGATTATTACGATTTACATTCAGAAAAGCAAAACAAGACATAAACCAGGTGGCTTTCCTGTATGCCAGTTCTTACCCTTTAGGGCAACACAATGAGAACTGGTTGGATAAAACCCTACACATATGGAGACTGTATGGTAGAGAAAGAGCCCCGAAATAGTGAATCAGGGTGTTTACATAGAGGAGAGAGGCAGATGCTTCCTGCTTCCCCTCTATCTCTACCCACCTTTCTGCGGGTCTCCTTGGAAACCTTAAGAGAAGGATCTAGGACTCTTTGGAATATAAATAAGTCACTCCAGTGGAAAGATGTGTCCAAGTCTCCAGCTCTATAAAGAGATTTTCTCCTTGGTACAGGCTCTTATCTCTCTCTCCAACCCTCCTTGAAATGTAAACACATAAGTCCAGGAGTTAAATCTCTTTGGAGTTTTCTCACTACGTATCTAAATTAGTCATAAATTACTTTACAAGGCTTGCTTTTAACTCATGTTCCAAGTTTCAGTAAAATTTGCTTAGAAAGGCCTAACTGTACAAAAACATAAAATTATTTTCTCTGCAGTCCCACAGTCTTTTTATCCACAAACATAGTATGTCACTCTGTATCGTTAAAGTATTTTAAAATGTTTCTCCATAAAATTCTATACAGGTCTTGTTTGCCTTTCCTTAAATTTATGATTGTAAGTTTTCATATTTTAAATGGTACCTTGAAAATTATACTTTCTTACTGATTCTGTTCTAGGAACATTGCTAAACTCTTATTAATTGTAATAATATATTTGAGATTCTTTGAGGTTTTATGAAATAATGACAGGTTTTTTTCTTTGTCTTTTGGTTTTTTTTTTTTTTTTTTTTACTTTTCTTTCTTTCTTTGTCTTACTGTATAAGCTAGGACCTCAAAAACATTCAATAGAAGTGATGATAGCAGGCATCCCTATCTTATTCCTGATTTCTAAGAAAATAATAATGTTTTCTGTAAGTTTTTGGTAAATACTTTTTATCAGGTTAAGAAAATTATCTTCTATTCCTATTTTGCTAATCATTTTTATCAAAAATGGGTATTGACTTTATTAAATGTGCTTTTTTTGCACAGTATTGCAACAAATTTCTAGAAATTTGTTAATATCTATTGATGGAATTATATGATTGTTCTCCTTTAATAAATTGGTTTGGGGCTTCTGTGGTGGCGCAGTGGTTAAGAATCTGCCTGCCAATGCAGTGGACACGGGTTCGAGCCCTGGCCCGGGAAGATCCCACATGCCACGGAGCACCTTAGCCCCTGTGCCACAACTGCTGAGCCTGTGCTCTAGAGCCCGTGAGCCACAACTACTGAAGCCCGCGCGCCTAGAGCCCATGCTCCGCAACAAAAGAAGCCACCGCAATGAGAAGCCCATGCACCTCAACGAAGAGTAGCCCCCACTCGCTTCAACTAGAGAAAGCCCGGGCACAGCAACAAAGACCCAACTCAGCCAAAAATAAATAAAAATAAATTGGTTTGATGACTTACAGTTATAAACTTTTTCTAACGTTAAACCATTTTTACTTTTCTGGGTTAAAACTGAATTGCCCATGTATTGTCTCCTAAATATTAATATGATAATATAGGTAACAGTTATGTTGCATCTGTTCTAATAGTACTGTTTTAAGTGCTTTACATTTATTAGCTCATTTAATCTTTTAAAGAACCCTGTGATTTACGTATTAGTAGTAGCAGCAGCAGCAGCAGCAGCAGTGGTAGTAGTGTTTTTATTTTATAAATGGTGAGATCCCACACAGAGAAGTTAGGTACATTTGCTCAAGATCATAGGGCTAGAAAGTGGGGGAACTGGAATTTCAACACAGGGAGTTGAGTTCCAGAGTTCATGTTTACCCACTTTATATATCACTGACCTGATTTGCTAATAATGTCTTTGGGTTTTTTTAGGACTTTTTATTTGTTTTCTTCAATGAGATTGGCTTTTTTTTTCTCTTTTTTTTTTTTCCTTTGGTATCAAGATTATACTGGTCTTATAGAGTTAGCTGAGTAGCACTGCCTCTTTTTCTGTTCTCTAGAGAAGTTTGTAAAAGAAGAATGTATTGTTCCTTGAAACACATTGGAGGAATCATCTGTAAAACCATCTGAGTCTGGAGATTGTTTTTCCCACTTGGGGGGATGGGGAATTTTTTTTAGCTATTGGTTTAGTTACTTTAATTGTTATAGGACTATTCAGGCATTCTATTTCTTCTTGAAACAGTTTTGCTAAATTTATTTTTATAGGAATTTGTTCATTTCTTAAGTTGAAAAATTTACTGGCATAAAATTTTTTATTGCATCCTTTTACCTTTTTTGATTTCTCCTAGATTTGTAGTTATAACCTCTCCTTCTTTCTTCATATTATTTCTTTGTGCATTTATTCTTGTTCCCTTGTTTGACCTCACCAGATATTTAGTGAGATCAAAGAACTAGCTTTTGGCTTTGTTGATCTTCATTATTCTCATGTTTCCTTTTCATTAATTTATGTTCTTTATTATCATCTCATATTGGCGGAAGCGGTTAATACGTTGTTCTCTCTTAACTTTTTGTGTGGAATTTCATTGAATTTCAACTTTTTTTTAGTTTCAGTGTAAGTATTTCAGGCTATAAATTTCCCCCAATGTATATACAATACCTTTTACTGCATCCCCAAGTTTTAGTCTTTACTAAACATTTTTATTGTTTTCTGTATTTAAAATTTTTTTAGTTCTAAATATTTTAATACCCTTTATGATTTTTCTCCTTGATCTGTGAGTTATTATGGAATTTAGCCTTGTTATTTTTTATTTCTATTTTAATGGTAATATTATTAAAGAATTTGATCTGTATGATATCTGTTCTTTGAAATCTACTGAGAATTACGGCATGATCTAGACCTTTTCATTTTTAAATATTCAATATATGCTTAAGAAGAATGTGTTTCCCAGTGTTGGATGCAAGCTTCTAAATATACAGGAAGGTTATTAATTGAGCTTTTCAAATCTTCTTTATATTCACTATTTTTTTAACTGCTTGGTTTATCTATTAATGATTGAGAAATTGGATTTTCTCATGATGATGTATTCACCAGTTTTTCTGTGAAGTTCTAGCAATTTTTTTTCTAATATATTTTGAGTCTATCTTATGGAATGCACAAAAATTTAGAGTGGAATTTAGTGAATAGAATTTTATCATTGCTATAATGATGCTTTTTCTATTTAAGTCTAGATTTTATTTCATAATTTGGTATAACAAACTGCATTTAACTGGTGAGCTTACTCCTTTTATACTTATTTTGATTACTAATCTATATGGACATGTTTCTACCACTTTTTGTTTTCTGTTTGTCATGCATTTTCTATGCTTATCTTTATCTCCTTTCTCACTCTTTTTTTTTTAATTGGAGTAAAGTTGATTTGCAATGTTGCATTACTTAGTGCTATACAGCAAAGTGAATCAGTTATACGTATACACATATCCACTCTTTTTTAGATTCTTTTCCCATATAGATCATTAGAGAGTATTGACCAGAGTTCCCTGTGCTATACAGTAGGTCCTTATTAGTTTTCTATTTTATATATAGTAGTGTGTGTATGTCAATCCCAATCTCCCACTTATCCCTCCCCACTTCCCCGCTGGTAACCATAAGATTGTTTTCTACATCTGTAACTCTGTTTCTGTTTTGTAAATAAGTGCATTTGTACCATTTTTTTAGATCCCACATATAAGCAATATCATATGACATATGTCCTTCTCTGTCTGACTTACTTCACTTAGTATGACAGTCTCTGGGTCCACCCATGTTGCTACAAATGGCATTATTTCATTCTTTTTATGGCTGAGTTTGCTCTTTTTTAAAATTGTGGCAAAATATATATAACATAAAATTTCTATCCTAATCATTTTTATGTGTATAATTGAGTAGTGTAAGGTACATCACATTGTTGTGAAACCAATCTCCAGAATTCTTTTCATCTTGAAAATATTTTTCTTGATTTTTAATTGAGGTTTTTGTTTTCTTGTTCTCGTTTTGCTCACTACTCATTCTAGCAGTTTCTAGTAGTATTGAATTTTATCGTGCATATTTAACAAAGTCTAAATTTAATATCTTTTTTTTAAATTTAATATTGGGTTGGCCAAAAAGTGCCTTCGGTTTTAAAGTAAAAATAAAAGACTTATTTTTCATTTTCACCAAGAACTTTATTGAACAACGTATTCACCCTTTTGTCCCACTACCTTCTGCCATTTTTCAGGCAACTTCATAATTCCATCTTCCCAAAACTTTTTATCTTTTTGGGCAAAGAACTGTTCCGGATGCCTTTTACAGTCTTCCAGGGAACTGAAATTTTTTCCATTAAGAGAATTTTGTGAAGACTGAGATAAATGGAAATCTGAAGGTGCAATGTCTGGTGAATACAGCAGATGAATTAGACTACCCAGCCAAGCTGTAACAGTTTTTGCCTGGTCATCAAAGAAACATGCAGTCTTGTGTTACCCTGATGGAAGGTTATGCGGTTTCTGTGACTAATTCCAGATGCTTTTTGTTGAGTGCTGCTTTCAGTTGGTCTAATGGGAGCAGTACTTGTTGGAGTTAATTGTTTGGTTTTCCGGAAGGAGCTCATAATAGAGGACCCCCTTCCAATCCCACCATATACACAACATCATCTTCTTTGGATGAAGCCCATCCTTTGGTGTGGTTGGTGGTGGTTCATTTCACTTGCCCCACGATCTCTTCTTTTCCGCATTGTTGTACAGTATCCACTTTTCATCACCCATCACAATTTGCTTTAAAAACGGTATGTTTTCGCTACGTTTAAGTAGAGAATCGCAGGCAGAAATACGGTCAGGAAGGTTTTTTTCGCTTAACTTATGTTGAACACAAACATCAAAGCGATGGACATAACCAAGCTGGTGCAAATGATTTTCATCGCTTAATTTGGATATTTTGAGTATGTCGACTATCTCCTGCGTGGTATAACAGTGATTGTTCTCAGTTAATGTCTCGATTTGATCACTATCAACTTCAACTGGTCTACCTGACTGTGGAGCATCGTCCAGCAAGAAATCTCCAGCATGAAACCTCGCAAACCACTTTTGACACGTTCAGTCAATCACAGCACCTTCTCCATACACTGCACAAATCTTCCTTTTGTGTTTCAGTTGAGTTTTTACCTTTCTTGAAATAATAAAACATAATATGCTGAAAATGTTGCTTTTTTCTTCCATCTTAAGTATTAAAATGGCTACACAAAAATTCACCAGTTTTGTTAAGTTTTTTTTTTTAATGTATACTGTTATGACAGGTGTCACAAGAAAATCTAACAAAATTGTTTCGAATGAGGTTAAAGACAGCTAAGCACTACTAGAGCCGTCTTACGGGAAAAACCGAATGAACCTTTTGGCCAACCCAGTATCTTAAACTGTTGCTCCCAAACACTTTGAGGACCTTTAACTCTATTGCTTCTTCCCAACTACTGTGCTTTTTTGGACCAATATGTTAGTTATGTCCTTTTTGTTTACTGTACAAATGAGACAATAATACAATCTTATATACAAGTTTGCTTACATTTATATTTATGTTTACCAATTTCTTAGCCCTCCACTTCTCTTTCATTAGATCTTCCTTCTAAAATCATTTTTCATTTTCCTGAAATAAATATTTAGAGGTTCCTTTAAGTTCAGATCTGGTTGTGGTAAGCTCTGTCAATTTGTGTTTGTAAGAATCTCATTATTTTTTAGCCTCATACTTCAAAAGTAGCCTCATACTTCAAAAGTAATTTTTCTGTGTGTACAATTTTAATTATTATCTCTTAAAAAATATGTCCTCCTGTTACTATTGTTACTTCTTAGATGTCTGCTCTAATTATCTTTTTTTTTCCTTTTTGAGGATGGGGAATAGGTGATTTGTGTTTTTTCCCTCCGATTTCTATTTTTTTATTTTTATTTAATGTTATATACTTTATTTTTTAAAGTTTCTGGGTTTGAATTTCTTCTTATTTTTCTTCATAAAGGTAGAGCTTTCTGTATTGGTAGATTCATGTTTTTAATGTTAATACTTACATTTTTTCATTTCTAAAGCTCTATACAATGTTTTATAAACAGTTTTTCGTAGTCTTTTTGCCTCATCATTTTAAATAGTCTTTTGTCATTTTCCTATTTTTATGATTTCCTTTTATTTCTTCAAACATTTCATGTATAGCAGTCTTATCAGTATCTGATAGTTCTAATATCCAAATACCATTGGGGTTTATTTTTATTGTTTGTAATGTTTGCTTGTGGTTGTTTGTCCTTTGGGTGTTTGGGAAATCTATGGTTGTGAGCTCATATGTGTATGCTCTTAAAAAAAAAAATAGATATCATTGAGACTCTTCCTCAAAGAAGGTTGCATTTCCTTTTGCTGGGAGACAAGTGGTTCTGCTGACCCAAGTCTACTTCAGCTCCTTCTAAGTTTCTCACTTTAATTAGCTTTTCTCTTTGCTGCTGGCCCAAGAGTTAGTCTCCACATCAAATACAGCCCTTGTTTTTATCATTTGTAATCATTTGATATAATTTTTAAAAATCTCACAGATATCCGTTAAATTTCACAAAATCTTTATCTTTACCATTGTATCTTGTATTCCTATACCTTTATTTGTTTATTTGTTTATTGAAACTAAGGTACTGGAAGGTTAAATCAGTTGTTCCTTTGCAGTTAGCATGTTAGCATAAGGAATTGAGAATATGAACAGAGCACCATGCTCCTAGTATCTGTTCAAAAGTAGTTCATTTCTTTTAATTTTGTTCTGAGGTGAATAATTTTGGCTCTTCTTGACTTCATGATAAATATTTTGATGGCCAAATTTGGTCCCTAGGGTGCAGAATTGGTAACTTATATTCTTTTTACGAAACTGTAGGAACTAGTCCAGGCTAGTGAGCGATTAAAAAACCAATCCAAAGAGCTGAAAGACGCACACTGTCAGAGGAAACTGGCCATGCAGGAATTCATGGAGATCAATGAGCGGCTAACAGAATTGCACACCCAAAAACAGAAACTTGCTCGCCATGTCCGAGATAAGGAAGAAGAGGTGGACCTGGTGATGCAAAAAGTTGAAAGCTTAAGGCAAGAACTGCGCAGAACAGAAAGAGCCAAAAAAGAGGTTAGTAGTCAGGCAAATTTGTAGTGCCCATGGGGTAGTGATTAAAGCTGCTTTTTCAGACTAGTGAAATAATATATATTTCATTCTTTAATTTTTGAAAAGAGTTTTTTTTTTTAGTTTGGTAATAATATTTAATATGAATTTCAACATTTGAGTTATCTATCTATTGCAAGGTAAATTCCCATGGGGAGACATTTTATTGGAGAAACAATTATAACCATGAAATCTGCTTTTATCATTTTATTTTAAAGCTGGAAGTTCGTACAGAAGCTGTAGCTGCTGAAGCATCTAAAGACAGGAAATTGCGCGAACAGAGCGAGCACTATTCTAAGCAACTGCAAAATGAATTAGAGGGACTGAAGGTATCGTTTGATTTCATATTTATGAAGTTGAATTAATTTTCTCCTCTTTCTGCTTAACAGGACTATGTTATGTTCTCTTTTTGGTGTAGAGTAAAAACTAGCTATCCTTCAAACATAGTATTCTTATTTCTCATTCTTATCAATAGGAAGCTGGTATAGACTTCTTAATCATGCTGTAAGGAAAGGGAAGGCGGCTGTATTTAGTGGGGAGAAGAAATCTTTCAGGAAGGAGTTAAAATATTTATGAAGGGGGCTTCCCTGGTGGCGCAGTGTTTGAGAGTCCGCCTGCCGATGCAGGGGACACGGGTTCGTGCCCGGTCCGGGAAGATCCCACATGCCGCGGAGCGGCTGGGCCCGTGAGCCATGGCCGCTGAGCCTGCACGTCCGGAGCCTGTGCTCCGCAACAGGAGAGGCCAAAACAGAGAGAGGGGGGCGTACTGCAAAAAAAAAAAAAAAAAAAAAAAAAAAATTATGAAGGGCTGCATACCTTGACAAGATATATTGGTAATCTCATGGGAGGCAGGGTTAGATGTCCAGATCCTCTGTCTTGTTAAGTGACTTAGGAGAGGCTCAGAGGTAGCTTTGCAGATACTTCTGTTAAGTGGGATGAGATGATAATTGGCCTGGATTTAAACATCTCAGCAGAAGTACTTAGCAAGGGAAATCTTTGTGCCAGCTCTAGAGTTGGACTATCTGCTTTTAAAGCCCAGCCTCATCAGTTACCAGCTGTGTATCGCTGGACAAAACATTTAATCTCTTTGGACCTTAATTTCTCATTTGTAAAACCCTATCTCATTGGTATCATGTAAGGAGTACATATACATGTATGTAAGCTGCCACATCATAAGTGGTCAGTAACTATTAGCTATAGTAATAATATTATACATGTCAAAGTGAGAGAATTAGGATTAATTGACTTCATATTTCTATAACACTAAATTATAATCTGAATATGATGTCTGCCTTTTCTTGACTCTACCCTTTGCATATCCCAATTCCTCTGCATTGTCTGCCAGCCACCACCTCCACACACTCCTTGCGTGCCTAGTCTAGTATTTTATTCATCCAGCAAATATAAGAATGAAGTTGAATGTCATCTCAGGAAGTCTAAATATTCCTTATTCTCTGCTGCTATAGAATTTTGTTAATAACTTTACAATAGCTCTTATTATAATTATTTATTCACAAAATGTCTCCCCACCTAAACTGTGACTTAGCTTATTGAAAACATAGACTGGTATATTATTTGTTTTGTTTTGATTGATCATGATTGCACAGTCTTGGTTAGCTTTCCAAAATAGTTATGTTTCTTCTATAAATAACCTATGCTTCTAGAGCAGGATTGGTGTGTAGAAGTCATTACATTACCGTCTCAAATAACTTTCAGTCAGGGACTACTTTGTTTCCAGCACTATCTTAGGTGATTTTGGTAAGCACAAGAATCACAAAGTGCAAACTGGAGGAAATCTTAGAGATTATTTGCATTTGAGGAAAGCGAAACTCAGATGAGTTTAGGATTTTATAGTCTTAAATGATGGAGTACAGTTTAAACCCAGGTTTTCTAATTCTTAGTACCATTCTGTCCACTAGTTTGATTTTTATTTTTTTCTGTAACAAACACTGCTCATTGAAAACTCTGAGTCACATGTGTTTACCTACCTATCAGACACTCATAATCTCTTGTGTCATTTACAGATTTGGGAAATTTGGGATAATAATAAAACTACCCAATAAATTAGTTAATGCATTTAAAATGCTTAGCCCATGGCCTGGCACAAAGTAAAGGCTCAATAACTGTTAGCTATTATTATTATCATACTACCATTTCTTTAAGATATTTTCTAAAAGTGGAATTTCTTGATTTAAAGGTATACACATGTAAATTTTGCAACTTATTTTGGCCCCTTTAAAAGGTTGTAGGAATCTTTACTTCATTAAGAATACTCTTCAATAGAATTGAAGAGAAAAAAAGTTCTTGAATAAAAGTTAGAAACTTTAATACCCCACTTCTAAAAATGGATAGAACATATAGACAGAAGATAAATAAGCATATAGATGTCTTGATCAACAGTATAACCAACTAGAACTAACAGATACATATATAGAACCCTCCACCCAACAACAGCAGAATACATATTCTTCTCAAGTGCAATTGATACATTCTCCAGGATAGACCAGATGTTAGGCCACAAAATAAATCTCAATAAATGTAAAAAGATTGAGATCACACAAAGTATCCACTCCAATCACAATGGAATGAAGCTAGAAATCAATAGCATAAGGAAAACTGGAATGTTAAAAAAATATGTGGAAATGAAATAAGACACTCTTAACCAACCAGTGGGTCAATGAAGAAATCACAAGGGAAATTAGAAAATACCTAACTTTATATCTTACAGAACTAGAAAAAGAAGAGCAAAGGAAACAAAGCTAGCAGATGGAAGGAAATAATAAGGATTAGAGCAGTGTTCAATAAAATGAGAACAGAATAATAATAATAAAGGGAATGAAACCAAAGTTCATTCTTTGAGAGATCAACAAAATTGACAAACCTTTAGCTAGACTGACAGAGAGAGGGAGGAAGGGAGGAAACAAATAACATCAGAAATGAAAGTGGATATTAATACCTATCATCAGAAAGCAAAAGGATTATAAGAGAATACTATGAACAACTCTATGCCAACAAAGTAAATAATCTAGATGAAATGGACAGATCGAGAAGCACGCAAATTACCTAAATGCAAGACAAAATAGAAAGTCTCAACAGACTTACAACAGGCAAAGAGATTGAATTGGTAATAAGAACCTCCTGACAAAGAAAAGCCCAGGACCAGATAGCTTCACTAGTGAACTGAACCAAACTTTTAAGGAAGAATTAACACCAATTCTTCTTAAACTCTTCCACAGAATACAAGAATAGGGAACACTTCCTAACTCATTCCATAGGCCAGCATTGCCATAATACCAAAGCCATATGAATAATATCACAAGAAAAGAAAATTATAGACCAGTATTCCTAACAAATATAGACGTATGAATTCTCAACAAAACACCAGCAAACCAAATCCAAAGCCATATTAAAAGGATTATAAACCATGGCAAAGTGGGGTCTATCCCAGGAATGCAAGGGTGGTTGAATGTAAGAAAATAAATCAATTTAATACATCACATTGAAAGAACCAAAGGGAGGGGGGAACTGCATGATCATCTTAATTGATGCACATAAGTCATTTCACAAAATTCAACATCCTTTCATGATAAAAACTCTCAGAAAACTAGGAATAGAAGGGAATATACTCAACATGATCAAAGACATTTATGAAAAACCCATAGCTAACATCATACTCAATGGTGAATGACTGAAAATTTTTTCCCTGAGTTTAGGAATGAGACAAGGATGCCCATTTTCACCACTGCAATTAACATTATGCTGGCGGTTCTAGCCAGAGGAATTAGATAAGAAAAGGAAATAGAAGGTATCCAAACTGGAAAAGAAGAAGTAAAACTATCTCTATTTGCAGATCACAGGATCCTATATTTAATAACTCCAGAGAATACTACCAGTTTCCAATCCAGTATATAAGAACTTCAGAAGTCACCACTTTGTTCTAACAAGAAGTAAAAAGCTGAACAAATTGAAAAATCAACAACTCTTCTTAGATCTGTAAGGGAAGTAATATCACAGAACCAACTGCTGTCCTCCAAACTGGAGAGAGTGACAGACAAATAAAGAGAATCACAGCTTATGAGATCAGGAACCCTTGTAGGAAATCAGTACCAGTGTAGGGAGACCTGAACTGTTATTGAAAAATTGCTAGAGGCTCAGTGCGGACAAGTTTGAGAGATAAAAACTCCAGGGGAGCCTCATCATTGGGGAGCCCTGACAGTTTCATCAGTTTTACATCCTGGAGCTCTACGAGGTTTTCACAGTGAATATCAGAGAAAAATCCCCTTGTACTAACAATAGGGGTAACAACTTTGAATGTGCCAGAGCATTCTGTTCTTCTTAACAAGGTCTATCTTCAGGAGAAACTCTTCAACCAGAATCTAACTTGCTGGGATTTTATCAGACCTAACTGACTTGAGGGAAGGGAAATATTCAGCCCCAGCCCACTCTAGTCACCCTGTCAAAACAAGTAAGTGGGGGAGAAAAACTGACAAGGTTGTCTTAAGTTCACAGTCCAGAAGCACAGGCTCAGTAACATACTGATATCCAATCTTAGGACTATAGAACGCTTCCCCTCCCACCACAGCTTGCAACCACATTACTAATAGCCTATTTACAGCAGTTCCTTTTACCCAGTACATCATGTTCACCTATCAACAAAAAATTACAAGACATACTGAAAGACAAAAAACACAGAATAGAGCAAACATCACAACCAGACTCAGGGATGTTGAAATTATCAGGCCAGGAATTGAAAACAACTGTGATTGATATGCTAAGGACTTTAATGAAAAAGTAGAGAGCATGGAAAAATAAATGGGCAATGTAAGCAGAGAGATGTAAATTCTAAGAAAGAACCAAAAAGAAATGCTAGACATGAAACATATTGTAACAGAATGAAGAATGCCCTTTATGAGCTTATTAGTACACTGGATACAGCTGAAGAAAGAATCTCTGAGCTTGAGGATATCAAAATAGGACTGCCAAAACTGAAAAGCAAAGAGAAAAAAGTGAAAAAACAGAAAAGAATATCCAAGTGTTGTGGAACATTTACAAAAGTTGTACCATACGTATAATGGGAACACTAAAAGGTGAACAGAGAAAGGAACAGAAGAACCATTTGGAACAATAATGACTGAAAATTTCCCCCAAATTAATGTCAGACACTAAACCACAGATTCAGGAAGCTCAAAGAACACCAAACAGAGTAAATACCCAAAAAATTACACCTAGACATGCCATTTTCAAATTATAGATAAAGATAAAAATCCTGAAAGCAGTCAGAGATAAAAAAAATACCTTACCTCTAGAAAATATAAGGTAAGAATTACATTTGACTTTTGCTCTTCATGCAAACAAGAAGAGAGTGGAGTGAAATATTTAAAGTGTTGAGAAAAAAAAACCTACCCACCTAGAATTTTGTACTTTGAGAAATTATCTTTCAAAAGTGAAGGAGAAATAAAGGCTTCCTGAGACAAAGATTTCAGGGAATTTGTTTCAAGTAAACCTGCCATGCAAGAAATGTTAAAAAGAAGTTCTCCAGAGAGAAGGAAAATGATATAGGTCAGAAACTCAGATCTACATAAAGAAAGAAAAAGCATCAGAGAAGGAATACATGAAGGTAAAATAAATAAAAGCTTTTATTTTTCTTATTCTTAATCTAATAGATGAAATGTTCAAAATAATAGCAACAATGTATTCAATTATATATACTTATATACATGCTTATGTCTGATTACATGTATATATAAATATGCTTATGTGTGCTTATGTGTAACTGAAATGAATGACAGCAATTATACAAGGGATAGGAGGCAGGAATTAGGATTATTTCATTTTATGGTACTTGCACTATCCATGAAGTAGTAGAATGTTATTTGAAACTGGACTTGGATTGGTTATAAATGCAGATTGCAAACTGTAGAATGGCCACTTAAAAAAGGAGTTCAACTGATATGCTCAGAATGGGGAGAAAATTGAATCATATAAAATGCTTAATCAAAACCACAAAAGACAGGGACTTCCCTGGCAGTTCTGTGGTTGAGACTCTGTGCTTCAAATGCAGGGGACATGTGTTCAATCCCTGGTCAGGGACTGAGATCCCGCATGCCGCATGGCGTGGCCAAAAACAAGGGGGAAAAAAAACAGCAAAAGACAGAAAAGGTATGGAAGACAAAAATAGATACAAAGAAAGGAGCAATAAATAGAAAGCAGTAGCAAATACAATAGATATTAATCAAAAAACATCAACAATCATTTAGAATGTCAATGGTTTAAGTATACCAATTACAAAACAGATTATGTCAGATTGGATCAAAAAACAGTATCTAACTATATGTTGTCTAAAAAGTCCACTTTAGGTATAGAGGCACATAGAGTTTTTCCTCAGTATCCATGGGGCATTGGTTCCATGCCCTCTCCACACCCCATGGATACCAAAATCTGCACACGCTCAATTCCCTTATATAAAATGGTGTAGTACGGTCAGCCCTCTGTATCCGTGGATGCAGAATTCGTGGATACAGAGGCCAAGTGTCTAGATTAAGAGTACAGGCATACCTTGTTTTATTGTGCTTTGCTGTATTGTACTTTGCAGATATTACAAATTGAAGGTTTGTGGCACCCTGCATCGAGCAAGTCTGTCAGCACCATTTTTCCAATAGCTTTTGCTCACTTCATGATTTTATGTCACATTTTGGTAATTCTCACAGTATTTCAAATTTCTTCATTATTATATTTGTTGTGGTGATCTGTGATTATTGATCTTTGATGTTACTATTACAAGAAGATTGCAACTCGCTAAAGGCTCAGATGATGGTTAGCATTTTTAGCAATAAAGTATTTTTAAAATTAAGGTGTGTACATTTTTTTAGACATAACGCTATTGCACACTTAATAAACTAGAGTATAGTGTGAATACAACTTTTATGTGCACTGGGAAATCAAAAAATTCATGTGATGCACTTTATTGCAATATTCACCTTTTTGCAGTAGTCTGGAACTGAACCCACAATATCCCCAAGGTATGCCTGTAAGTGGATGGAGAAAGATATACCGTGCTAACACTAATCAAAAGAAAGTGGAAGTAGCTATATTAATTTCGGACAGCGTGGAATTTGGAGTAAGGAAAGTTTTTGGAAATAAAGAAGGGCATTGCTGTTCACCAAGAAGATGTAGCATACTTAATGTGTATGTGTGTAACAACATAGCATCAAAATGCATGAGGCAAAACCCGACAGAAGTGCAGAGAAAAAGAGTTGAATTCACTGTCATAGTTGGGAACTTCAGCACCCCTCTATCAGAAATGGACAGATCCAGCAGGCAAAAAAATCAGTAAGGACATAGTTGAACTCAACATCCATCATCAATCAAGTGGATGTAAGGACATCTATATACTGCTTCACCCAAAAACAGCAGAATACACATTCTTCTCAAGCTTACATGGAACGTCCTCCAAGACAGACCACATTCTGGGCCATAAAACAAACCTTAAAAAATCCTTAACAAATTTAAAAGAACAGGAATCATACATTGTCTGCTCTCAGACCACAATGGAATTAGACTAGATGTCAGTAACAAAAAGATAGCTGGAAAACTCCAAAATACTTGGAATTAAGGCACCACCCTTATAAAAAACACATGAGCCAAAGAAAATATCTCATGAGAAACTTAAAAATATTTTGAACTAAATGAAAATGAAAACACAAATTGTCAAAATTTGTCAGATACAGTGAAAGCAGTGCTTAGAGGGAAACTTGTGGCATTGAATGCATATATTAGGAAAGAAGAAAGATCTGAGATTAATCGTCTTAGCTTCCACCTTAGGATACTAGAAAGAGGAGAGCAAATTAAATCTAAAGTAATCAGAAGAAAAATAATAAAAATTAGAGCAGAAATCCATCAAATTGAAAACAGGAAACCAATAGAGAAAAATCATTGAAACCAAAGCTTATTCTTTAAAAAGGTCAATGAAATCGATAAGCCTCTCTATCCAGGCTAATTAAGAAAAAAAGGAGTCCCGTATCTATTTTTGAGAGAAATCATATTAACAAGTTTTCTAGTATGAAACTATTCCTACATTCTGGGAATCAGTTGCTCATATAAATAACTGAATTTCAATACAGCAATGGATTTCAAATGTTAACATTTTATTAACAATTTTTGCTGTTAAATGTATCAATATATTGAGATGAGTCTGGTTTTATTATTTGGTGTTTTGATCAGGTTTTGTTTCAGGGTTATCTTAATTTTATATAAAGTAGAGTAAACCTTGCTTTTTTTCTCTGTGCTCATAGAAATAAACTCTTCCTTGAAATCTGAAAAAATTCTCTTGTAACACATTCTTTGTTATTACATAGTAGCTTCTCAGTGCTTTATTTTATTGTTGATTTGAGACAATTTGGTCACTTATATTTTTCCAGTAAAAGTGTCTTTCAAACAGATTTTCAAACTTACAAGTTTGAATACCTTATATAAATTTAATAATTCCCTTGGAAACTTGAAAAGAAGGGGAATTACCTATCAATATAGTTTATATTATTTCATATATTTATAATTACCTTCACACTATAATTCTTTTAAAATTTTTCTTCTCTTTTCTGTGGTAAATATTTTTGCACAGAATATGCTTAATCTGTGTTTTGCCTGCTGTACTCTCTGCTATATCTTTAAACCTTTGATTGTAAAATAAAACACAAATACAAAGAAAAAAAGAAAAGAGAGACAGGACACTACTAGTATCGGAAATGAAAGACAGAACATCAGTATGCAACCCATGTACATGAAAAGGCTAATAAAGGAATACTATGAACAATTAATTCTTTGCCTACAATTTGATAACCTAGATGAAATGGACCAATTCCTTCAAAGACACAGCTCCCATAACTAACCAAGGAGAAATAAATAATCTGAAATGGCTCTGTCTGTTAAAGAAATTGAATCAATAATTAATAATCTTCCAGAACAGAAAGCACCAGGCCCAGATGTATTCACTGGTGAATTCTACCAGACATTTAAGGAAGAAATCATGACAGTTCTCTACAGTTGCTTTCAGAAGATAGAAATAGAGGAAATACTTCTTAACTCATTCTATGATGCAAGAATTATGCTAATACCAAAACCAAAGACATTACAAGAAAAGAATGCTACAGACCAATGTAGAAAGCCTCATAGACATAGGTGCAAAAGTCCTCAAAAAATATTAACAAATTGAATCCAACAATATATAAAAAGAATTATACACCACAACCAAATGGAATTTCATCCCATGTACACAAGGCTGGTTCAGCATTTGAAAGTGAATTAATGTAATGCATCACTGATGTGATAAAAATCACATGATCGGGCTTCCCTGGTGGCGCAGTGGTTGAGAGTCCACCTGCCAATGCAGGGGACACGGGTTCATGCCCCAGTCCGGGAAGATCCCACATACCACGGAGTGGCTAGGCCCGTGAGCCATGGCCACTGAGCCTGCGTGTCCGGAGTTTGTACTCTGCAATGGGAGAGGCCACAACAGTGAGAGGCCCGTGTACAGCAAAAAAAATTAAAAAATAAAAAAAAAATCACATGATCATATCAGTAGATACAGAAAAAGCATCTGACAAACTCTAATACTCATTCATGATAAAAACTCAGTAAACTAGGAATAGAGGGGAACTTCCTCAACTTGATAAATAATACCTATCAAAAAACCTAAAGTAACATCATACTTAATGACAAGAATCTTGACGCTTTTTCATTAAGATCAAGAACAAAGCAAGGATTCTTCCTCTCACTACTCCTTTTCAACATCATGCTGTATGTCTTAGCTAATGCAATAAGACAAGAAAACAAAAAAGAAGTATACAGATTGGGAAAGATGACATAAAACTGTCTTGGTTAGCAGATGATATGATCGTCTATGTAGAGAATCAACAAATTAACAAAAAGACTCCTGGAACTAGTAAGGCATTTATAGCAAGGTTGCAGGTACAAGATTAATACACAAAAGTCGGTCACTTTCTTATATACCAACCATGAATAAGTGGAATTTGAAATTTAAAACTCAGTACTATTAACATTAGTACCCACAAAAATGAAATAGTGAAGTATAAATATGCCAAAATATGCATAAGACCTGTACGGGGGAAACTATAAAACTCTGATGAAAGAAATCAAAGAAGAACTAAATAAATGGAGAGATATTCCACGTTCATGGATAGGAAGACTCCGTATTATGTGTCTTATAAGATGTCAGTTCTTCCCATCTTCAACTACAGATTTTTTTTTTGTGGTACGCGGGCCTCTCACTGTTGTGGCCTCTCATGTTGCGGAGCACAGGCTCCAGACGTGCAGGCTCAGCGACCATGGCTCATGGGCCCAGCTGCTCCGCGGCATGTGGGATCTTCCTGGACCGGGGCACGAACCCATGTCCCCTTCATCGACAGGCGGACTCTCAACCACTGTGCCACCAGGGAAGCCCCTTCAACTACAGATTTAATGCAGTACAAGTCAGAATTGCAGCAACTTCTTTTGTGGGTATCAACAAACTAAGCCTAAAGTTTATATGGAGACGCAAAGACCCAGAATAGCCAACACAATAGTGAAGGAAAAAAAACATAGCTGGAATACTGACTTCAAGACTTATATAAAACTGCAGTAATCAAGACAGTATGGTATTGGCAAGAGACTATACAGATAAATCATCTTTGACAAAAAAGCAAAGGCAATATAATGGAGCAAAGATGTACTTTTTAACAAATAGTGTTAGAAGAACTAGACATCAATGCAAAAAGAAAATTGAATCTAGACACAGAACTTACACCCTTCACAAAAATTAACTCAAAATGGATCACAGACCTAGACATAAAACACAAAACTATTAACACTCCTAGACAATAACATAGGAGAAACCTAGATAATCTTTGGTATGGTGATGAGTTTTTACTTTCAGCACCAAAGGCACAATCCATGAAATAAAGAATTACTATGCTAGATCTCACTGAAATTGAAGTCTTCTGGACTGTGAAAGTCACGGCCAAGAATGAAAAGACGAGGCACAGACTGCAGGAAAATGCAGACATATCTGATACAAAACTGTTATCCAAATATTCAAAGAATTCTTAAAACTCAGTAAGAAAACAAACAACCGCAGGGTTGCATGATCAACATATAGTAATTAGTTGTGTTCCTATGTCAGCAATGAACAATCCACAATGAAATTAAGAAAGCAATTATAGTTACAATAGCATCTAAAAGAATGCCTTGGAATAAAATTAACCAAGAATGTTGTGCACTGAAAATTATAAAACATTGCTGAAAGAAATTAAAGGATACCTAAAATAAAGAAAAGATATCCCATGTTTATGAATAGGAAGACTTAGTATTGTTCAGATGTAGTTTTACCAAGAGTGATGTACAGGTTCAATTCGATCCCTATTATCAACAGCCCCTTTTGCAGAAATGGAAAATATGAGCCTCAAATTCATGTGGAATTGCCCCAAATAGCCAAAAAACTTGAAAAAGAAGGCCAAAGTTAGAAGACCCAAACTTCCCAATTTCAAAACTTATTACAAAATCACAGCAATAAAAAGAATATGACACTGGCATAAGAATATAGACCACTGGAATAGAATTAAGAGTCCAGAAATAAACTCATGTGTCTATAGCCACAATTGATTTTTGACATAGGTACACATAGGTACTAAATCTATTCAGTATGGAAAGAATAGTTCCTTCAACTCATGTGCCAGACAGCTGGATTTCTGCATGCAAACAAATGAATTTGGACCCCTACCTTACACCATATTAAAAAATTAACTCAAAATGGATCAACAACTTACATATAAGAGCTACAACCATAAAACTCTTAGAAGAAAACATTGAGGTAAATCTTCATGATCTTGGGTTTGGAAGTAGATTCTTAAGTCACAGAAAGCATAAGCAACAAAACAAAAAATGGACAAATTAGACTTCATCAAAATAAAAACTTATTTGTATTGCATCAAAGGATATTTTTAAGAAAATGAAAAGATAACCTAAAGAATGGAAGAAACCATTTGTAAATCAAATATCTGATAAGGATTTGATATCCAGAATTTATAACGAACTCCTACAACTTAACAGAAAGATAAACTGCCCAATCAAAACATGGGCAATAACTTGCATAAACATTTCTCCAAAGAAGATATACTAGTAGCCAATAAGCACGTGAAAAGATGTTCAACATCATTAATTATTAGGGAAATGGAGTTAAAACCACAAGATACCACTTCATACCTACTAAGGTGGCTAAAATTAAAAACAAAAACAAAATAAGTGATTGCAAGAATATGAAAACAATTGGTGATTCCTCAATAAAAGTAAATGTAGAATTACCATATGACCGAGTAATTCAACTCCTAGTTATATACCCAAAAGAATTGGAAGCAGGGACTTCAAACAGACTCTTGTACACCAGTGTTCATTAAAACATTAGTAAAACAGCCAAAAAGGTATAAACAACCCAAGTGTTCATCAACAGATAAAGGAACAAAATGTGGCAAGTACATATAATGGAATATTATTCAACCATAAATGGGGTGAAGTTCTGGTATATCGTGCAACATGGATGAATATTGAGAACATTATGCTAAGTGAAAGAAGCTAGACAAAAGGGGACAAATATTATATGATTCTACTTATATGAAATATCTAGAATAGACAAATTCATTGAGATGGAAAGTGGAATAGAGATTACCAGGGGCAGTGTAGAGGGGATAATGGGGTGTTTATTCCTTAATGGTTACAGAATTCTCTTTGAGAAGATGAAAAAGTTTTAGAAATTACAGTGTTGATGGTTGCACAACATTGTGAATGTAATACCACTGAATTGTACATTTGAAATGGTTAAAATGACAATTTTTTGTTATATATGTTTTACCACTTTAAAATAATTAATGTAGTATACCAAAAACTATTGGATTGTTCACTTTAAATGGGTCAATAGTATGGTGTGTGAATTATATCTTAGTAAAGCTGTTTTTTTGGTTAATATTTTGTTTTTTAAACATTAATACAGCTATCATTTCTTGTCTGGATAAATATGTAATGTTCTGTGTGGTTTTCCTGGGTTTTTCTCCCCCCTAGTTGAAAAAAAATTTGTTCTTCATATTGTAGTCAGAATAGTATTTTTAAAGTCTTTTAGTTTTGTGCTTAAAATCCTTTCATGGTACCACTTTGCTTTTCAGAAGAGGCTCAAACTTTGTTAACATAGCTTTTACCTTACGAGGTCCTTGCTGTTGGAGATTTTAACTTACTGTTTGGGTTTCCCTGCTCATACATCAGGTTTTCTCTAGTATCTAGACTTTTGTACATGTTGCCAGCAATATTCTATGCTCAGGTCTCAATTTAGATATAACTTCCTGTGGGTATCTTTCCTTCTATGGTTCTTCCTTCCACTGGGCCCTCTCCTCCCTGTTAGATATACCTCCCCTCTCCCCTACTGACTTTACTTGAGAAAGGCTGTTTTTTAAAAAAAAGTACTTTCCAATTGTTGCAATCATATACCACAGGAGTTTTTTTACCCTGTTGTATTAGTTTGCTAGAGCAGTTGTTACAAATACCCACAAACTGGCTGGCTTAAAAAACAGGAATTTATTGTCTCAATTATGGCAGTAGAAATCTGAGATCAAGGTGTTTGCAGAGTTGGCTTCTGATGGTTTGCTGGCAGTGTTTAGCGCTCCTTGGTTTGTAGATGTATCACCCTGATTTCTGCTTTAATCTTCATATGATGTTCTCAATGTGTGCGTGATTCTGAGTCTAAATTTCTCCTATTTATAAGGATACAGTCATATTGGATTAGGGCCTACACTGATGACCTCATTTTAAGTTGATTACCTCTGTGAAGACCCTATTTTCATTTTCTTTTTTTTCAGGCTTTTTGAAGTACAAATGACAATTTAAAATTGTATGTGTTTAAGGTGTAAAACCTGATATTTAGATATATGTATACATCGTGAAATGTTTACCACAATCAAGCTAATTAACGTGTCTATCACCTCAGTTACCTCCTTCCTTCTGCCTTCCCTCTCTCCCTCCCTCCCTCCCTCCCTCCCTCCCTTCCTCCCTCCCTTCCTTTTTTTTTGGCTAAGAATATTTAAGATCCACTCTCTTAGCATATTTCCAGTATGCAGTACAGTATTGTTAACTGTAGTTATCCTGCTTTACATTAGATCTCTAGAATTTATTTATCCTACATATCTGAAACTTGTGCCTTTTGACCAACGTTTCCCCATTTCCCCTACCCCCTCAGCCCTTCACAACCACTGTTCTACTCTCTGCTTCTAAGAGTTTGACTTTTTTAGATTCCACACATACGTCAGATCATGCAGTATTTAAAGCCCTAGTTCTAAATATGGTCACATTCTGAGGTACTGGTGTTTAGTGCTTCAACATATGAATTTTGGAGGGACACAATTCAACCCTTAACCCTTATATTTCACTTGAGAGTGTGATGTAAGCTTTTTCTCTGATTATTATGTGATTGTCACAAACATAATTTTAATGATTATAGAAGAATATCCACTTAGCCAGTTTCCTACTGTTAAATACACTTGGCCCTTCATATCCACAGTTTCCACGTCTGCAGATACAGAGAGCCCATTGTTTGGGGTGGTGTGGGGGAGAAAATTCCAAAAGGCAAAATTTGAACTTGCCATGCCCTAGCAACTTTTACATAGCATTTGTAGATAATTTAAAGAATTTGAGAGTATGTTATATGCGAATACTACTCCATTTTATATATGAGACTTGAGCGATCGTAGATTTTGGTAATGGAGGGTGGACAGACCTGGAACCAATCCCCCCAAGCTGACTGTATTTATTTTTCACTTTTGCAGTATAATAATTGCCATGGACCCTTTTATGCACTTCTTTTAGAACAGATACCTGGAAATGAAGTGGTCAGATCATTTTTAAGGCACTTGATACATGCCACAAATTTTTGCAAGTATGAGAGGCATTTCTTGCTTTCTTAGGAGATCTTTTATTAATCATATTTTCTTTTTGTGAATTATCTCTTTAAGTCATTTGCACATTTAATTTTGTAGTCTTAATGTTTTTCTTATCACTTCTTATAAACTCTTTGCATAGTAAAAATTGTACTGTTTATCTTCTCTGCAACTGTTTTACCAATTTATCATTTGCCCTTTAATTTTGGTCTTCTTTCTTTTTCAAATTATAGATGATTTGTTTTTATTTTCCTCAATAGTTCTTCTATTGCATTGAAGCTTGGCTTGTCCTTCTTTTTTCAGAGTTTGCTAAATATGTAATTCTGCTTTTTCCTGGATGTTTCTATTGGGTTTAAAGATATTTGGTTCTAATCCGTTTGGAGTTTGTTTTGCTAAATGGTATGATGTGAGAATCATTTTTTTCTTTAATTGCTAGTTTGTGGTTTCAATTCCATTAATTAATCACTGCTTTCCTCAGTGATTGACAGTATCTCACATATTGAATTAAATTATTTTGGGGTGGAGATCTATTACACTGATTACTTTATTAAAGATTTATAGTAGGGACTTCCCTGGTGGCGCAATGGTTAAGAATCCGCCTGCCAGCGCAGGGAACACGGGTTTGATCCCTGGTCCGGGAAGATCCCACATGCCGTGGAGCAACTAAGCCTGTGCACCACAACTACTGAGCCTGCGCTCTAGAGCTTGTGAGCCATAACTACCAAGCCCGCGTGCCACAACTAGTGAAGCCCATGTGCCTAGAGCCTGTGCTCCACAGCAAGAGAAGCCACTGCAATGAGAAGCACGCGCACCACAATGAAGAGTAACCCCTGCTCGCTGCAACTAGAGAAAGCCTGCATGCAGCAACGAAGACTCAAGACACCCAAAAATAAATAAATAAAAATAAATAAATTTATAAAAGAAAAACAGTCTGCCTGCCAATGCAGGGGACACGGGTTTGATCCTTGGTCTGGGAAGATCCCACATGCCACGGAGCAACTAAGCCCGTGCGCCACAACTACTGAGCCCGTGCACCACAACTACTGAGCCCACGCGCCACAACTACTGAAGCCCGCGTGCTCTAGGGCCCGCGTGCCGCAACTACTGAGGCTGTGTACTGCAACTACTGAAGCCCACGCGCCTAAAGTCTGTTCTCTGCAACAAGAGAAGCCACTGCAATGAGAAGCCTGCGCACCGCAATGAAGAGTAGCCCCCACTCCCTGCAACTAGAGAAAGGCTGTGTGCAGCAACAAAGACCCAAAGCAGACAAAAAATTTAAAAAAAAATTTATAGTATATGTTAACATCTGAAAAGAACATTACCCTCTCTCCTTCTTTACTCTTTGTGCTTTTTCAGGATTTTCTTTGGTATTTTTACCAGTTTATTTTTGCCTGTGTGCTAGAACATTTGTCTCCATCTCTCACCCAGTATTACCTCCCACATTAAAAATTTTTTAATTAAATTTACAGGGAAGATAATTTAAGAAACATTGAATATATATACATTCAATCTTCCGTTTCAAGTACTTGGTATTTTTCTATATTGTCGTCTTTAAATCTTTTATAAAGACTTGTAGTTTTTTCATATAATTCAAACAAATTATTCACTGTTGTTATTACTTGTGTGTGTACTAGTTGCTGGTGATTTTTGTTGGATCTATTAAAAAGAAATGAAAATTTTTTATTATTAACAATGAAAATTTTTACTATTATTGCTTATTCTACTGTCTAGAAGTACTGTGTGATTTATATTTATCTAATATGCAGTTGTTTTACTCAGCTTTATCAATTCCAACACTTTACAGTGGATTTATTTGCATTTTCTGAGCGAACAGTTATATTACGTGAAAATGATCATGATTTTCAACTATTCATGTTTTGTAACTATTTCACCTGTTACTTAGAATATCTAAAATCTAATATTAAATAAGAGAGATAATGGAAGACATCCTTTTTGTTGTTATTATTCCTGGATGTATCTGGTGTTTCGCTAGAAAGTATTATTTTGTCTGATAGCTTGAAAGAGGTTATTTCTTAAGAGAATTACTGAACTCTTTTTTTGTGGGACTTGGGGTAGTATTTTGGAATTGGTGTTAGATTTTATCCAATACTTTTGGACAGGGGTACTGACAGAGATTATCACATGGAGTTACTTTAATTTTTGCACAGTTATTAATGTTTGCTAATATTAAATTACCTTCAATACCTGTAATAAAACTTATTGTTTTGCAGTAGATTGTTCTTTTTTACCTATGGCTTAATTTTGTTTCTCAGCATTTTATTTGGCTTTTTTACGTTCTTATCAATTAGTGACATGAGTCTATAACTTTTTTTGGTGGTATCTTTGTGAGGTTTTGATTTCAAGGTAATTTTTGCTTGAAACTTCTAGTACATCTACTGCTATCCCAACAGACAAACTATACTAAAGTGAGCAGCAAACTAAGAGTGTTCTTTAGGTGATTAGAGAAATGAAAGAGTAATACGATAAGTGGCTAGTGCTGCCGATGTTGATCTAGGCACCCTTTTCAGGGAGTTGCATGAGAGCAAGAACATGACTTGACATGGCTCTTCCCAGTTTCCGCCAAGCTTTCCATGTCAGGCTGGCTCAGAAACCACTGGAAAATCTGGGTCCTGCATATGGTAGGCACTTCATAAGCAGTTTTGAGTAAATGGTTAACATTACAGTGACTATCCCAGAAACATTTCTCGGGCCCACGTTGATGCCTTTTTTTTTTTTTTTTTTTTTAAATTATAGACCTCAAATGTGAAGCTAGCATAGTTTTCTTTGGACTTTAAATCAGGGACGGTTACCAGTTTTCCTGCCCTTAATACTGACTTCAAAAAAGGATACAGTGTCCTCCAGATCTTGATTCCTTGTTGTCACTAAATATAAGCTTATAGGTTCTTCGGGTTTTAAAAGTTTTGTTGTGGATCACCTGGGAAAATAGCCTGTAACAAAGTTATAGAAAAGTTACTCAGGAAAAAGCTCAGGAAATCTTATAGTCATAACCTTTGTATGCTTCTGTTTACCTTAGCTACTACCTGGAAGAACCTTTGGACATTACACTTTCCTTTCTCACTGATACCAAGAGTATATTTCAACCTCATTTCTAAAAAGATGTCTTTCAATCAAATTTCCCCTTCTCAAAGCCCTACCTAAATGTGAAGAGCTGTATCATGTTTTTCTAGAATAGATACAAAGATGTTAGATTCGACCTTTGTCATTTCTCCCTGGACCACTGCAGAAGCCTTCTTTCTCCCTTTTCTTTTTGTGCATTCTAGCTCTACCACTCCTCCCCCAATTTAATCTTTTAAAGACACAAATGTATTTATAACCTTTTATTAGTTCCACATCAGAAATAGGATGCAGTTAGATTTTTCCTTCACTCCATACACCAACAATATTATATGTAAATTAGATATTTAAATGTAAAACAAATAATTATATAAGTACCAGCAGAAAATACAGATAAATATTTAATCTTGGTGTGAAGAAGACTGTAAAATACAGCAATAAAGGAATACACACTTAGAAAAATATTGGCAACATATGGCAGGCAAAAGGTTAATAGCCTGAATAAAGAAAGTATTATTTTTATGTAATAATATACAAAAATAATATTCAGTTATATGAATAGTTCTTTATATTGTAGAAAGAGTTATTAGTTGATATTTTATTATTCTTACAGATTAATCTTTTATTATTACTTCTATAGCAAAAACAAATTAGTTACTCACCAGGAGTATGCAGCATAGAACATCAGCAAGAAATAACCAAACTAAAGACTGATTTGGAAAAGAAAAGTATCTTTTATGAAGAAGAATTGTCCAAGAGAGAAGGAATACATGCAAATGAAATTAAAAATCTGAAGAAAGAACTACATGATTCAGAAGGCCAGCAGCTTGCTCTCAACAAAGAAATTCTGATTTTGAAAGACAAATTGGAAAAAAACAGGAGAGAGAGGTAAGAATCAAGTTATTTACTCCTCTAATAATTATTTATTGAATACCTGTTCGGTGTTAAGGACTGGAGATACATAGGCAATAAACATATTCCAGTCCTCAAGAAGACCAAAGTCAAGATTAAATAGAAAATTACATTACAGCATCATAGGAAAGCAAATTGGATAAGTATAGGAACACCCGTAGAAGAGGCACAAAAGATAACTTTGGTGTATCTAGGTTTTGTGGACAAAATTATTTCTGAGTTAAGACCAAAGATATAAGAAATATGTAGCTGTGGAAGAGTGTCCAGGCAAAGGTTAGCAGAATTTGCCAAGATCTAGAGGAAAAGGGTAGCATGGCACATTCAGAAAATGAAAGCTGTTCATTATGGTGGAAGCATAAAAAGGAAGATGAGTGGTGAGAAATGAGACTAGAAAGGAAAATAGTCGTAAGACCATTGAAGGAAAATTACATGATTATATCAATATTTATATTTTTGAAAGACCACTCTTGCTACTGTTTAGAGAATGGATTGGAAGGAGCAGACTGCAGATCGTAATCTAGCTGTGAGAGATGAGGTGGCTGGACCTTAGATATGATAGTGAAGATGGAGAGAAGTTTATGGATTAGAAGGTCTACCGAGAAGACAGAACCTGGATGACATGATAACCAGATATGAGAAATTAGAAGCAGGAGAAATTATCAGTGATACTCAAGTTTCTAGGTTTTAGGTAACTGAATGTATGTTATTGTCATTCTCAACTTATATTGGAAGCCTAAGTTTAATTCAGTTTGGTCTGTTCATTCAGCAGAATTTTTTAGAACCTGCTATGTGAAAGCACTGCTGTAGGCCCTGGAGGCATAACAGTGAACAGATAAAAATTCTCTCTCCTTATGGAGCTTTCCTTTAATTATGGTGAAAGACTATAAGCAAAATATAAATGAAATAAGTAAAATACAGAATATATAGGTAATGATATAGGATAGGTAATATATAGGTAGTGATGAATTCTAAGAACAAAAAATAAGGCAGGGGATGGGGGCTATGAAGCATTAAGGGGGAAAATTAAATTTTATATATATATATATATATATATATATATATATATATGAATGAATGAAATAACCAGGGAAAATTATACTGAGAAGATGATTTCTCAGTAAGGACTGAAGAAAGTGGGGGAGATAGCTATACAGATGTGTGAGAAGAACATTTTACATGAGGAACAAGAAGTCTGTTAAAAAAAATAATGGGAAGACAAAACTATGGAGATAGTAAAAAGATCAGTGGCTGCAAGGATTGGGAGGAGGGTGGGATGAATAGGCAGGGTACAGAGGATTTCTAGGGCAGTGAAACTACTCTGTATGAAGCTGTGATGGGGGTATATGTCATTATACAACCTAATGTAAATTGCGACGTTTTAGTGATAATGATGTGTCAAATGTAGATTCATCAGTAGTAACAAACACACCACTCTGAGTAGTATATGGGCAATCTCTGTATTTTCCTCTCAGTATTGCTATGCACCTAAAACCTTTCTAAAAAATAAAGTCTGTTAAAATAATAATACTAAAAAAGAGGCCAATGTGGATGAAGCAGAGTTAGGGGGAAAGAATAGTGAGAGGTACGTATGAGAGGTAATGGGGGCCAGACCATGTAAGGCTTTGTAAGTCATGTTCAGTGACTTACAATTTTTTACTCTCAGTAAAACCATGGCGGAGAAGCATTGCAGGATTTTGAGTGGAAAATGGACAAATATTGACTTGTGTTTTAACAGGATTATTCTGACTACTAGATTAAGAAAAGTCTGAACTAGATAAGAGAAAGAGCAGTGAAACCATTGAGAAGGCTATTGCAATCATCCAGGCAAAAGATAATGGTGGATTGGGCCTAGGGTGGTGGCAGAATTGGCTGTGAAAAATGTTCGAATTCCAATTTCTTTAAAAGGTAAAAATAATGATATTTGCTGATAGACTAGATATGGGGTAAGAAAGAAAGAGGGGAAATCAAGGATGGTGCTACAGTTTTGGGCCTTAGCAATTAGGAGAATATAGTTACCATTTAGAGAGGAAAACCACAGAAGCAGCATTTTGGGGATGGGAATATCAGGAGCTCATTTTAAACAAATTCTGTTTGAGGTGCTTTTTAGGCATCCAGGTGGAAATGTCAAGCAGGTCATCATACAGACTAGTCTGGATTTCAGGGCTAGAGGTAAAATCCTGGGAGTATTTATCATTCATATGATATTTAAAGGGGTGAGACTACATGAGATCACTTAGTGAATGAATATAGATGGAAAAGAAGTCCTAGGACTGCAACCTGGAGCACTCCAATCTTTAGAAGTTTGGAAATGAGGAAGAAACAGCAAAGTGGAGAGGGAAAGAGCAGTAAGAATGATAGGAAGATGACCAGGCAAATTTGGTGTGCAAATTTGGTGTCCAAATTTGGTGTTATGATGAATGCGTATCAAATCTGTCTACATGTTATATTAGATGAGGTCTAAATCAAATAAGATGAGGACCATGTAATTGATAGTTGAGTTTAACAATATGAATGTCATTGGTGACTTTGATAAGAACAATTTCAGTGGAACAGTAGTGGGCAGAAACCCCATAATGGATCCAAAGACTTGAAGGAGAGCAATTGTAAGAGCAAGCAGATAATAAAAGCAACGAGATAATAACTGGAGGAGAAATTTGTCTCAAAAATAACACCATGCTTGTAATCTGATAGAAAGTACCAGTAGATGATTCAGGACAGAGAGGAGAAAAGTGTACTTGAGCAGGCGCATAAGCAAAGAGCAACCTTAGCTATGTTTTTCTCCTGTAGTAAGAGAAGAATAAGTAGAGTGTATGATCACAGGGGAAGGTACGTGGGGTGTTTGGAACTTGTTTTTCTGTTGTTATGGTTGGGCATGTTGAATTTGAGGTGCTTGGGAGACAACTTTGGGGAGATATCAAGTCAGCAATTTGAAGCCCAGAAAAGCTTCAGATGTAGATTCAGAGTTTGTCAGCATAATGGATGATAATTGAAATAGGTGGTATAATAGATGGGATAGCTCAGGGAAAATGTGTAAAAAAAAAAAAAAAAAAAAAAGTTGAGCACCTGTGACAGAATACCTGGGAGCATTGGCATTTACATGGAGGAAAGAGGGGTTGGGGGGCTCACAAATACAGCTGAAAAGTCTAAATGTAGGCTGAAAATCAAGAAAGTGGGTATCACTGAAGCCAAGGGAGGACAGCATTTCAAGAGGGAGGGAATGGACAACACTGTCAAGGGTAGCCAGTAGATTGGATGTAATAACAGTTGGGACAATAATGAGTTTGCGGACAACAGTGTTTTTGAGGTGGTGGCAGTAGAAGTCAGATTTTGGCACAGGGAGGAAAATTTAGGCAGTGAGGAAGTGGATACGGCAAACTCTCAAGATTTCAAGGTGGTTGCCAGTGAATGGGAAGACAAGGAAAGTGGAAAATGAAGTGTGACGTAGAGTTTAGGGGAGAGTTTGTTTATTTCATTTCAGTATGAGAGAGACTTAAGTTTTGTTTAACGCTAATAGGAAAAAACAAAAATGGTTGTATGTAGAAATTTTACTCAATTTATTCATATAGTTATTTTTCTGAAAGGATGCTTCTTTGTAATTTTTCGTATTTTTTTCATTGTTGTTTGGAGTTGCTTCTGAATCAAGAAAGATTCCTGGGTTTCCCTGGTGGTGCAGTGGTTGAGAGTCCGCCTGCCAATGCAGGGGACACGGGTTCGTTTCCCGGTCCGGGAAGATCCCACGTGCCGCGGAGTGGCTGGGCCCGTGAGCCATGGCCGCTGAGCCTGTGTGTCCGGAGCCTGTGCTCTGCAACGGGAGAGGCCACAGTAGTGAGAGGCCCACGTACTGCAAAAAAAAAAAAAAAAGAAAGAAAGATTCCTAAACATAACTAAATTTCACATTTTGATTATAGATAAGAAGGAAAGGGACACATTTGTTTGGACACAGGATGGTTATTTTCCTAGAAGTTATCATTTAAATTATAATTTAATTTATATTCAATAATTTAGTGAGGAAGGGATTTTTAAGATTACATTTTTAAAATCAGCCGTTACTTATGTTGTTTATTGACTTGGAAGCAATCATAAAATTACCCAGAACTGCTTCACATTTACTGCTAACTAACATCCTCCATCACACTGCTGTAGAGATAAGCCTCTTTATTTGCACTTCAACTCAGTATTCAAAAACTGATTCCCCTTTCTCCCTTAGGAGGTTTTTGTTGTTTCTTTTTCTTTTTTTGTCTTTTTGTCTTTTAAGACACTGTTTTTTATTTTCTCAATGATATAAGGTGCTTTACAAGTATGAACAATAACCTGCTACACTTTAATGTTTTGTATCCTTTCCATTGATTTTTTCTTTAAATCTGGAATGTAATTCCGTGTGTGGCATCTGTTTTCTAATGTAGAAAAAATAACTTATCAAACACTAAATTTTACTCTAAGAATACTACGTTTATAAATTTTTTCCACGTTTGAAATGATAGCCCAAAATCCACCGGATTGATGCTCATTTGGCACGTTCTTCTCAATTCTGGTCGCTAAACTACATCCTGAGTTAGGATGAAAATAATGCAGCTTTCAGGCTTTGAAATGACTACATTGAAATTGCCAAAAGGGTCAGGAGGTTGTCTGCGCAGGACAATGTTTTCCATCGCTTACAGAGTTACATTTGGCATGTCAAGAAGAGAGGACATAATCCCACAGCAGCAGACATTTAAAATAAAAGAAGACAGCCACAAGGATTCGTGCAGAATATTTTAAATATGCCCGTTGAGCAAAATGATTTAAATGATTTTTCTTCAAGGGCGATGCTCCTATATGCATCCTTTGAAAAATTAAAGATCCTAGAATAGCGTCTTCCATGTGGGACATCTTGAAAGATAATATTTTGGTTTCAGTGGGTTACACACCAGTTCTTGTTAATTTAGCGGGTCTGTTTACAGAGTGTGGTGGTTTCGTTCTTTAGATTTGCAGAGTTTATAGAGAAAGAAAGTTACAGCCTGCACACCCAAGACAAGGACAATTCCTCCAATGAAACTGGTGGCATCAAAGGTAGACTTCCGTGCAGGTTGTGAAGTTGGAGTTAAAGAGGTATCAGTTGTACCTGATGTAGTAGTTGTGGTGGAAGCTGTAGAAGAGGAAGGCGGAGTTGTGGTTTTAGCTGTAGAGTTGGTTGGCAATGGTGTGGCAGTGGACGCAGGACAGAATTCTGTGCTGTTCACCACCTTGCAATCACGAACTGTTGAATTACCTGAACAGTAGCCTTTACCTTTGCATTTTATCCAAAAGCAGGTAGTGTTAGCAGCATTAGCATCAAAACAGGAAACCCGGTTGTTGCGGCTTTCAGAGATTTCTGGTGCTGGAGTGGTGCCCGGCGGAGCGGCGGCGGCACCGGGGCTGTCCTGGTGGTAGTCGGTAAAGCCGAGGGTGTAGTCACGTTCGGGGCCAGCGTGGTGTTCTGAGCCGCGCTCGTCACGCAGAGCGCTGCCAGGCAGCCGGCGGCCAAAAGCAGCGGGCGGGGCAGCGCCAGTATCGCGGCCTCCGCGTTGGCCTTCGAGCGCGTCCGTCCCTCTGTCCCCTGCGGCGCCGCCTCCCAGACTCCTCCCTTTGGAGATTTTTAAAAAGTTCGTTAAAACTGTGTTTACCCCTAAGGGTGAATCAATTCTGTCCCTTAGAACTATCATTTTAAATAAGTTTTATAATATTGTATGTATGTGTAGATAGGTAGGTACTTACGGAGGAAGGGAAGAAGGCAGGCAGGAGTAATGGAAGGATGGGCTTAGTGTGTTGAGAGAACTGTTGGAAATGGAAGTTGAATTTTCTATGCAATCTAGAGCTGAGTGTAAGCAATTGTATTGTGGTCCCTATACCCTCCTTTCTCCCTAGCTTCCTCATTTTCCCATGCTTTCTAGGATATTTACAACTGAATAAGGTGAACATAATCAGGATGTCTTCCTCAGATTTTCAAATGAAGAACAAAATAGATATTATTAAGCAGACAAATCTATTTATTAACTAAAAGGAAATGATTGTGACTTCCTAATTTTAAGGGAAATGTTTGGGATTTGGAGCAATTGAGATATAAGTGGCTTTTCAGAATAAGGCATATGATACCATAGCCAATCTAGTATACCATTATTTTACCTTTAATTCAATTCCTTTTTTTCCTTTTATATTTTTGCATTGTATTAGTCAAAGTGAAAGGGAAGAATTTGAAAATGAGTTCAAACAACAGTATGAACGAGAAAAAGTGTTATTAATGGAAGAAAATAAAAAACTGACAAGTGAGCTTGATAAGGTGAGTGATTTAATCTCATTGATACTCATTGATACATGCTAGATGTTCAGCACTATCATAGCAATTATAGATATAATTTTATATTTGGTGTACATTTTTTTATTTACTATTCTTCCTAAACGCAAGGATTCCTTCTGTGTACAGGCAATTTTTCATTTTACCAGTCTGTACAGGAGTCTTCTTGGAGAGAGGACTTGGCTTACCTCGTCTTATTCTTTGTCTCATTTATTTTTTGAGCCCCTGTTCTTTATTTCACTTTCCATCTCTCTTTTACTATTAATCACTTACTTTGTCATGGCTAAGCTGAGGCCTGTCTTTGGCAAGAACAGGAACAATTAAGCCAAACTAGAGAAATTTTGACAGTTCTGATGTCATATTCATGATGGAGAACTGATAATAGCTAGAAGTAATACCATTGGTAGTTAAGAAGCCAAAGAAACCAACTCTGCCTATAAACTCTACAGCTTGAATAAAGAGCTGAACCATAGATTAAACCTAGATTAAAACAGCTAGATTTATGAACAAAATTTTAAATACTTAAAGGAATCTTTTTCCATTTAGTATCTCAGATTTCTTGAACTGACATCATTCTGCATTTCTCGTCCCAGTTGTTAACAGCTGTAAAAATCCTAATATTAATCAGCAGTTTTAATAGTTTTACTTACTTTTAAATAATAAGGTTTGGATAATTGTGCTTTGTAATGAGTTCAAGGATTTTCCTGAAGTAAAAGTATTATGTTCAATTAATAGTCATTTCAATAACACATTGAAAGACAATGGCTAAATAGTCATAAAAGAGAGACTTTTCATTCATTCTATCGCAATTTTCCATTGTGTTCCATATTTCTTTTTATTTCTGTCACTATTTTCCCAATGATTATTCAGTTTTCTAAGCATTTAAAAATGACTGCTTGTTTGGTCGCAAACTACTTGAGAAAGAGCTCTGTTAGTTTATTTTGTAATTACAAAGCTGATGCACACAAACACTGTGGAAAGTGGCCAAATAGTAAGTAGTATAAATTATTTTTTTAACTATGAATACTGTATGAACAGTATTGTATAACTCTTAGTTACTTCCACTAAAATAAAACTAACAGTATTTAAACTTTATCCAAATAGGTCACATAATTGTTATTTAATGGGCTTAACCAATATGACTACAAAATTAAACATCATTTCTGTCTACCAGACAGAATTTTAAGATTCTGTTAAGAGTGACCTTGAGGTAAGAAATATAATTAAACCCTAGAAGGTCACTTCATGTAGAGTTTATAAGCAAATTACCTAGTAAAAGATGGTATTATAGTTAGAGAAAAATTGAATTGTGATATAATCAAATCGAATGTAGATCAAATCTTGTATTCACCCCTTGGTTTCATTTCATTATTAACCATAAAGTTCTGGCAAGTTTACCAGAAATACATCTTTAGAAATAATTTTTAAACAATACTCTTTGGATTTTGATGAGATCTGAAGGATAAAAATAAAAGCCTATCTCCTAATTTTATAAAAAGTAGAATATTACCTTGTCTTGCTAAATTGAAAGATGTGGTAAAGGATATGAACAGAACTTTGAGAGCAAATCATATGGTTGGCAAGTATTCAGTGACAAATGATAACAGGAAATGTTTATTTCTGGAGAAATAGGGAAGGATCTGGGTCTTCTTCCATTTGAACCTCTTCTCTATTTTTGGTCCTTTTATTCAGCTTTACTTCTCTGTCAGTCCACCTAACTGCACATCTTCACTGTTTCTTTCCATTTATTCATTTTTTGGTTTGGTTGAATTGGGTATTTTCCCCAAGAGGGATAACCAAAGAATACCTTTGCCATTGCTACACCAACTGTTCCATTGGGAACCTGCTTGAAGAGAACCGAATTCCTTCTCAACAGAACTTCAGATATAGAAACCAAAAAGCAATTAGTATGTTAATTTTGAAACTTATATAACTAATAGAGTCTCATAGTCAGATTTTTTTTAACTTCAAAAATAAAAATTAAAAAGGAAATAGAAAAAAGTTTGTTGATATTTTCAGAAGTCTGTATTCAAAGTTTCTATTAAAGGTAATTTATTGCAAGTAAAATTAGCCATATATGCCAAGGGATGGAAGTAAATGGTTTCCAGTAAGAAAATATTATCATTTGTATCTTGCTATTAAATAATTATTTTACATAAAAGCAAAATTACACAATGTGGAAAATATTCAACATAAAAGTTACCTATGATTTCATTAACATGAAACAACTATTTTACTTTTATATGTTCCTTTCCAGGTTTTGTTTTATATGTATTATTACATAATTTCAGTCATATATACATTTTATTTTCTAATCTGCCATTTCATTTAAAACATGAGCATTTTTCCATATTCCTGTGTAGTCTTATAATTATCGTAAGCCAGGTATGTCAATTTACAAATAGTAAAACCTTCTCATTCCCAAACATGCAAAATGAAGTAATGCTTAGGTAGAATTTACTTTGTGCAGGCCCTCTCCTGAGTTACTTTATATAAACCATATAATTCTCACAATAACTCTGTGAGGTATACCCTATTGTTCCTACCATTTTACAGATGAGGAAATTGAGGCAAAGGGAGATTAAGCTACTCTTGTAATCTCAAAACTAGGGAGTGGCAGGATGGGATTGGAACACGGGTAGTCTGGCTCCAGAGCCCCTGTGCTTTAATTCAGTAAGAATGAAAAGATTAACTTTTCCTGACAAATACTAAACACATCTATTTAAGACTCCTTTTAACTACTGTAACATGACAGTGCAAAAATTTGTATTTCCTCCTCTTCTTGCAAATCTCCAGCTGAAACCCCAATCACAGATTGTAAGTCAAAAGCAATGGTGATCAGAAAAGGATGTGTCGTAGGAATTAGTGAAGACACTGCATCTACAAAAAACATTCTCCAAAATAGCTGGTAGACTTCTGGTTATGCTAATGTGAAGAGATTGATGAATCCGCTCAAGAAAAAAAAGTTTCAAAGTGGACACAGTAGTTGAAAACAGACATTTCAGAGCTCCCAGAGTTAACCAAAGGAAGACAACTACAAAACATTACTGAGATAAATTAAGGAATATCTAAGCAAATGGAGAGACATACTGCATATTGTTAGGACTGCAGTTCTCTCCTAATAGATCTATGGATTTGGGGAAATCACTATCAAAATTTTACTAGGCTTTTTTGTTAGAACTGGCAAGCCTATCCTTAAATTTATATGGGAATACAGAAGATCTACAATAGCAAAAATATTTGGCGGGGGGTGGGGAGGCGAGGGGTACAGAAGTTGGAGGATTTACACTACAGAATTTCGAAACTTAACTGTAAATTTATAGTAATCAAAAGACGGTAACATTGGCATAATGGAACAGAGTAGAGAGTCCAAAAATAAGACGTCATATTTATGGTTGATTGATTTTCAGCAAAAGTACCAAGGCAATTCAATGGGAAAAGGAGAATCTTCTCAACAAATGGTGCTGGAATAATTGGATATCTATGTGTAAAAAGTTAACTTAGATCCTTACCTCATAACATACACAATTAATTCAAAATGGATCATAAACTGAAATATGAGGTAAGCAAAGGAGAAAATCTTTGTGATTTGGCATTAGTCAAAGATTTTTTAGATATGACACAAAGCACAAACCTTGAGAGAAAAATAATTATAAATTGGACCTCATCAAAATTTAAAGACAACATTAATAAAATGAAAAGACATATATAGATGAAAAGATTTTCAAATAATTTATCTGATAAAAGACTTATATTTGGAATGTATAAAGAACTCTTAAAACTCAAGAAATAATACAAACAACCCAATGGAAAATAACAGGGGGAAAATTGAAAACGGGGGAAAATTTCATGAAAGAAGATATATGAATAACAAATAAGCACGTGAAAAGCTATTCACTATCATTAGTCATTAGGAACAATGCAAGTTAAACCATAGAAACATATTGTTGTACAGGCTCAAGAGTTAATCAGTCAGTGACCATACCAGCTGTTGGCAAGGATATGGAGGAACTGAAACTCCTACACTGCTTGTAGGAGTGCAAGATGGTATAACTACTTCAGAAAACAGTTTTGAAATTTCTCAAAAAGTTAAGCATACACTTACCCTATAACTCGGAAATTCTCCTAGATATTTATCCAGAAGAATTAAAAACATAGTCACTTTAGAAACTTGTATATGAATGTTCATTGCATCATTATTCATAATAGCAAATAACCGGAAACAATGCAAATGTTCATCAAGTAGTGAATGGATAAATAAAGTGTACTAATATCCATGTAATAGAATACTACCCAGCTATAAAAAGGGGTTAGTTTCTGATATGTGCAACACTGTGGTTGAACCTCAATAATATGATAAGTGAAAAAAGCCTGATACAAAAAACTATATGTTGTATTATTTCATTGATATTACGTTTCTAGAAAAGACAAAACTATAGACACAGAAAATAGATCAGTGATGCCGAGAACTCATGGTGGAAGCCAGGATTGACTGCAAACCAGCTTGAGGGAAATTTCTCAGGTATTGGAAGTGTTCCCAAACCAGATTGTGGTGATTATTGCACAAATGTTTAAATTTACTAAAAATCATCAAACCATAAGTGTTATAATGAGTGAATTTTATAGTATGTAAATTATAGTATGTAAATTAATAAACCTATAAAAAGAAAATAGATGGTAAAATACATTTTTAAAGGTAAATAGCACACCCTGGAGTACAATACGTAAGTTCCTTGTTCTCAATAGGCAGATAACGATGTGCGTTGGTAGTGACAGGTTCTCTGACCGTTTTTCTTTCTAAGAAGACAATGAGGTTGAGGATAGGATTAAATGGGGAATGCATAAAGTAATTTGTCTTTTGGCAGAGGGGAAGAAATGAAGCTTTGCATTGTGACTTGTGCTAAAACTGCCTATCTCCCATGGAAATACAGGTTAAAAACACACACCAGAAAAAACCTGGGTCATTAGGAGAATTCCAGATGAACTTAGTTTAGGGAGTTGGCAAAACTTGTACATTTCTTCTAGTTTGTCCAGTTTATTGGCAGAGAAAATTACAGGCCCATATCTTTGATAAATATAGATGCAAAAATCCTCAACAAAATATTAGGAAACCGAATCCAATAACCATAAAAAGGATCATACACCATGATCAAGCTGGATTCATCCCAGGGTTACATGGATGGTTCAACATATGCAAATCAGTCAGTGTGATAAACCACATCAACATAAGAAAAGACAAAAACAACATGATCATCTCAATAGATGCAGAAAAAGCATTTGATAAAACTCAACATCCATTCATGATAAAAACTCTTTCCAAAGTGGGTGTAGAGGGAACATATCTCAGCATGTAAAAGCTATTTATGGCAAACCCATAGCCAACATAATACTCAAAGGTGAAAAGCTGAAAGCCTTCCTGCTAAAATCTGGAACAAGACAAGGATGCCCACTCTTACCACTTCTGTTCAACATAGTATTAGAAATCCTAGCCACAGCAGTCAGACAAGAAAAAGAAATAAAAGGTATCCAAATTAGAAGGGAAGAGGTAAAGTTGTCATTGTATGCAGATGACATGATACCATATATAGGAAACCCTAAAGACTCCACACAGAAACTACGAGAACCGGTAAACAAATTCAGCAAGGTAGCAGTATACAAGATTAACATACAGAAATCAGTTGCATTTCTTTACACTAACAGTGAAATCTCAGACAGGGAAAGTGAAAAGACAATCCCTTTTAAAATCGCATCAATAAAAAAACAAACAAATTTAGGAATAAACCTGACCAAGGAGGTGAGAGACTTACATGCTAAGAGCCATAAAACATTGATAAAGGAAATTGAAAATGATTCAAAGAAATGGAAAGATATCCCATGCTCTTGGATTGGAAGAATTAATATTGTTAAAATGGCCATACTACCCAAAACAGTCTACAGATTTTATGTGATCTCTGTCAAATTACCCATGTCATTTTTTACAGAACTAGAACAAATATTCCTAAAATTTATATGGAACCACAACAAAAAACAGAATTGCCAAAGCAATCCTGAGGAAAAAGAACAAAGCTGGAGACATAATCCTCCCAGACTTCAGACAATACTACAAAGCTACAGTAATCAAAACAGCTTGGTATTGGCTGACAGAAACAGACATATGGATCAGTGGAACAGAATAGAGAGCCCAGAAATAAACCCACACACCTATGGTCAATTAATCTTCAACAAGGGAGGCAAGAATATACAATGGAGAAAAGACAGTCTCTTCAGCAAGTAGTGTTGGGAGAGCTGGACAGCTGCATATAAAATAATGAAGTTAAAACACTCCCTCACACCATACACAAAAATAAACTCAGAATGGCTTGAAGACTTAAATATTAAGACATGATACCATAAATCTCCTAGAAGAGAACATAGGCAAAACATTCTCTGATGTAAATCGTAGCAATAGTTTCTTATGTCAGACCCAGGAAGAGCCACTGTTTCAGTAAGAGACCAAGGACAGAATCCAATGTCCCAGCTTGAAAGCAAGTCAGGCAGGAGGAATTCCCTCTTACTAGGGTCAGCCTTTTTTTCTGTTCAGGCCTTCAACTGATAGAATGGGAACCATCCACATTAGGAAGGTAATCTGCTTTATTCAGTCAATCAATTCAAATGTTAATCTCACCCAGAGACACCTTCAAATACACAACCAGAATGTTTGACCAAATGTCTAGGCACCCTATGACCCAATCAAGTTGACTCATAAATTTAACCATCACATGGCCCCTCATCTTCACAAACCTATAAATAATTCTTGTAGGAAAAATTCGTCTCCTTCAAGCTGAGTAATCAGAAAGAAAACTAACACAATATCTCTACAAATATATCAGAAAGGAAGAAAGGAATAGTAATAACTAATGACATATTGAGACCATTTATCAGAAAAATGTAGCCATGAAATAAAAATTGTATGCAAATATTTTATCATGAACTTTTAAAAACTAAATAAACAAGAATTTTTGCTTCTGTGACAGATTAGCTTACATCATACCTACCACCTCACCAAGAAGAGCTATAAAGCTGGACTTAAAAAAAAATGTTTTTAATACTGTAGCAATACTGCCTGGAAGTATTCATCTGCAGGAAGGCACTGGAGAGATAAGAAGGCAGCCGAGACTTTACTGACCCAGATCCTTTAGAAAGGAGTAGTACAGAGAGATGAGCCCAGCATTCAGGGCCAGTTTTCCTCTTGAGGCATTTGCAGATATGAAAGCTGTAGCAGAGAATCCAGGAAGTTGAGCACAGTATTCCACAGTATCACAAGTTTAGAGAGAAAAACTGAATATCAATGCCCACCAAGGTGCAGGATCCTTGGTAATCAATTCAAGCTTTGAGTTGAACTCATCGAAAAGGCTACATTTTAGAAATAAGGGTGAACCAGAGAGAGATGAGCCCTCTCAGTGACTGAAACCCAGCCTCTAAGTAACTGAATCCATGATCTGTCTAATTGCCTAGCAGAAGTAAAAGTAAGCAGTCTCTGGAGGAAGATATTATATAGAGGCTCAAGTTATCTCTAAAATTTTCATACACTATATGTGGCATGCAGTAAGAAATTACAATGCATACCAAGAGATACAACCAAAGAAAACCAAGACATGAAAGTATAATAGCAAAAACAAAGTAAGAAAAGAATAAATGAGAAGAAAACCAGGCAGTCAGTATAAACAGACCCACACAATTCCGAGTATTGGAATTTTCTTAACTGAACTTTAAAATAACTGTATGATACATTCAAGAAAATAAACATGATGAAGAATTTCAGCAGACGACTGGAATCTATACAAAACAGTCAAATAAATCTTTAGAAGTGAAAAATAAATGAAAAATCCCAACAGAAAATTTTAACAGTAGATTGGAAAGAAACAAAGAAAGGAAGGGGTAAATAAAAACCTTCCCATACTGAAGTCTGGATACAGATTTAAAAGGACAGAAATACAGGGACTTCCCTGGTGGTCCAGTGGTAAAGAATCTGCCTTACAATGCAGGGGATGCTGGTTCGACCCCTGGTCAGGGAACTAAGATCCCATGTGCCATGGGGCAACTAAGCCTGCATGCCACAACTACTTGCACGCTTGCGTGCCTCAACTACAGCCCATGTGCTCTGGGACCCGCGCACCACAGCTACAGAGCCCATGTGCCCTGGAGCCTATGTGCCACAACTAGAGAAGAGAAAACCTGCACGCCACAACTAGAGAGCCCATGCACCACAACAAAGATCCCTCACACCGCGACTAAGACCAGACGCAGCCAAAAATAAATTAAATAAATAATAAATTTTAAAAGATATATTAATAAAAAAGGACAGAAATACATAAAAGTGGATGTGAGACATAGGGGACGTGATGAAAAGATGACATACAAATATTTGCTTTCCCAGAAGGAGAGGAGAAAGACTGTGGTAGAAGGAATATTTGCAGAGTTAATGGCCCATAATTTTCCAAAACCTCTGAGAAGTATTTAGCCACAAATTCAAGAAATACCACAAACCCTAAAAGTGATAAATAGAAATTAAATCCCTTAGACACATTATAGAAAAATTGCTAAAAACCAACCAACCAAAGAAAATCCTAGAAGCAGCCAGAGAAGAAAGACACATTGTATTCGAAGGAGCAAAAGCTAAACTTAAAGCTGTCTTTACAACAGAAGAAAATGGAACCCAGGATAAAAAGGAATGACATCTATAAATAATAAAAAGGAATAGAAAGGAAAATAACTGCCAATCGAGAAAATTATATACAGCCAAAAGTGTCTTTCAAAAATGAAGGCAAAAATTCAGACTGTAGAGAACTCTGCAGGACAAACAACCTACTTTCTTCAACAAATAAATTACAAGAAAAATTAAAGTATTGGAGGGGAACTGCTATGTACTAAATGTTTGTGTCCCTCCAAAATTCAGATGTTGACACCTAGTACTGTTTGGAGGTATAGGCTTTGGAAGATGATTAGGTCATGAAGGTAGAGCCTTCATGAATAGGATTAGTGCTCTTATAAAAGAGACCCCACAGAGCTCCCTCATCCTACGACCATCTATAAAACCAGGAAGTGGGCCCTTGCCAGACACTGAATCTGCTGGTGCCTTGATCCTGGACTTCCCAGCGTCCAGAACTATCAGAAATAAATGTTTCTTGTTTAAGCCACTCAGACTGTGATATTCCACTACAGCAGCCGAAATGGAGTAATCTGGAGCCTATAAGTAAAAAAGACTTAAAAGATAGAGCAACCATTAAGTTACGTTTACCTGTTGGTATGATTCAGTTTAACAGACTGTTAAGTCTTTTGATGTTTTGAGACAACTGGAAATTTGAACAATTACTAGCTATGTGATAATGTAAGGAAACTTGTTAAATTTGTTTAAATATGATAATGATATTGTGGTTATACATAAAAAGGGAGCCTTATTTTCTAGAGATATACACAGAAATATATATGGATAAAATTATATGATGTCTGGTATTTGCTGCAGAATAATAACGGAGGAAAGGGTAAGAAGACAGGAGTACAAATGAAATAAGATTGACATTGAGGTGATAATTGTTGAAGTTAGTGATGATGGGCTCATGGGAATTCACTTACACTCTTCTGTTCATTTTTGTATATGCTTGAAATTATAAGTTTTTTTAAAAAGAGGGTGACATAGAGATATTTTCAGACAAAAAAATGAGAGATGTTGTTACCAACAGAACTGGGGAGTTCTTCAGGCAAATGGAGAATGTTCACAGATGGAACCAATTCAATATGGGGAGTATGGGAAAAGCAAAGGCAGAAGGAGAATTCAGAGTACTTGATGTTTCCACATTCAGTGACCAGAGGGTGCATCATAATAGGAAATCAGAAAGACAAGCAATTTTGAGTTACCAGATTTAACAAGAGGCATCTGAGCACCTTGAATTCCTGTTCCTAAAAGTCACACGTCTTTAAGTACCTTAAAACTGCCTTTCAGCTTACTACTTTGTATGAGAACTTGAGTACATGCAACCAGCAGTTAGAAGAAGAGGTAAAGGATCTAGCAGACAAGAAGGAATCAGTTGCACATTGGGAAGCTCAAATCACAGAAATAATTCAGTGGTGAGTACTCTCTTAAATCTCTTTTTGTGGGTAAATTTTGGCCATATAGTCAAGTTGGTATGAATTACAGGAGGAATATTTATTACTGGTCTGTGCTTCTTCTATGTTGTCTGTTATTTTCCTCTTTTCTCTAACTCCATCAAATATTCCATATCAGCTTTTACACAGTTTCATTGGAAGCTGATATTTCTTTCTAAGAAAAGAAAATGTTATTGTCTCCTAAGACAGTTGGTCCTTAAAGAACTGAAGAAACTCATTCACTAGCTATCGGTGTTCCTTTCTAAGATCAAAATTGCTGTATTTGTGATTACTTTAAGAAACAGAAAGCCTGGAGAATACTTTACAAGCTGAAGATGTGGTTTCACCCTTTTCATAATTATAACAGACTAATTCACACACGGCATTTTAAAAACATTAAATGGTTACAGTTTAGTTTTATCAACTGTTCTTTAAGCCCCTAGGATTTAATTTGGGATAATTGCCTTAGTAACTTTCATATTAATTAACTCAAATGATTGTTCTGGTATTTGTAAAAATTTGTATATTTTTATAATACTTGAAGAAAGTAGAATCCAACAGGGACTTTATTTTCTAATGGAAATAGCCTAACTTTTTATATTTACTTTAACTTTCTGACTCTTTTTTAGCACGTTATTGATGTTTTATTTATATAAACAGCTACTGGTTTCTTCAAATATCTATAGACCAGTAATTTGGTGAGAATGTTAGTTTATCATGCTCTTATTTTTGTTCTCTAAGCATTTTTTCCTACTTATACCAGCTTAATACCCTCCTTCTTAAATGAAATCATAAGTGAATAAACACTGCCTTTTTAAGTAATTTTACCCAAATGACTCAAATATTTTGATATTGACTTAACTATAGAGCTCTTATGTTAACTCAGCTTTAGCTTATGAATGTGACTGTTGAGTGCATATCTGAAGGAAAATGCCCAAATTGTGGAAATATGGTTGTGTTCCAAATAGTACAGTTAATGGTTCATTAATATTTAATTGAGATCCTTGTCATAAACTCTACATTTCTGAAGCAAAATCATTTTAATCTTTAGCCGTGCTTATAATATCAAACATTATGACTTTTCATTTGTAACTCCATTATTATGTAATCAAATTTGTAATAAGATGTTAATGAAAATGACTTTACAGAAGACAAAACTGATTTGGCCAAAGCCTAAGATCCTAGACCACTGATCTTTTCAAGTGATTGCATGGTGGGTTCAGATGGAATGGGAAGTGGTTCTAGTAAAGAAGCTTTAAATATGGACTATCTGGAAAGGGTTAGTAGAAAGGATGAAGATGAAAATTTTTGTGTGATACTACAAAGCACTTTTTTACACATTTCACATTCAAGTTAAATGTGCAGAAGAAATCAGGAATACAATGAATTCACTTTGCATTAAAACTATTATTTAGAAATGGACTAATATATTCGATAATAAATTATTAAATACCTAATAGGCTAAAAGTAAAAGATATACTCACTGTTCTCAGAGTTCTCACCTATTTGAAAGTTATATCTCTGAGATATTCTGTGCAAGCTTATAAAGGTCAGAAGTCTCAGGTTATTCCTGGTTCTTTAATTTGGTATATTAAAAAATGAAGTAATGCCAAAACAAGGTTTTCGAAACTTGTGATATGCAGTGTTTTCAATGTTTCCATTGGCCAAATTAACAGTTTTAAAATAAAACAAACACTGCTGTATATAAGACTTCATTTGAATGCATTTCTAATGGCCTCGTTACTCTGCTCCCTCTGCCTTTCCCTATGAAATACCTCTTTCATGTGAAAGAAAACCTTTTAGGTCAAGGAGACCTTGTTGCTCACACTGTATTGGAACAGGGACCTTTCTTCTCACCATTGACTCATCAGAAGACTTCACTCTTTCTCTTCGAAATGGTACTACGAGGAGAGGTTGAAGTAGTAGGCTGGTCCATAAGATTCATTTTTTAGATGTATCTCCTCACATATAATGCATTCTTCTGGTATAATAGGAGATAGAAAGGTCTGTAAAATAGGGTACTTGGCCTTCAAGTACTAGCTTATAGTGTAACATTTAAAAGTTTAAAAACTAATGTGATCAGAGCTGGATATAAATAACAAGACTTAAATGTAAATTGTCTTATGTATTGTACAAATACTGATTTTTCTATATGAGTATAGAGGAGAATTACTTCAGACTGGGTGCTAAAGAAAGTTGGGGGTAATCAGTGGAACTATAATGCATTTTCTGAAAACACTGAGTTCAATAAAGGGTGCTACTATTCCTATAAAAGAATAGTAGGAAATAAGACCAATAAAGTTATTGCAGCACAATTAACATGAATACTGGGTAAGAATCAGAACTTCATTTATTTATAAGAAGAAGGAGAAGGCTTTTCTGCAACGGATTATGGAATTGATTGAGGTGATGCATTAGGAAGGTAACTCTTCATAGTGGTGTTCAGCATGAAATAGAAGGAAATTTGGGGGAAGCAGAACAAATGGAGAAGCCATGGAAGAAGGATCTATAGGACTTAATTAATTATAAATGAAGGGCAAGAGATGAGGAGGAATTAGTATTTCTGAAACTCTGTGTTGGAGAGATTAAGAAAATGGTGCTATCACTGAAGTAAGAAAAGTCAGGAGAAGGAACCAGCTTTGGGGAGGATGCTATAATCAATTTTAGTTGTTCTTTTGTTTGTTGGTGAGTCTGAGATCATTCTGAGATATCTGAGTGGAGATTTCCAATATGCTTTAGAAAAGATGACTTAAAGGTTAGGATTAGAAATATAAATTTGGGGATTTAATTTCTAGTAAATAAGGCCGTTGAAGTTGTTGGGTTTTATAATAGAAAGAAGGATAATGGTGAGGGTGATAATAGTAGAAGATAGAGGAAACAGCTGTGTAAGACAACCAGGAAAATGTTTTAATAATCAGGAAAGGCTTTCAATAGTGAAACTTTTACTTTCCTTTGTTTAAATTCATTCACATTATTTGAAACACTCCTCATTCATTAATTTTCATTCCTGTGTAGTAATAGTTTACAGTGATTAAAAAATAGTATGTTGTAGGCATTAGGCTGAAAATTCACATGTTTTCTCATTTAGTTATCACAACAGTCCTATTAAGTAGATATTATTATTATTCCCATCTTATAAGTGAGATAACAGAGAGTTAGAGGGGGTAAATGACTTATCCAAAGACACACAACTGCTAAACAGTGAGCTAGGATTTGAACCTAGTTCTATATGACTCGAGTCAAGTTCTTAATCACTCTACTATATGTGTCCTGACTCCCAAACTTTTTTTTTAATTTTAATTTTATAGTTGTATAGTTGTATAGAGTATAGTTGTATACTCTATAGTTGTATAGTTGTATAGTTGTATAGAGTATAGTTGATTAACAATGTTGTGTTAGTCTCAGGTGTACAGCAAAGTGATTCCGTTATACATATATGTGTATCTATTCTTTTTCAAATTCTTTTCCCATTTAGGTTATTACGGAATATTGAGCAGAGTTCCCTGTGCTATACAGTAGGTCCTTGTTGGTTATCTATTTTAATTATAGCAGTGTCTCAAACTCCCAATCTGTCCTCCCCCAACCCTTCTCCCGTGGTAACCATAAGTTCGCTAAGTCTGTGCTGACTACCAAACTTTTTAAGGACCATGTCTTATATGTCTTCTTCAGTCTTCCTAATATGTCTACATAATAATCAGTATTTAGTAAATATTTCTTGATTATTTTGACTTAGCCAAAGAAAAGATGAGAGACTTGCCTCTGAAACTGTTTATTTTAAACGTCTTTATTGAAGTATAATTGCTTTACAATGGTGTGTTAGTTTCTGCTTTATAACAAAGTGAATCAGTTATACATATACATATGTCCCCATATCTCTTCCCTCTTGCATCTCCCTCCCTCCCACCCTCCCTATCCCACCCCTCTAGGTGGACACAAAGCACCGAGCTGATCTCCCTGTGCTATGCGGCTGCTTCCCACTAGCTATCTATTTAACGTTTGGTAGTGTATATATGTCCATGCCACTCTCTCACTTTGTCCCAGCTTACCCTTCCCCCTCCCCGTATCCTCAAGTCCATTCTCTAGTAGGTCTGTGTCCTTATTCCCATCTTGCCCTTAGGTTCTTCATCACCATTTTTTTCTTTTTTTTTAGATTCCATATGTATGTGTTAGCATACGGTATTTGTTTTTCTCTTTCTGACTTACTTCACTCCATATGACAGACTCTAGGTCCATCCACCTCACTACAAATAACTCAATTTCGTTCCTTTTTATGGCTGAGTCGTATTCCAGTGTATATATGTGCCACATCTTCTTTATCCATTCATCTGTTGATGGACACTTAGGTTGCTTCCATGTCCTGGCTCTTGTAAATAGAGCTGCGATGAACATTTTGGTACATGACTCTTTTTGAATTATGGTTTTCTCAGGGTATATGCCCAGTAGTGGGATTGCTGGGTCGTATGGTAGTTCTATTTTTAGTTTTTTAAGGAACCTCCATACTGTTCTCCATAGTGGCTGTATCAATTTACATTCCCACCAACAGTGCAAGAGGATTCCCTTTTCTCCACACCCTCTCCAGCATTTATTGTTTGTAAATTTTTTGATGATGGCCATTCTGACCGGTGTGCAATGATATCGCATTGTAGTTTTGATTTGCATTTCTCTAATGATTAATGATGTTGAGCATTCTTTCATGTGTTTGTTGGCACTCTGTGTATCTTCTTCGGAGAAATGTCTATTTAAGTCTTCTGCCCATTTTTGGATTGGGTGGTTTGTTTTTTTGATATTGAGCTGCATGAGCTGCTTGTAAATTTTGGAGATTAATCCTTTGTCAGTTGCTTCATTTGCAAATATTTTCTCCCATTCTGAAGGTTGTCTTTTTGTCTTGTTTATGGTTTCTTTCGCTGTGCAAAAGCTTTTAAGTTTCATTAGGTCCTATTTGTTTATTTTTGTTTTTATTTCCATTTCTCTAGGAGGTGGGTCAAAAAGGATCTTACTGTGATTTATGTCATAGACTGTTCTGCCTATGTTCTCCTCTAAGAGTTTGATAGTTTTTGGCCTTACATTTAGGTCTTTAATCCATTTTGAGTTTATTTTTGTGTATGGTGTTAGGGAGTGTTCTAATTTCATTCTTTTACATGTAGCTGTCCATTTTTCCCAGCATCACTTATTGAAGAGGCTGTCCTTTCTCCATTGTATCTTCTTGCCTCCTTTATCAAAGATAAGGTGACCATATGTACGTGGTTTATCTCTGGGCTTTCTATCCTGTTCCATTGATCTATATTTCTGTTTTTGTGCCAGTACCATACTGTCTTGATTACTGTAGCTTTGTAGTATAGTCTGGACTCTGGGAGCCTGATTCCTCCAGCTCCGTTTTTCGTTCTCAAGATTGCTTTGGCTATTCGGGGTCTTTTGTATTTCTATACAAATTGCGAAATTTTTTGTTGTAGTTCTGTGAACAATGCCAGTGGTAGTTTGATAGGGATTGCATTGAATCTATAGATTGCTTTGGGTAGTAGAGTCATTTTCACAATGTTGATTCTTCCAATCCAAGAACATGGTATATCTCTCCATCTGTTTGTATCATCTTTAATTTCTTTCATCAGTGTCTTATAATTTTCCGGATACAGGTCTTTTGTGTCCTTAGGTAGGTTTATTCCTAGATATTTTATTCTTTTTGTTGCAATCGTAAATGGGAGTGTTTCCTTACTTTCTCTTTCAGATTTTTCATCATTAGTTTATAGGAATGCAAGAGATTTCTGTGCATTAATTTTCTATCCTGCTACTTTACCAAATTCATTGATTAGCTCTAGTAGTTTTCTGGTAGCATCTTTAGGATTCTCAATGTATAGTATCATGTCATCTTCCAACAGTGACAGCTTTGCTTCTTTTCCGATTTGGATTCCTTTTATTTCTTTTTCTTCTCTGATTCCTGTGGCTAAAACTTCCAATATTATGTTGAATAATAGTGGTGAGAGTGGGCAACCTTGTCTTGTTTCTGATCTTAGAGGAAATGGTTTCAGTTTTTCATCATTGAGGATGATGTTGCCTGTGGGTTTGTCATATATGGCCTTTATTATGTTGAGGAAAGTTCCCTCTATGCCTACTTTCTGGAGGATTTTTATCATAAATGGGTGTTGAATTTTGTCAAAAGCTTTCTCTGCATCTATTGAGATGATCATATGGTTTTTCTCCTTCAGTTTGTTAATATGGTGTATTACATTGATTGATTTGTGTATATTGAAGAATCCTTGCATTCCTGGGATAAACCCCACTTGATCATTGTGTATGATCCTTTTAATGTGCTGTTGGATTCTGTTTGCTAGTATTTTGTTGAGGATTTTTGCATCTATGTTCATCAGTGATATTGGCCTGTAGTTTTCTTTCTTTGTGACATCTTTGTCTGGTTTTGGTATCAGGGTGATGGTGGCCTCGTAGAATGAGTTTGGGAGTGTTCCTCCCTCTGCTATATTTTGGAAGAGTTTGAGAAGGATAGGTGTTAGCTCTTCTCTAAATGTTTGATAGAATTCGCCTGTGAAGCCATCTGGTCCTGGGCTTTTGTTTGTTGGAATGTTTTTAATCACAGTTTCAATTTCAGTGCTTGTGATTAGTCTGTTTATATTTTCTATTCCTTCCTGGTTCAGTCTCTGAAGGTTGTGCATTTCTAAGAATTTGTCCATTTCTTCCAGGTTGTCTATTTTATTGGCATATAGTCGCTTGTAGTAATCTTTCATGATCCTTTGTATTTCTGCAGTGTCAGTTGTTCTTTTTCATTTCTAATTCTATTGATTTGAGTCTTCTCCCTTTTTTTCTTGATGAGTCTGGCTAATGGTTTATCACTTTTGTTTATCTTCTCAAAGAACCAGCTTTTAATTTTATTGATCTGTGCTATCGTTTCCTTCATTTCTTTTCCATTTATTTCTGATCTGATCTTTATGATTTCTTTCCTTCTGCTAACTTTGGGGTTTTCTTTGTTCTTTTTTCTCTAATTGCTTTAGGTGTAAATTTAGGATGTTTGTTTGAGGTGTTTCTTGTTTCTTAAGGTAGGATGTATTTCTATAAACTTCCCTCTTAGAACTGCTGTTGCTGCATCCCATAGGTTTTGGGTCATCGTGTTTTCATTGTCATTTGTTTTTAGATATTTTTTGATTTCCTCTTTGTTTTCTTCAGTGATTCCCTGGTTATTAAGTCATGTATTGTTTAGCCTCTGTGTGTTTGTATTTTTTACAGATTTGTTTCCCTGTAATTGATATCTAGTCTCATAGAATTGTGGTTGGAAAAGATACTTGATATGATTTCAATTTTCTTAAATTTACCAAGGGCTGGTTTCTGACCCAATATATGATCTGTCCTGGAGAATATTCCATGAGCACTTGAGAAGAATGTGTATTCTGTTGTTTTTGGATGGAATGTCCTATAAATATCAATTAAGTCCATCTTGTTAAATGTATCATTTAAAGCTTGTGTTTCCTTATTTATTTTCATTTTGGATGATCTGTCCATTGGTGAAAGTGGGGTGTTTAAGTCCGCTACTATGAATGTGTTACTGTCAATTTCCCCTTTTATGGCTGTTAGTATTTGCCTTATGTATTGAGGTGCTCCTATGTTGGGTGCATAAATATTTACAATTGTTATATCTTCTTCTTGGATTGATCCCTTGATCATTATGTAGTGTCCTTCCTTGTCTCTTGTAGCATTCTTTATTTTAAAGTCTATTTTACCTGATACGAGTATTGCTACTCCAGCTTTCTTTTGATATTCATTTGCATGGAATATCTTTTTCCATCCCCTCACTTTCAGTCTGTATGTGTCCCTAGGTCTGAAGTGGGTCTCTTGTAGACAGCATATATATGGGTCTTGTTTTTGTGTCCATTCATGCAGTCTGTATCTTTTGGATGGAGCATTTAATCCATTTACATTTAAGGTAATTATTGATATGTATGTTCCTATTCCCATTTTCTTAATTGTTTTGGGTTTGTTATTGTGCTTTTCCTTCTCTTCTGTTTCCTGCCTAGAAAAGTTCCTTTAGCATTTGCTGTAAAGCTGGTTTGGCGGTGCTGAATTCTCTTAGCTTTTGCTTGTCTGTAAAGCTTTTAATTTCTCCGTCAAATCTGAATGAGATCCTTGCTGCGTAGAGTAATCTTGGTTGTAGGTTTTTCTCCTGCATCACTTTAAATATGTCCAGCCACTCCCTTCTGCTTCCACAGTTTCTGCTGAAAGATCAGCTGTTAACCTTATGGGGATTCCCTTGTGTGTCATTTGTTGTTTTTCCCTTGCTGCTTTTAATATTCTTTCTGTGTATTTAATTTTTGACAGTTTGATTAATATGTGTCTTGGTGTGTTTCTCCTTGATTTATCCTTTATGGCACTCTCTGTGCTTCCTGGACTTGATTAACTATTTCCTTTCCCATATTAGGGAAGTTTTCAACGATAATCTCTTGAAATATTTTCTCAGTCCCTTTTTTTTTCTCTTCTTCTTCTGGGACCCCTATAATTCAAATGTTGGTGTGTTTAATGTTGTCCCAGAGGTCTCTGAGACTGTCCTCAATTCTTTTCATTCTTTTTTCTTTATTCTGCTCTGCAGTAGTTATTTCCACTATTTTATCTTCCAGGTCACTTACCGTTCTTCTGCCTCAGTTATTCTGCTGTTGATCCCTTCTAGAGTATTTTTAATTTCATTTATTGTGTTGTTCATCACTGTTTTTTTGTTCTTTAGTTCTTCTAGGTCCTTCTTAAACGTTTCTTGTATTTTCTCCATTCTATTTCCAAGATTTTGAATCATCTTTACTATCATTATTCTGAAATCTTTTTCAGGTAGACTGCCTATTTCCTCTTCATTTGTTAGGTCTGGTGGGTTTTTATCTTGCTCCTTCATCTTCTGTGTGTTTTTCTGTCTTCTCATTTTGCTTAACTTACTGTGTTTGGGGTCTCCTTTTGCAGGCTGCAGGTTCATAGTTCCTGTTGTTTTTGGTGTCTGTCCCCAGTGGCTAAGGTTGGTTCCATGGGTTGTGTAGGCTTCCTGGTGGAGGGGACTAGTGCATGTGTTCTGGTGGATGAGGCTGGATCTTGTCTTTCTGGTGGGCAGGTCTATGTCTGGTGGTGTGTTTTGGGGTGTCTGTGGACTTATGATTTTAGGCAGCCTCTCTGCTAATGGATGGGGTTTTGTCCCTGTCTTGATAGTTGTTTGGCATAGGGTGTCCAGCACTGTAGCTTGCTGGTTGTTGAGTGGAGCTGGGCCTTGGCATTGAGATGGAGATCTTTGGGAGATTTTTGCCATTTGATATTACATGGAGCTGGGAGGTCTCTTGTGGACCAGTGTCCTGAATTTGGCTCTCCCACCTGAAAGGCACAGCTTTGACGCCTGGCTGGAGCACCAAGAGCCTGTCTTCCACATGGCTCAGAGTAAAAGGGAGAAAAAAAAAAAAGAAAGAAAGAAGAAGATAAAATAAAATAAAATTAGAGTAAAATAAAATAAAGTTATTAAGAAAAATAATTATTAAAAAAATTTTTAAGGTAGTAAAAAAAAGAAAGAAGGAAAGAAGAGAGCAACCAAACCAAAAAACAAATCCACCAATGATAACAAGTGCTAAAAACTATGCTAAAAAAACAAACAAAAAAAGGACAGACAGAACCCTAGGACAAATGGTAAAAGCAAAGCTATACAGACAAAATCTCACACAGAAGCATACACATACACATTCACAAAAAGAGAAAAAGGGAAAAATATATATATATCGTTGTTCCCAAAGTCCACCTCCTCAGTTTGGGATGATTCGTTGTCTATTCAATTATTCAACAGATGCAGGGTACATCAAGTTGATTTTGGAGATTTAATCTGCTGCTCTTGAGGCTGCTGGGAGAGATTTCCCTTTCTCTTCTTTGTTCGCACAGCTCCCGGGGCTCAGCTTTGGATTTGGCCCCGCCTCTGCGAGTAGGTTGCCTGAGGGCGTCTGTTCTTCTCTCAGACAGAATGGGGTTAAAGGAGCAGCTGATTCGGGGGCTCTGGCTCACTCAGGCCAGGGGGAGGCAGGGGTGCAGAGTGCGGGGCGAGCCTGTGGCGGCAGAGGCCGGTGTGACGTTGCACCAGCCTGAGGCGCGCCGTGCGTTCTCCCAGGGAAGTTGTCCCTGGATCACGGGACCCTGGCAGTGGCGAGCTGCACAGGCTCCTGGGAGAAGAGGTGTGGATAGTGACCTGTGCTTGCACACAGGCTTCTTGGTGGTGGCAGCAGCAACCTTAGCGTCTCATGCCCGTCTCTGGGGTCCGTGCTGTTAGCCGCGGCTCGCGCCCGTCTCTGGAACTCCTTTAAGCAGCTATCTTAATCCCCTCTCCTCGCGCACCGGGAAACAAAGAGGGAAGAAAAAGTCTCTTGCCTCTTGGGCAGGTCCAGACCTTTTCCAGGACTTCTTCCCGGCTAGCTGTGGCGCACTAGCCCCTTCAGGCTGTGTTCACGCCGCCAACCCCAGTCCTCTCCCTGCTCTACGACCGAAGCCTGAGCCTCAGCTCCCAGCCCTGCCCACCCCGGTGGGTGAGCAGACAAGCCGCTTGGGCTGGTGAGTGCCAGTCGGCACCGATCCTCTGTGCGGGAATCTCTCCGCTTTGCCCTCCGCACCCCTGTTGTTGTGCCCTCCTCCGCGGCTCCGAAGCTTCCCCCTCCGCCACCCGCAGTCTCCGCCCACGAAGGGGCTTCTAGTGTGTGGAAACCTTTCCTCCTTCACAGCTCCCTCCCACTAGCGTAGGTCCCGTCCCTATTCTTTTGTTTCTGTTTTTTCTTTTTTCTTTTGCCCTACCCAGGTACGTGGGGAGTTTCTTGCCTTTTGGGAGGTCTGAGGTCTTCTGCAGCGTTCAGTAGGTGTTCTGTAGGAGTTGTTTCACATGTAGATGTATTTCTGATGTATCTGTGGGGAGGAAGGTGATCTCCACGTCTTACTCTTCCGCCATCTTGAAGCTCCTCCTAAAACTGTTTAAAAAATAAAAAAAGTTAAGAGAATGAGTAGTGTAAGCTTAACCAGATGGCCTAGAAGGAAGGGACAAGAGATGGTGTTGGGTTGGGGAAAGTGCGATGTTTTTAAGATTGAAGTTGGAAGTAGACAATGATTATGAAAAGGAATTGTTGTGCAAGACCTATGGCCTAGTGGAACTTAAATGGCATGAGCGTGTAGTGGACCAAGTCTTTTTATTTTTCGTTTTTCATCACCCTTCCCATCAGTAATATTTTGTAGACAAGAAAATAGACATAGGTTTCATCAAAAGTTGAGAATTAGTGGAAGACCACAGTGGTAAGGGGATGTGAATGTATTCAAGATGTAAATAGAAAGCAAAGTTAGAAGGTGTTGTTTTTTATATAATACTTCAAACAACATTATAGCAATTTACATGGAGTTATTTGAGTTCCAAAGTGAATAAAATACACTGGATTTCATAGGTTCCTGGATGTGCAGAAGCCAAGATCTCTGGGCTTTGATAGATACTAAACCAGCACTGGCTGAGGCCTGTTAGCCTGCTTAAATGGTGATATCGTTTTCTTAATTGCTACTCTGTGAGTGTCTTTAGAGGAGAATACAAAATGTCTTTGGAGGAAAAAACAATCTTCCCCCATCTATATTTATTCTTTATGTTATAGATTAGGTGATTAAGTGAAAAGATTGTGGTCACTTGTGGTGTCCAAAGTTAAAGAATTTTAGAAGGTAACAGCATCCCAATACACAAACTTTCTTAATATTTTCTTAAGCCACTTTTCTTTAAAAGGCTGTGAACATATATACATGTATGTAGAGCCTACGAATATGTAGCTATCACTAGAGTAGGCAACTTCTTAACAGTGATTTTATTTGCTCCTTTATTCTTTTGATTGTCCTCCAAAGCACTTTCCCATCTGAGAGAAGAAGGGATCAAACCCCTTTTAAAGGGCCTCTTTAAGATGTAGTTATGGGGGCTTCCCTGGTGGCACAGTGGTTGAGAGTCCGCCTGCTGATGCAGGGGACATAGGTTCGTGCCCCGGTCCGGGAAGATCCCACATGCCACGGAGCGGCTGGGCCCGTGAGCCATGGCCGCTGAGCCTACGCGTCTGGAGCCTGTGCTCTGCAACGGGACAGGCCACAACAGTGAGAGGCCCGTGTACCGCAAAAAAAAAAAAAAAAAAAGAGATGTAGATATAGAGTGATATGTAGGTAGACAGATGAATTTAACTCCTCAGGAGTTTAAATTGTAACAGATGCTGAATCAAGCCTCAAGATTTAAACTTGTCTGCTGTATGCATCACAGATACGTATTGATTTACCTGAAATATACTTTCCTCATGGCTATTCAGTGACCTGAATTTTATTGAGTATAATTTGAAAACATTTCTCTCTAAAATCATATAATTACATCAGCAAGATAGCCTTAAAATAGTAGATAGAAACTGAGTTTCGGGAATTCCCGGGCTGTCCAGTGTTTAGGACTCCACGCTTCCACTGCTTCCACTGCTGGGGGCCCTGGTTTGATCCCTGGTCTGGGAACTAAGATCCCGGGCGCGGCCGGGGCAGGGCTTGGTGGGGGGTGGTTGTAGAAACTGAGTTTCAGTAGACGTTAATCTTTTCTCTTTGTTATATCATTGACCATTTTAGAAAACAAAAGAGCTTTATTACAACACAGAATTTTTGTTTTTTACAAAATATTCTACTTTAAACTTTCTAAATTTAGTGTACTTCGGTTTTAAGAAGGGTGTGTTGTGTTTTCATAAGATAAAAAATGGAATCTAATTAATAAGAAATCTTAATATTCTTTAGAAATCATGTGAGTGTATGTGTGTGTGTGTGTGTGTGTGTATGTTTAATTAATACTCTTAGATTAAAAGAGTATTAATTCCGTGGCTCAAGGGTGAAGTTTTACTGATTTATCAGATATGTATAACTTGGACCTTTCTAAACGTGGCCACCTTTATCTGTAAATAACTGAACAGTTCAGTAAACCATTTCCCACTTGTTGACAGATAGTAGTACTGTGGTAGACCTTTAAAAGAAGATATTAAGAACATCTTTAAATTTCTGTCACTTTTCACTTGTTTCTTTATGATGCTTTAAAGTAATATATATCTCACTGAAGTTTTCTGTTTTACTTTGGTACTTGATCTATGTCTTTATTTGCATGTATTCTAGGGTCAGTGATGAAAAGGATGCACGAGGATATCTTCAGGCCTTAGCTTCTAAAATGACTGAAGAATTGGAAGCTTTAAGAAACTCCAGCTTGGGTACCCGAGCAACAGTAAGCTCTGCCATTTAGCAAGCAGGCTTGTTATATTAGTCGGTGGGAAGGCTCAGCAAACACTGTAATAAATCTGAGTACTTACCTCAGTTTGTCTAGGCTTTGCCTACTGTAAAGATTTTCATGAGAAATCATTCAACATTTTTCCAGTTTAGGAAGTTATAATACATAGCTGCTTAACTATAATTTGTGTGGCTAGCCATTAATGGTAATAACCATAAAAAATAAATGCATTTATAATGTGAGTCTACAGTTTTTCTGAATTTAATGAAAAATAATATATTTTCACAAGTAATAGTTCTTTTAAATTCTTTACTTAGGGAAAGATGGTTCTTTTAAGTAGTTTCCAAATTCACTTATATTACTAAACTTAAAATGTTAAAGATAAAATCGAATGGAGCTAAAAACGCAGTCATATTATTTCATAGGATATGCCCTGGAAAATGCGTCGTTTCGCAAAACTGGATATGTCAGCTAGACTGGAGTTGCAGTCAGCTCTGGATGCAGAAATAAGAGCTAAGCAGGCCATCCAAGAAGAGCTGAATAAAGTTAAAGCATCTAACATCATAACAGAATGGTAAGACTGAATAATATAGTCCCACTAGAGTGATTTCTAATTTGGTCCAAAAGTTTCTGGAGAGAAGTTACATGTTTAGTTTCCTACCTGTCTATACCTTTTTTTTTTAAGTGATGACCAGAAAAAAACTATGAATATTTGAAAATGAATTGATGATTTTAGGCCTTGTGTGCAGTGATGCAATTTTAATACAGCTTTGTTTCTGACTTGTCCTTAAAGTGGAATTAATAGTACTAATTAATATTCTGTTATTTGCTTTTCCCCTTATTTGTAAAATTCACTCTCAAATTTTATTCTATTAAATCCAAAATAATCTTTTGTTCAAGAATATCACATTAGTATAAAATTGCATCATAGAGTCAGAACAAACTTATAGTCATATGAAAATTCTGGCCTCTACCATAGGTTTTTTTACAAATGAAGTTTCAAGTGATGGTAAATTTCATAAAGGTAGAATATACTTAAATTATCCTTTCTTTCATGTTATGTATTAAAAAAAGTGTATCCCCCACAGGTCCAGGACAGTTAGCTAATGAATACATTCCCTCCATTCTTATCACAACAGTAGAATAAATCATACTCTGAATAAATAAATGATAAAAGGAAACTCGTAATTGGATTGGTTCAAGAATAAGTTATAGAGGAATAAGGTGATATAGAGGAATAAGGTGATATAGAGGAACAGTAGAAAGTTCATGTTACAAATCAAAATGTAAATAGAAAAATCCATTTGGTGCTCAGAATACCAAATGTTGCAAAGGCATTCAGCATGAAAAGAAATATAGTCCCATAAATTCGGTTTTTAATGGTATGAAGCACCCCAGTTGAATTATAAACTCTTGCTATGAATTATCTAATCATAAATAAAGTATGTTTTACTGAAATGTGCTAGTGTAACATTGAAAAAGGAAAAAAACTGTTTTTCGAGAATATGAATTGATCCCAACATAAAGTCCTGCTAAATGTCATTCTCTGTATTGTAATTTGGAATAAGTGTGATCTTTCTGCTTATGCTTAGGACATATAAATTTACACATTTGTTCATAAATCAGGAATGTGAGTCAAACTGAAAATTACAAGTTTAGTCACTTTCATGGTTCTCTATGAAAGAAGTCTAACAATTCTAAAATTAACCTTTGATTTTATGACATTTTTTAATTTAATAATGTAGCTCAGAGCCAGCAACTTTTCTATAAAAGGAAAGATAATAAATACTTTGGGGCTTGTAAGCCATATAGCTTCTGTCTGCTCAGCTCTGCTGTTGAGTACAAAAGCAGCCATAGACAGCATATAAATGAATGAGCCTGACTGTGTTCCAGTAAATCTTTATTTACGCAAGCGTAGATGACAGGCTAGATTTGTCCTTCCTGTAGTAGTTTTCAGTTCCCTACATTATCATGACTGGCATTTAAACCAATTAACTTCAACTACATACATGATGGCTCACTAACCAACAATATAAATAATGACATTTTTCCTTTTTTTCCCTTAAGTAAACTAAAAGATTCAGAGAAGAAGAACTTGGAACTGCTATCAGAAATTGAACAACTGATAAAGGACACTGAAGAGCTTAGATCTGAAAAGGGTATGGGAATGTGTTTTGCATCAACCAGGACTTAATATTCTGTTATGAATACATTTTATTATACAAGAATCAGCCTACTGTGTAGGCAGGAGAATTGTTCACATACACAATTCTGGCACTCATTTATAGATGTATGTGTGTATGGTGCATGTGCACGCGCGCGCACACACACACACACACACACACACGCACATATTTGGTAGACAAGTCTCCTGAGTCATTTTGTTTTACTTGATACGCATTGTTTAAAGATTTCTTAACAGAAAACTCACTGTGCCATAAATTTGACTGTTTTTTCAGGACCATGGACTATATCATGAAGAATATTTTTGTGATTGGAAAAATTTGTTTTTATCATATACTTTATACTATTCTCAAACATTATAGGGGATTCACTCTCAGGGTAGTTGATGAAATAATGTATGAAATAACTAAAGATTAACCTAATCCAGTGTTAGAAAGACAACTCAGTGACAAAGAATTATTTGGGCATTTCGGTGTCTTCTTCCATGTTTGATACTCAAAGTGCTTGCCCTGTGGGATTTTCCAGGATTTATTCCCATTTTCTTGAAAACATTACTTGAGCATTTTTTCATTAATGTAAAAAGTAACTCAGAGTGCTTGGTAGCTTTATTACATGAACTTCAACGTTCTTTCCATAACATGGGCATTAAGAATGTGAAGATTTAATTTTTTAAAATTCAGAATGTTATTATCTTAATGAAAGGATCTCTTATATATAGTTGTTAAAAATTCATTTTCCTGACAGTATTCCTGACTGAATACTGAACTAGTTAATAGGCTCTATGTTGTACTTATGTGCTGCCTTATCATTTCCCAGTCCTGTGACACACAGTGACGTAAAGCTGGTTGGGTCTCCGCATCTGCTTTTAAAATTGTGGCGGAAAGAGGGTAATCACACAAAGGAGTTAACATGAAAAAGCCATTAAAAGTAGTAGATAAATTTTTGTTGATTGAATTTCCTAGTGAACAAGAAGGAAGGAAGGAACCCAGAAAAAGTGAATTAGGAACTCAGATTAGGAGTAAAAACCATCATGCTAAAATGAGAATCAAGCTTAATTTTCATGTATGAAGAGTGGAAGGAGCTGCGTTATTTAGTGAGTAGAGGAAAAAAAATATATCAGACATGGAGGACCTGTGGCCCTAAAGGCAATTTGTATAGAAAAGAGACCAGTGAAGAGTGTGACTTACTATAACACACCAGTTGGCATTGATTGCATCATTTTAAAGTAGATCTAAACTTGCGAAAGAAGAAATCGTTTATCACATTGCAGGCTAACCTATGGCTATGGTTTTATATTTGGATTTTGAGCCTTGCAGAATAATAAAATTTCACTATATGTTGTAACATAATAGTCTACTTAACTAATACAATGTAATGTTTATATAATGAGGGCAAGGATTTTGTTTTCCTGCTTTATTTACTATTATATATCCAGTATCTAGACAGGGTTTGGCAAATAAAAGGCTCTCAATAAATATTCATTGATGGAATGAATTTCTGAACATACTGCCTTATCTGGCAACTATGGTATATTATTAGAGAGTAATTCAAAAAAACATAATTTGATATCAGTTGATATCAGTTCCTGAAAAGCTATGGAGATCAAAAATGTATATTGGTTGTTTCTCCTTTTCCTCCCTAGTATTTATCATTATGTGTATTTTAAGAATTAATTTGGAAATCATGTATTTAAAGTTAATACCATAGCCAAGAGGTATGAGTGAATTTTTTTTAATTTGCCTGAGAAAAGCTAGGGTTTGGAGTCCTCATTCGCCAACCCTAGTTTTTCTCAGACAAAATTTTTTAATTTCATGCAATTTTTGTCAATAAAACAGTAAATGAAATCAGATTGAGGCCTTAGCAAAAGTTTTTTCATAATTAAATAAGTTTGTTGTATCACTGCATTTTTAAATAAAAGATTATTTATATTAATATATACTATGTGCTTGATGAGAGTATTTCAAAAAGGAAACCTTGTTTGGTGATAAATTACCTTAGAAAAATCAGACGTAACCAGGGTCCTATTTTAAAATTTTTCTCAAGTGTACCAAAAGATTTAATGTGCTTCTTACAGTGTACTGTGTAGGAAAAGAAATTCAGGAACTCAAATAAGTCAAGAAACAAGTATTTCATGGAGTCTGATGTAATTTAACTATTGAGTGATATTCCAAGAAACGTTAATGTATTTTAGTTTTTTAAGTATGTGGAGTTAATGATATTAATTGGTTTTAAAATACAGTAGTTTGTGAGCAGCTTTTTAATAGATTCAGACAGGAAAGGTTATCCGTGAAAATTAGTTTTAATTGTTCTAGTTTTAAAAAAAGTTGCTGCTGTCTTCTAGGTATAGAGCACCAAGACTCACAGCATTCTTTCTTGGCATTTTTGAATACGCCTACCGATGCTCTGGATCAATTTGAAGTAAGTATTAAACTTTTCATGTATCCTCTGCAGTCAATTTAAAATTTACTTTGTGATTTAAAATTTATTTGCAATAAAACCTTTATTGCATCCCATATAAGAGGGCCTAGAATCTTATATAAACAAAAATGTATTAGGAAAGGAATATGTTCTGCAATGTTATGGAAACTTTAATCATAAACTTTTCTGTGTTTAAGAAAAATCTAAGAAAGATCTAAATAAGAGGGTCGTTGATAAGATTTAAAAGAAATTTCATCTTTTTCCCTGAGGAACAGTAAGTGCAGAACAAATCCTGACTTTAAATAATTTTGACACTTCTCTTTTTTCTCCAAAGCATAGAGCCATAGTAAAAAACAAGTGAAAATTTCAGAGCTCACAATAGGGCAGTGCTGGTTCTAGTTCCAAATCAATTCAGTTTTTTAGAAGTATACCAAAAGAATGCTTTTTGTTAAAAGTATTACATAGACTTTATTTGGCACACTCCATTATAATGAAATAGTGATTATATGACTCTGTCATTCTTTGGTACTTAAATTCTTTGCTAGAAAAAAAAATTAAGATATGAAGTATATTTTTATGTCAGAAAACTTAAGTTAGTGATTATATCTTAATCAACAAATAATCGTATGTCTTTGTGCAAGGCACTGTTCTAGGTGCTGGAGATACAGTAGTGACCAAATCGACAAAGTCCTGCCCCTCAAGAAGCTTACATTCTAGCAGGAACGATTAGAGGCAGAGATTCTGTTGCTTACTTTTAGTTGTTACCTTCTGGAGTGCTTCCATTTAATTTGATTATTAATGAGCTTCAGCTTAATACATTTTGAGCACAGTATATGAATTGTATTTCATTCTTTTGGGAAAGGAAAACCGAATCACTCTTTAAAAAGTAATTAATGAATTTCTACGTTTCTTGAGAAACAATGACAGTGACTGCTTTTCTCATTTATTTATTTGAATTAATGTCATTTGCCTTTCAATTGTTTTACAAAATTTTTGATTTATTATTTGTTCTTATTAAATTGCTTCATCCATTTTTTCTATTTTTTTATTGCTGTATTCGTTAAATAGGATTCCTTTTCTTCTTCCTCATCTTCACTGATTGATTTTTTGGATGACGTAAGTCTTTGATTTTCAAACCAATGCATCCTTCAGTAAAAGAGATCAGTGAATTGATATGAAGAATTTACGTAGTAATGCAGTCAGTTTTAGAAATATCACACTTGATAATTTGTGACCCAAAATGTGCTTCTTTCTTACTTTAAATACAATGAAGAGTTATCATTATTAAATATAATAAAGTAAACATGTACTTTTAAAAATGTGTTGTCCATCAGAGAATCTCTATAGTTCCAATCTTTGCAACAATTCTGAAGACTGGAATGCGTATTTGATTATCGTCACTATAGATATATAGATATAAATAATTGCTCATTTTTGTTTTTAATGGCAATTTCTATTTCACATTCCCCTTTTCTTTTCAGCACTTTACTATTTAGTTTATATGTTAGTTAAAAGTAAACCTCTGGTGGTAGAATCAGAACAAGTGACACGTTTTATTAACTCTTCCAGTAGGTTTTATCATGACACAATAATTGAGTACAGATCAATTTTTAATGCTGACAGAATTTCTCTTCTAATGTAAAAAATGATTTTTGTTAATATATGCACTATATTCACTATAAATTGACTGCATTATCATTTTCTCTCTTAAATTAATTGTATAGATTTATTAATTTAGAAGTTCCTAATGTATAGTGTTCCTCTCTTTACAGAAATACCTGACATATACATTCTCTCTAATCCACATTAAATGGCACAATAATTCTTGTTGTAAAGCATTGTATTATCCTGTTGAACATTCTATCTTTACAGAAATTTGGAAATAAAATGGGTTCAAATGCAAATATTGTGCATATAACTATTTTTAAACCAGGGGAAATTCTTTAAATGTTTTATTTTTGTGTTTTGTTAACTATAATTCTTATATTGAGGAGAGTATTAAGCATAATTTTCTACTAAAGAAAACTCCTGATCTATATTTTTAAGTGATTTTTTATTTCTTTGAAATATTTATACCAAAGTGTGCACCTTTCCATTCTAAATGGAAACTATTTTTTCTTGAGACAAATAATTAAACTAGCTAATTCTGCAGTGTGATAAAAAGAGAACTCTTGATGTACAATAATATTTGATGTTATAATCTGATGTATATTTTACTATTCTAAAATACTCAGTATGGTATTTCCATACAGATAACATTCACTTTAAAAAGAATGGGAAGGAAGTTTGAACAAATATTTTAGTTGTCCTTTCTCCTAGAAGACCATTTTCATTTTTCTTTCTAATAAACTCTTCTCCACATCCCTTTTTCTCCCACAAAAATCTCTGAATGTACAACACAGGAGTAGTATGTATTTTGGTAAATAGGTTAGCTCTTCTCAGCAGAAGCACATCTCAGCCCACTCCTATCTCATCTCTGCTCTCATATGCTGTCTTCTGCCACCACCCAGCTATAGTGTCTGTTTCCCACTTTTACTTTTCCTCTAGAAGTACCCTTTCTTACCCTTCACCCACTATTACCCAGTATAGATACAGTTCAGACATACGTGTAAATTGTAAAGTAGTACAAAGGAACTCCTATTATAAAGTAAACCAGAACTAAGTTCACAGAGGCTGCTGGATCTTTATGATTCAGGCTCAATTTCACTTAAGTACTTCCTTAGCTCTTCACCACTCAGCCTTCCGCTTACCACCAATGTGCATCATTATACTTTCCTCCTGTTGAATCACGTTACCACTGGAAATGATTTTTACGTGTCAGGGCAAAGGCCAGCAGTAACCTCCCATTTAAAAAAATATTTTGTATTCTTAATTCATATTTTATGGCATAAACCTCTTATTTCTCTTCATAGTTTGTAACTGGGACCACCCTTCCCAGCATCATCATCCGTTTCACCCTCAAAGTCATAATAGAATGTTATTTTGAATAATGGTATTCAATCTTTGGCATGCTTGGGTTCAGCATCCAAGATACGTAGCATAAAACTCAAGTTCTGTAGCTTCCTTTCTCTTAGGCATGTGGATTCTTAAGGATTAAAATAAATCTTGATTGTTCTTTGTGCCCAAACTAGTTACGTTGTTGTGCATGATGTTTAAAATATGTGACTGTGCTCTATACTAAGTAGACTCTATCTCTTAACTAATCCATAGGACACATCCTCTGCTCATTCTTTTCGGTTTTCAATCTCATCGCTATAGAAAAGAAAAAGATTATGTTGAAGACCTAAAATTGAATTGCAGTGAAATTTGTAGGTATAGGAGGGAATAAGGTTAGTTTTAAGCAGAATTGCACAAATGAAGTTTTCTTTTGTGCCCACACATCACTGACCTTCTCCATCTGCCCCCAGTAACCTAGTGCCCTCATACTGCCCTCAGATTCTCCAGAGCTTTATCACCAGTGCCGCCCCTCTCCCAAAATTACCTTCTAGTTTTTTCCTTAACCCTCCCACACAGGCCTATTAAAACTATAATTCTTTTACTTAAATAGTACACCTAATCACTCTCCTACCTCTGAGTTTTCCTCACTATGTTTTGCCTGTTATTCAAAATTCAGATGAATGCTAGGATTTGGGGCAATATGGGAAGACGTTCGGAACAAGATGCTTTCCTTTTAAGATACGCTGTTTAGACAACTCTTGACAGAAGAGAAAGAGTATATGTAACACCAGTCCCTCCTTCCCTCTGACTCAGGCACAGCAGAATACATTCTCAACATTCTGCTTCTGTAACTCAGCGTTTGCAGTTCCACATGTAGAATAATAGACTTTTCAAGGAGAAGAGAACCTTAGAAGATCTTTAGTCCAGTGGTTTTAGTAATTATTTACCACAGCACTCCCACTAGTAGATAGGTTACTCTCCCATTAGTGAGAGTGACATTTTAGGATTCTCAGTCTTTGGAGTAATAGGGAAGTGTTGACAAAAGGGTTACGTGGCATTCTTTAGGGCAGATAAAAGGGGGTGGGGGCTGAGTTAATTTTGAAAGAAACTGAGACCATTTTGCTTAGTGGTCCCTTGGGTAAGGCACTCCCATATGAGTTACTGAGATAGCAGTTGAACAGATACCAGGATCCTTTCTGCTGTGGAAATGATTTCCTCTTTTACCCTTATCTTTCTTCTCAACCCCACGTGCCCAATCCTAGACTGCCTGTGATACTGCATATTAGGCCCAGCGTCATCCTGCAGGTTACAGACGGGGGGAGCAAATGGAGCTCAGCAGCTTAAGTTTTCTCTCATCTGTTCCCTTCATTCCCATGGTAGCAGATCCAGGGATCATCAGACTAAGCTTACAGGAACTTCCCATTCTGTTGAGTTCATTTTCTCCTTCTCAAGTGAACCCCCAAAATGCTTGACTATATTCAAGGAATACTAGTTATAGTTATATAACTGAATGAGTTGCTGTTTATATTTGATAAATATATTGTCATATATATGAAACACATGCTAGGTAAGTTTTGAGTTTTATTAAATTACAGTTCTGTACTCTGTTCATTTAGCCTGAGTTCACGAAAATGGAATTTGCCCATTTATCTGGCAAATGCGAACGTGTCAGCTTGCTTTTTGGAGGTTGTCTTACTCTAGTGAACTGAGGAAAAGAGTAAATCAAGGAGTTAAAGCTCTAGAGTATAAAGGTCAGACGTAAAGGAATAGAGATCGTACCTTTAGTCCGACTGTCCAGTACTCCTAATGTCGTGTTCTTTTCTTGCATTCTGGCATATCAAGAGGAGAGTAGCCTGGGCGTATTGGCAAGCTGAGTTCTACTCTTGGTTTTGGCCTCATATAGAAGCTTACTAAGATGTCCCAAAATATTTAATTTCAGTCCTGGCTCCTAGGTTCCTTCATTTATGTCTTGCCTTTAACATTGTTCTCCCTCCTAGGTTCTTCCATATTCTGTCATAACCAATCACAGAAATCGGGGCTTGGCAGCATAGGTTTAGCTGTATCTGGGAAAAGTTGATCACACGGGAGAATCAATGGAAGACAAATTTCTAAAACATGCATTGTAAAGAGTTCTTAATCCTACGACCAAAGCTAGGCCTAGATCCTTCTGAGAAATTATGACATTTCTATAATTTCCTCCCTTAATACTTGTTTTTTAAAACTTCCACATGTTAAGCACAACCTGACTTGAAACTCTTACACTTCAGAAGATTGGCATATGCAATTCTTCTCTAATTTAGGTAGTATGTTATATGGTATGTTATATATCATATATTATATCAATAATATATTTGGGTAACTAGAGGAAAGAACCATGACTACATAGTCTTTTACCTCTTTGGTATTTTATTAAATAAGACCTCTGGAATGCATTAACTGAACCTTAAAATCTGTTAGCCAAATTCTGTGTCCACAAGATAAATTGCTTCTTTTGGTTTATGCTTACCGTGCTTACCTTCCATAATCAGCCTTAAAGTTCTGGTGGGAATTTATAGACCTAGATATAAAAAGGTATATGAAAAAAAAATTAAGACAAAAAGTTATATGATTGCATATTAAGAAAATGTACTGGTTTCCAGTGCTTGCTATGAGATCAGTTTCAGTGTTTATAGAAAACCGTGGTATGTGTGGGTATGTATAAGAGTGTGTGTGTTTTCCTCTAATTACACCATCAGGAAAGTGTAATTTGCTCTTTTCTATTGAAAATATAAAAATGGTCTGATTTCTAGGTAGCCACCTGGAGAAGAACATTACTGCAATGGTGATTTAGTATCACTCTTAGCTTAGTGATACTAAATGCCAGCTTAGAAAACTTGTTGTCCTTCCTATGCAAAGAGAGTTTTGAGAGACATTCTGACTTGTTTTTGGTATAGTGGAAATATAGTTTATTTTGAGCTATTCATGCTCTTTCTCATGGTTTTAACATACTCTAGACTTTAGGAGTATGGATAGCCAACAACTAAGGGTTTCTCTGTGTTTTACCACTTTTTACATGTGTGGTACTCTGCTGTGCACAGTGGTAGATGCTAAGATAAATCAGACTTAGAAGTAGACCTCAAAATGCTTATCTTATTATTAGAAAAAAATACACAGTTAATGTATTATGTGAAGTAGAAAATGGTAAATGCCATAAGAAATATCTAGGTTAAATATTGTAGAATTTCAGAAGGATTCATTCAATATTTACGAAGAATTTTAAAATTTACAAGCTTTATGCTAAGCATAATACAGTATTTCCAGCCCTTAAGGATCTGAGTCTGATGGAAAAGACAAACATCTAAATAATTACAACACCAATGGGAGAAGTACAATAATAAAAGATGCGGACTGCATATCATGGGAATATAAAGGAGATATTATGGAGCTTAGATTTAATCGGTCCTATATGTAATAATTATTAAAAGCCTTAACAGAGGAGAAGGGTGACAAGTTAAGTTTGAGGTGCCTGAGGGACATCCATGTGGAAATGTCCAGCAGATAGTTTTCTAGATGAGTCAGAAGGTTAAGGAAAAGGAGTGAACTAGCAGTAGAAATTTGGGAATGATCAACATAGTTGAAAGTAGATTGAGATCTCCCAGGGAGAGATTGTAGCAAGAGAAAAGTAGTAAGTCAGAACAGAGACCTGGGGTCTCTCACATTGAGAAGGTTGTGGAGGCATAGGACTCCACGTAAGAGAAGGAGGGGCAGTGGTCACAGGGGATGACTCAGCAAAGTGTCGTTTCACGAAAACTAAGGGAGTACAGAGTTTTAAGAGGTCAGCAGCCTCAGGTACAGCCGGAGGTATCTGGTACTGTAAGACATACAGGAGATACTGATCCTATCAGCATTTCATTAGGGCGATCAAAGCAGAAGCCAAATTGTACAGTACTGAGAAGTGAATTGAGAGGCTAGGCAGTAGAGACAGTGATAGTATACCATTTTGAGAAGTCTGACTGAGAAGGTTTGAATCCTAGCTCTACCACTTACCAGTTTTGTGACCTGTTGCAAGTTAATCTGTTTTCTTCATGTTTAAAACTGGGATCATAATACCTACCTTATATTAATCCTTCTATGAGGATTAAAAAAGTTAATATATGCAAAGTACTTTGAAAAGTATGTGTATATATTTTACCCATGATAAAGATTAGCTATTATCATTATTAAGGAAGAGAAGGGAGAGATTAAATGTTAGAGGAAGGGTTGAGGGTTGAGTTATTTAATGTTTGCTTGTTTGGTTTGGGGGAGTGTGGAGGGAGACAGATACTTCCTATTAATCACTGAAGGAATATAACCAGGTTTGAACCTGAGACTTTAGCCTCCACCATAACGGAAGACTCACTGGACTAAGAAGAACCTGTTGAGAAATCTGCAGACTTTCTAATCCTGGTTTGCTTATTAACTCTTTGGGACACAGTGTTTAAGTCACCTTCCATCCCAGTTTCCTACAGAAAGAAATAATAGTTCCTGTGTACGAATCTTGTCAGAGCTATTGTACAAGTAAAACTGATCATCTTGGGTGATGTTTCTTATCCTTGAGGTTTTCTCTGAAATCTTCTGTAACTCCTATAGACTCAGGTTATAAATTCCCTCCTCTAGGTCCCCATAAAAATCTTGTGCATCCCTCCTCCAGGTTCCCATACAGACTTCGTACATGCCCTTATTATAGCATTTGTCACATTGTTGATGGCATGATGTCTCCCCCACCAGTCTGTGAATTGCCATACCCTCTTTATCTTTTAAGTACCTGTCATATTGTAAACACTCAGTAAATGTCAGGTTCAACTGAACATAGGAAATTGCCTGAGTAGAGATGGTATATATTTGTGAAACTCTATTACTTGAGCATCACAAATTTCAAAAACTTGAAAAATATTTCTATATAATTACTCATTGTTACTTTTTCTGAATTACTTAATTCTTTAATGTCAGAAAGGTGAAGGTCCCTCTTTTGATTAAGCCTAATGCCTAGTGAGGATGGACAATATTGTTGAAGTAACTTTTTGTTTTAATTGAATATCAGTAGTTCTGCAGGCCTAATTTAGCTCTTATCATTGAAAAGAGTCATCTTTGAAAAGAGCAAGAATTTGGTAGATAAATGTCTGAAGCAAGACTAGTTAATTAAATATTTTGTTACATGCTTACTAGCACTAAATCAGAGTTATTTAGACCTTTCTGTGCTCCCATTTCAAGTTGCCACTACAAACTTTTCCAGACAAGAAACTGGCCATAGCTTGATGGAGCATTATTTGGTGGGTGACTGTGCAAGGTCCAATGAGAACTTTATTACCACTCTTAGACCTAGCCTGAGGAACTGTTTCTTTACTCTCCTGTCTTCCAGTTTTTCCTGAAAATACATGTACTTTCAACCTATCAAAAATATGTCTTTATATGTATGTTTATATACTTTGTCTGTTAATACAGTATTAGTCATTGAGAGTCATGTGTGTAAATATTTGTAACGTAGTATTCTCCTTTCTTTGTTGAAGCGCTCTCCATCCTGTACTCCAGCTAGCAAAGGCAGACGTGTAAGAGACTATTGCACTTGTGTGCCCAACCCGATGCCCTCTACCCCTATCTCTTATCCTTTTTGCCTGTGGTTGCAGTACATGCTGATGTTTTTGTGGTGTATTATTACATTTATTGCATGCTTTGTGCTGCTGCTCCTGCTATTGCTACTCTGCTTTTCTGTACTTTTTTTTTTTTTCTTTTTTGGCTTTGGCCGCAAAGCTTTAGGAATGTTCATATAAATTTCTGTAACCAAACTACTAAAATTATAAGGTATCTTTTTTATTTTGATTGGGTAAAAGAGTGATCCTAAAGTATGCTTTCTAAATTGGTCACATACAAAGTAAATGAGTTTCTAAGTAATCTGATGTTAGCAATTATGTGGAGATTCTTAGAAATTTTAATTACGTAGAAAGAAAACTTGATAAGTCATATTATGCAAAATTCAAAAAAGATTTGGGATAAGGTATAGATCTCACTGATTATAATTTTATGTAAATCAGTTCTGGAGAAACCTTTGATAGATTTTTTTAATGTAGCTCTAAGTTATATTCCCAAATATCTTGTATTTAGAGTTTTGAGGCAATGATGTTGGTAATAAATCATTTATATTCTAAGATATTTCCAAGATTTAAAAAAAATTTTAGCATTCTTTATACATGTATTGATAACAAGCTATAAACATCTTCCTATGCTAAGGCTAGTTCAGTGTTTCTCAATCTGAAATGGGCCAGACACTACCTCTCTACCTCTATCCTGCAAGATTCTGATGTGCCCAGAGTGGGGAATCTGTTTGCGAAAAGGTCTCAAATTTTTGTAAAGCAGCCTCCACCCGAACACCCATATACACACATTCAAACTCACTAGTTGAGAAGCTAGCTGACACCGTTTGCTCTGGTATTTATATGCAATGTAAATAACACCATTAAAAAGGAAAATCTGTGATAGACGCAAATTTAAAGTTTCTACTTGCCGGCTTCATGATCATTGGTATTGATCAACACCTTAAATCCAGAATTTCAGACTGGGAAAGTTCTAAATCAGGGAATTATCTGGTTTGTGGAAGGCGTGGTAAGCAACAGAGTGACCCACTGCTTCCTGTACTCTTATCTTTCTGGTGTGATGGAGGGTTGATTGTAAAATGAACACGATTAACCCGAATATAGCACATGTTTTCAAACTACTGTTTAACAGTGAATAAGCGGTTTCAGGTACCAGTGGTATGGCCAGTAGAACTTCGACTTCAACTGATATCTCATTAATTAATGAAGTTTATGAAAAGATTTCTGGTCGACTGACTTATTGATTATTTTGACATTTGTAGAGAGTTAAAACCATTGGGTATTTGGATTTATCCGATCTGAATATATGTTCATTGGTATCATATAACCTCTAGAAGGGAAGACCAAGATGTTGTGTGCCTGGTTATATTAGGTTCAAACCATTAGCCTGTGGATTGACTACATTTTTATCTGTTTGCTTTTCAACAAATTTATCGTTCAGAGAGATTTTGTTTTTCTGGTTAAATTTATCATAGATTAGTTATGTCTCTTACCTTGTAGACTTCTAGGGGCTTTGACCACCCAGAACATTTCTGTGAGTCTTTAAATAGGAAAAATTGTTGAGGGAAATAGCTGTTATAAGACCCCTGCTATTTAGTCTACATTTTTATTCTATAGGATATAAATAAGTCACACTTAACCAGAGCCTAATGACTTATAATTACATATGATTTTTTTAAATGCAGATGTGATAGGCTTGGTCATTTGCTTTCCAGGCTTCCTTTAAATTTTCCTTTATTATTTGACAGATAAGAAGTCAGCCACTTAAAAGTGGTAATGTCTGTGAGGGAGATGACAGAAGAATTACCAATTATTCAACAGTTAAATAGAAACATAGAATAGTGAGGAACTTTAATAGTCCCTGGGAACATCCATGAAAACAGCAGGACACAAATAGTTACCATTCCTGACAGTGGCCTTGAATCTAACAGTGGCATACAATTTTATGTTACATACTGTGTTTTTAGACAAGAAATGTACAATACTTTCATAAATTTAAAATTCTCTGAATGAAATATCATATAAATGAGGTATATATTTGTATTTCCCATGTGTTCTAAAACTTCATTTACAATTTAAATAATGCTGTTTTTAAGTGGTGTTATTTAATTAATCATAGTGTAAGAAAGATTTGTTATTAATGTCATTATTAATGTCTGAATACAGATGGTTTTGGAAAGGTTCATAGTGTTTTCATTAATAGTGAGAAACACTGAGTATCTATTAGATTATTCCTTCAGAATTTAAAGCAGAAATTGTAAATAGCTAACATGTGGCTGGACTTTCTTTTGTGTTTTCTTAGAACATGTGTAAATTCTCCAGAGTAGATATTCAAATCAGTAAATTGAAAATAACTTAAGGAGAAATTTTCATAAAGAGAAACAAGTTATATTATTTGTAACTAGTAAGATTACATTTACTAGTCATAAACTTCAGTAATTTATTATTGGTTTTAGAATGATAAAATATATTTACTGTTGTCCAAATGACATAGACAATGTCCAATATTGTTTTTTAATCAAAAGAACAATTAACAGAAATAACTATATCACTAAAAGCTTGAGTTATAAAGTGTTTCTGAATATTAAAAAATTGGATTACCTGCCACTTTGTTTCTAAAATACTCCCAGCTACAGGATAAAGAAAATTGATGAAAACTGGATTTTTTCTGTTAACTTAGAGTTTTTTATTTACCAGTATAAAACCACATGTTAGATGTAAGCTATTTTTTAATCTATATCAAATTCGTATCAAGTGTTGGTATCTTTTTATTTTAAAACCAGGTTTCTTATATGAATGTTTTGCTATTTGTACTTGTTCAAATCTATAATTATTTTTGGAGTAGAAAATACCCATTGATACATGTTCAAGATAAGTAGTTTTTGATCCTTTTGTTATTTATAAGAAGGCCATATTGCATAATTTGAGAAATTCTTGATCAGTGGGTCATCTGAAAATCAGATGTGAGCCACGGTGGAAAAAAACTTTTCTATTTTATAATACCATACTGCTCTAAAAATACATTTCGTGGTTTATTCATTAGAGAAGTCCTAATAGATTCAGGAAACATTATGGACTTTTTACATGACAGTGTTATGCATTATGGACAATACACTGAGATTCAGTTTTTCTGCTTTTTTTTCCCCAAGCAGTAGAGCAGTAAGTAAAACTGACATTAGAGTAGATGTTTCTAATACCTATTCATCGGAATAACTCCTTAAAGTATGTTTACTTAGAAAAAGAATCAGTTAATCAAAAAACAGAAAAAAATCACATTTACATGAAGAGGTTTCTTATTTTTCTCAGTAGACGGCAGCTTATAAATATTGAGTGAATTGCTTATACTATTCAGTTAAGATTTGTTTCCAAGACCTCCCTTTGGATTATATCAAAATATACTGTCCAATTAATATTAGCTATTGTTCCTTATTATTTTCCCTATTTTATTATTCTTTCTATAATCATAAACCCAATTATGAATTAAGATATCTCTGCTATTGATGTATATCACATTTATTAGCTTTTCCTGCATTATTAATTCAAGTCATTGCATACATTTAATGCTGTAATTTTTTTATAATACAAAGGATTTTTAACTTCCTTGGCTTTAATATAATATTAGTGATTATATTTGTTTCAAAGGTAAAAGTAACTAATATACTATTAATCAATTGCTTTGCTGTCATTTTTATATCTGAATCATTGCCAATTAATTTTAGGGTATCTGTAAATCCTGGCATATAGTCATTGAGTATTCTGAAAGTTTGGTAAAATTAATTGCTTTTTAGTAACTGGAATTACAAATTAATTATAAACACATTGGTAAGCATGTAATTATAGATAAAATTAATAACATCTTGAAAACCATAGTCGTGTTGGGGTTAACACTTTGATGAAGAGAATATGTAAGTGATATTGTATTTTTCTTGTTACTGGTAACCTCTTTTGAGATATTGTTTATACTGGTAGTAATCCAGAAAGGAAATGAAATATTAAAATCTATTAATCTAATTAGCTATTAGCTTCTACTAGAGTCTTTTAAAAGACCTGGGAAGTTTTTTTAAAGTTTGATAGTCAAGACTTTTTTACCATGAGTTTATTCATCTTTACCAAACTTTTGTATCCTTGTCTTTATGAGAAACACACTTGGAAAATAAAGTGGTAATTTTTAACCTTCACTTATACATGCATGGTTTTTTTGAAATCACAGCATCATTGTAAATGGCATAGTTCAACTCTTTAATAAGGTCAGTTAATGCCATCTCAAAATGTTATTTCAATATTTCTTACTTTGAATTTTGTTCAACAAAACTGTCTTGATTTTGTTTAATCTCTGGAAGTAATTTTACTTTAGGAGCATAAAGCTCCAGAAAGCTAGTGTGGAAATTTTCATTATTCTATTTTACTATAATTAGGATGGGTTATTTTTAACATTTAAATGTTTTCCACTTCTGAAAAGCCAGTTTTAATCTCCTTCAGCTAAGAAAATCATTTTAAAATCTGTTCTCATTTCTATTGTTTTCTTTCATTTTATTGATGAGTAAAAATTTTTTAGGAGAAAAAGATTTATAATGCCAGTAATTCTTCAGAAGGGCTAAGAGGTATGTGCTAAAGGCCTCAGTCATTCCTTAAGAGTCACTGATTTGTGTAATCACAGATTAAACTGTGATAGTGCTTTTTTTCTTTGCCAATATCAAACTGTCATAATGTCACATTTTCATAGGGTCATGAAACATGCTAGTAAATGTTTTAATGATCAACTTGATTTTTAGGTTTGACAGTTTTCACGATGTGAACCCCCCCTTTAGAGCACATATTGGCAAAATGGCTTAAGGTGGTATATTCTAATTTCGGCACAGGAAAGTATATAAAACAGTGTGTTCAACTTCTGTCAGTATGTGTCCATACGGCACAAAGAGCAAGCCTGCTTTAAAATTTCAGCCAGTACTATTGGGAGCAGCAATGTCTTGCCTTTCTCATTTTTGAAGAATTTTTAAAGTAATTGGACCCAGAGGTACAAAGCCACTATATTTGCTGTATTAAATTTGCTCCTCTCAGAAAGTTGAGAATCACTGTCTTATTTTAAAATCTACTTCAAGTAAAATGGAACCAAATTGTTTCTGAATTCTCATTATCACCTTTTTTAAACACAGCACTATCCTTCACACAGGAACTTCTGATTTTATGTCTTTTAATTAATCTGTGGGCTAAAGGCTTTTGTGTGACAGGTCAGAACATTAAATTTTCTTAAAATAATCCAATATTTTTACAAGTAGCAAATCCTCTATTTGGACACTTCTTTAAAACTTTATGAGATCATTAACTCTTAATTATTTGAGTCAGTTTTAAAATTCTTATTAGTGTAAAATGTGTCAGTATTGCTTATGAATTCCATTTTAATCGAACCTACTCCCCCATGTACTTTTTATTCAGCTTGCAATTTATATAAACTTAGGGAAACCAGAAGTAGATTTTTAGAAAATAAAAGACATTTTGCCTTATTCCCGACCTAGGGTCATATTTCAGATTAACAATTTGAACTGATAACCTTCTCCATGGCTGTCCCCCCAGTAAAATTGTGAACTAGGTAAAATTTGACTGGAATCCCATTTTCTTCTTTCTTTTACTCTCCTGTTCCTGAGCAAAGTTCATTGTCAGTCTCCATGATCACTAAATTACTGTGACTGTCTCTACTGTGGAGTTGCCTTGGTACAACAAAAAAGAGTACTGAATTTGGAGTCAAGAGATGAGATTCAGGCCTGGCTCTCCCACCTCATAAGGCATACTAGTTTTATGAAATTATCCACATCACACACACACAGCTGATGTACAGCTGGGATGCGTCGGTTCAGTGGTTCAGTTTTTAAAATATGAAATACTCTTCTAGCTGTTAGTACATAACTGCTACTCCAGGTCCCCTAGATGCCCTTACTGAGATCCTTCCTGTCCCCATTTCTCCCGAATCCAGTAGCTAAAGGTTTAAGGCCTGGCTGCCGGCCATCTTAGCCGGTCCCACCAAAGTCTTGCCTTGCAGTTTGCCGGAATACCTGCCCATGCCCACCACCAAGGGAGGCCACAGGTGGGCACCACCAGAGGGCTACTCCAGTATTTTCCAGCCCACTAGCCAGTCCCTAAAATAGTAACCATAATAATAATAGAGAAAAAAATTTTTTAAAAACCTTTTTAGTACATGTTTAAAATCCTTAAGCTGATTACTCTTTTTATTGATTTGTAAATCAGTAAATGCTGATTTACAATAAATGCTGACCTAAGCATTGTTCTTGCTGCACAACATATTTGAAACAAATTCCCTAACCTTCCCAAGTTGTCTTCATTGCCTTTCATTTAAAAAACCCAATCCTGGTAATTTTGAAAATTGCCAAACTGAATATATATCATTGATCGGTGTGTTCCATAGGATCTTTTATGCTAAATTTTAACCCGAAGCATCTTCAGTTTCTAAAAATACTTGGTTAGAAGGGTGCGACTGAGTATAAGTGCCAGTATTTCTACTGCTGCAAAATAAAAAGAGAATTTAATTTAGTGACAAAGCTGATAGGTTTGTTTCTTTTACTTTCAACTAATGCCTCGTAGAGGACCAAATTTCATTCTTATCAAGGACAAACTTATTTGTAATTTGCAGTACATATTTCTATTAAGTACTCTGTATTTATTTCACATGTATGATTTATTTTGTGGAATACAAGTGAAAAACATACAGTAGCTCGAAGTAAGAGATCAGTGGTGAAGATTGGAGCATTTTGTTAACTACTGTTATCTTGACATTTGTTTAAAGCTAGTGGTTATGTTTTTGTATAATGACACATCCCTAATGTGAATATTCAAACTAACGTTTGTTATTCTCCTTTCTCAAGAATGTTATCATGATCATGCCTTACAGAAATTTACTAAGAGCTGCACATTGTTTAAAAGTGATTTCTTGGGTTTTTGTTTTTCCTGACTTATTTTCCTAGACTGATCCCGTTGAGAACACTTATGTACGGAATCCGAACGTCAAGTTTTACATCCAGTCAAGGTCCACATCTCCTTCCACATCTAGTGAAGCTGAGCCAGTTAAGGTGCCTCACTGGAGCAGTCTTGCTCCCCAACTTTTCACTTGTGTCAGGAAAGAGGGACTTGCAAAAACAAGTGAAATCTGACTCTCTTCTTTTGATCAAATGTATTGTGTAATAAGTCACAGTATATTGAAGATCATTACATTTGACTGATAATATAGATAGGATTATAAAACTGAAGTAAAAAATGGTCCCCCCCAACTTCAACCCAAAATAGACAGAAATTTTATTTAATTTTAAAGTAGTCTTTATCTTAAGTAGAGAGCTATATAGAACAGAGGACAGAGTTGTGTGAATTTTGGAATTATCAGATAAAAACTCTGTGGACACATGGCAGTGTCAGGTGCCATTCTCATACTTTAATTCTTCTGAGCAATCTAATAAGATATGGCATAACTGTTACTTCATAAATAGAACTGAAAATTGCCACTGCTGGCAGCTGAATAGTTTATTCTGTTAATCAGCAATAGGCATCCAACCTTTTAATATTTAAATCATGCCTTTTAATAGTGCGAAAACAGTGTTGTGTTTGCACCTTATGTAAGTAAATGGTTTAAAACAGCCAACTGGCCACCTTTCTCAACAAGTCAGAGGATGTATTAGTCATCAGTTAATGCTATCCTGCCTCAGATGCAGTTCTGGTTACTCAAGCTTTACAATTCTGACATGGCTCCCTTGTTTCCCATTTGGTCATCAGACAGAGCTGTGTCTAGTTTTACAATAGAAGCAGATAGTCCCATTTTGAAAGCTGTCTGAAGTGAAGTTTGAGTTGTAGTCAGATTCTGACTTGGTTTTTTCCAACCCTGTGATAGACTGCTTGGTTAAGTTGATGATACCCTCTGATTTTAGATTTTCATTGTTTTAATATTTTGAGTTTATGCATTTTTATTTTAATGTTAAAATACTTAAAGCATACAGAAAATAATATTATAAATACCCACATAACCACAGATTTAACATATATGAACATTTTGCCCCAAAATTTGTATTAAAAAGAAAGAAAATATTCCTGACAGTTGAAATAACCTTCCCTATACCATTCCCCCTCTCCTTTTCCAGACATATCTAAATACCGTAAAATTGGCATACTCCCTTTCTTCCTTACTTTTACATGTTTATTTCATTTGTATCCATAAACAATACATAATAGTGTTTGTTGTATATTTAAATTTTACACAAAGGTTATCTGCATCTTATACAGATACATGTCTACTTAGTTCATTCATTATAACTGTTGCATAATATTTCATTGTATGAATATACCACAACTATTTATCCATTCTCCTGTTGTTGGATATTTAGGTTGTTTCCAGTTTTTTGTTATTACAGTCGTTGCTGAAGTGAACATCCTAATAGCTATCTGCTTTTGCAAATGTGCAGAGTTTGTTCAGCATATATACCTAGAAGTGGAATTATTGGGTTGTGTGGAATATGCATTTTCAGCTTTAACTAGATCTTGTCAAATTATTTTCCACAGTGATTGGACCCGTTTTCACTCCCACCAGCAGTGTGTGTGTGAGTGAATTCCCTATTTCCCCACATCCTTCCAGCCCTTGGTACTGTCAGACATTAACTTTTGTCTATTTGATGGATATAGAGTGGCATTTTTGTTTTAATTTGCATTTCTCTGATTTCAAGTGTTATTCAACATCTTTTTATATGTTTATTGACCATTGATGATTTGCCTGTTCATGTCTTTTTGTCTGTTGTTCTATTGAATTATTTTTCCACTTGTTCTGTAATTGTTCTTTATATATTCTGGATACTAATTCCTAGCTGGCTATATGCATTGCAAATATTTTCTTCCAGTCTGTGGCTTATTTTAAAATTTTATTTGTCGTATCTTTTTGTCTTGCAACAGTTTTTATTTTAAAGTAGTCATATTTGTCAGTCTCTTATGACTTCTGCTTTTTATGTCTTTTTAAAACAGTTCTTCCCTATGCAGCAGTTATAAAGATTTTCTTCCATATTTTCTTCTGAAAGTTTTTAAATTTTGCTTTTACATGTTTAGGACTTTAATCAAACTAAAATTTGTTGTTATGTATTATGAGAAATGGAGTTCTAATGTTTTTCTTGTATGAACCACCAACTCTCCTGTATTTCCCCCATTGATTTGTAAATCTATCTCTGCTTTATATAAATGGGTCTGTTTGGGGATTCTCTATTCTCTTTCATTGTTCTTTCTGTCTGGGATTCTCTGTTCTCTTTCATTGTTCTTTTTGTCTATTCCTGTACCAACATCACATTGTCTTAATTATTGTAGCCTTAAAATAATTCCTGATACCTGGTATGATCAGCCACTCCCACATACCTTGTTCTTCTTCCTTTACTTCTTGACTCTTTAGTTTTTACATATGATTTTTCGGTTCAGCTTCTAGGTTCCATGTAAAGCTTTTGATTGGATTTGAATTTATAGATTATCTGAGGAGAACTGATCTCTTTGTGATATTGGGCCTTTCCATCTATGAACATTATTTAGATATTTTTTATATCCTTCAATAAAGTTTCATTATTTTCTTCCCGAAGGTACTCCAAATTGCTTGTTAGATTTGTTCCTGGGAACCTTAAATTTTTATTGCTATGGTGGATGGGATCTCTTTAAAATATGTTTTCTAAATTAGGCATTGCTGGTCTTTGTGAATTATGATGATCTTGGATTCAGCAGCCCTACTTCACCCCTTTTAATTCTAAAAACTTCTCTTGGACTTTCTATGTAAATTCTAGTGACAATTTTGTTTCCTATGAATTGTTCTTTATTAACTTTCGTAAAGGTTTTGTATCCATCTCTTTTATTTCATATTTATTTTTTTAAATGTTAAGTTATAAATTGGGTTTAATACATTTTTCAAGCTATTTAAAAGTAAATTAAATTTAAATTAGAACTAAACTCATAGTTAAGTTGAAAACTCTGAGAAGCCCATCTAAATTCCATTTTAAGGCTATCATGTGTGTAAAATATTTGGCTTTTGGAGGTTATATAGTAACAAAGGCAAAGAGGGACCATCCATTTTTCTCTTAATATTTTAGAATATTCTGTAACTTTACACAAAGCTAGCTTTTCCCTCTTGCTTGCTTGCTTGCTTAGCATCCTAAAAGGAAGTCATTCTTCATATATTTTTTTTACACATTGCTAATAAGTGATGCCTCTTTTTTTCCACAATAACATCCAGTAAAAGCACTGGTTCCTTTCATTCAAAGAAATATCTTACAGTATATGCCATAAAATAAAGATATGGCAAGTAATTAAATTTCTGTCAGTTCTGAATTCCAGTAATATTAAACAATCTAACTCCCTTCTTAGAAATTACTTTCTTCACAAAAATTCCACTAATCAATCAATCCATCAATCAGTCAATCTCTTTATCTCGCATTCGCTCTCTCGCTCTTTCTCTCTACACACATACACACAAATCCACAGAATTGTATTCCATGTATGTAATGTGCATCCTGTATATAGAAGTCAAAGGAGTTAAAAGAATCTTCTAAATATTTTGATTATAAATCTTGCTTTAAAACTCTTTAAGATACTTTATACAATTAATATGGCATTTTCAGTTGAACTTGAAAATTAATATCCTAAATTTTATGTAGGCTACATGCTATGACTTTCTTGTGTTCTTCTGTAGATTCTCTTTTACAAGTTATTTATTTTTAAATTTCCAGACTGAAATAATTTTTATAAATTGAACAAATATTTCATTTGTAGATATTGCAGGCAGAAATTTAAATTATCAACACTAAGAATTTAGCTTCATTGAGATAATTTTTCCTTATTGCTGTTTTGTTTGGCTGTGTTTACTTTTATTTTTAGTGATGTTTGAAATAGATGAACTGTTTTATGACATTTATTTCCTCTTTTCCCCTGGATTCAGACTGTAGACTATACTCCACTTCCAGTTCACACACCAACCTTAAAGAAAAAGGGATGCCCTGGTTCAACTGGCTTTCCACCTAAGGTATTCAATCTAGTGATAAGCATTGTATGTTGTGGAAAAAAAAAAAAAAGGAAAGAAGGAGAATGGATTTCTTCTGCTTTTTGTATGTGCCATGATTTTTACTATTAGATTCCTCAAAATTATAAACATAAAAGCTGGGAAAGAGAATAAATTCTGTATGAGTGGAAGTAATCACCACTAAGAAAGGTAGGACAAACATGCAAAGTTTGTTCTGTTTTAACTTCCATCTTCTTAAATTCAATGTTTTGAAGTCTGTTACAGCAAGGAGTAGTGCTTGGAGTATGTACTGTAAGGAAGGCATTAAGTTGAGGCCACTTGTGGAAGAATCTAAAATTGAGCTTAATAAAACACTTAGAAAGAGAAATGTTTAGAGAAAAATTCAGATCATTTTTTTTTCATTCCATTCAACATGACCATGTCCAAAGTATTGTATATGGTAGAACATGAAGATTTAGTTGCTTATCTCAAGCTCCTACAAAGGAATTCTAGAAATTGGAACTCTCCATCCCCCGAACATGAACTTCGGGTAAACCCCAGAATTAGAGACAGATTGATGCATCTGAAAAACTAATAAAATATACCAAAGTATAACTGGTATAAAAGAAAGCAACAAACTGAATTATCTATGCTAGATAAAATTTTGAGGCTAGACAGAGCATGAATTTAAAATAAGCATAATAAGTATGTTCAAAGAGGTAAGAAAGGAAGTAAGTTGGGAACATGGGTCAGGATAAGGTACTTATAAAGAAAAATAATTTCCAGGTGCTTGACCTGAAAATATAACTGCTGAAATAAAGAACTTAAGTAACTGGCCTTAATAGCAGAATGAGCAAACTGGATGTAGCAGGAAAACAAGTTGTGAGATGGAAGATGAGGTGGAAAATATGAAAGTTAAGCTATAAGACAGAAATAGTGTCTATCTATATAGTTGGACTTTCAAAAGAAAAGAAAAAATAGAGAGATGGAAATACTTAAAGAAATAATGACCTAATATTTCCCAGAAATAAAGGTGGAAATCCTCATACTGAAATACATTATTATGTGCTAAAAAGAGGAGGTAAGAAAACATTCACACTTGCACACATTATAGCAAAATTTAAGGATATCATAGATCAAGAGAAAATTCTAAAAACTTGCAAAGAGAAAGCAGATTATCTAAACAGAAGTCAAATTGATATTGGTCTTCTCAACAGCAATGAGATGCAAGAAGACAAGAAGTATGTTCAGAGTGTTGAAAGAAAAGAACTCGGAACCCTAAAATCCATTCTGCTGTTAGAAGTAAATAGCTAACAGGGTTAAAGGAAATTGCCCCTAGGAAGGACGACTTGGGGCAAAGGGGTTCCTCTGTTTTTGTTATAAGGATTGTGATACTATTTACTCTTAAAACTATATACATGTATTAATTTGATTTTAAAAGTTAAACATACATACATAGGAGAAAATGTGGAATTTCTTTGTGACTAGTTAATGAAAATAAGATCGCAAATCACAATCATAAGGTGAAAACATTGATGGACATTACTACATTAAAATTAAAGATCTTTGTACATTGAAAACATTGTTAGTAGGTGGTTAATAAGTGATGACAGACTAGGAGAGGATATTTGCAGTGTTTAACACCAGTAAGGGATTCATTTCTAGAACACGGTATATAAGAAACTTCTGTAACTGCATGTGAAGAAGATTAGAAATCCAGTTGAAAATCTGGCAAATAATATGAGTAATTCCCATAAAAGGAAATCCTAATGGTCAGCAAGCATGTGAAGAAATGTCCAACCTTATTTATAATTGGTGAAATTAAAAATTAAAGTAATTTAATAATTTTTAAATTAATACTACTTTATACTCACCAGATTGTCAAAAATTAAGTAAGGTAGCATCAAGGATGTGAAGAAACACACAGCTTCACACACAGCTGGTGGAATTTTAAACAGGTACAACCATTCTGGAGAACAACCTGGCTACTGGAATAGACATATACCACATAACCCAGCAATCTCATTCCTTCAGAAAAATTTTTATGCAGATCCATTAGGCAAAATGACAGAGATGCTTAGTGCTGCATATGGTAACAGGGAGTTGGAAATAGAAGAAAGATAGGTAAAATATGGTTGATGTGTAACAAAATCACATTTATATAAATTAGCAACACTCAAAAATATCTAATTCATAAGGCTGTGTACATATCCAAGGACCTGTGGAGATCACCTTAGATTGGGTGACAGATTTCATGGGGAAGGATGGGGAGTAGATCATCAAGGATGAATTAAAAATAAAATAAGGCCAAATACAAGACCAATGTCAAGGATCTTAGTCCTTATGCTCTTTTCTAGGAGTTTTATGGACTCAGGTCCATGTTCAATCCTTACTCCATTTTGAGTTGATTTTTATAACTGGTTTAAGATAGGGATCCAGTTTAATAAATAAATAAGGTCAAATAAAATTAGAGGGGCCTCCATGAAGCTCTGGTAATAATATTTCATGGACTGAATATTAACTCAATTATGTACAGCTGTTCTTCCTCCCCCAAAAATAAAATAAGATTTACTTCATGTTTTTTAAAAGATGAAGGATTGAATCTATAGTTTTCTCAAAGTAAAAGTGTTTAAAAGGGAAAAAGGTTATTTTAAAAAAACCTTTAATAAAGGTTTGCTTGAGATAAAGACTTCTTGTCATTTTATAGTGTAGAATCCTAATTATGTACAACTACTGATTTGTAAGTTTTCAAAAAGGGTTGGTTCTACGTTGTTCTCACATCTTTCATTAAAAGTATTTTACCTTCTCCACTGAGTAGCTTGAAGTCTGCAACGCTGGCAAAATTGGAATAGAAAAGAACCCTTCTTTCTATCCACTTCTTTAAATTTCGAGATTATAGTTAATTCTCATTTTACTCCAAATTATCACATAATCTAAAATTAATTTGAGTTCATGCTTTAGGCTTAATGCCTCTTTTACTAGAAATTTTTTTCTCCTCCTCCAGCTACCTTTTGTGGAAGTATTAGAAATCAGGTATTGACCAGGAGACAAGAAAGGGGATCTTAGAAAGATCCAGAAGCCAAGTGGTCTAGACCCTAGGGCTGAATTCACCTATCTTTTTGTTAGTATTCATCTTCCCCCGCCCGCTCCGCACCAAAAAGAAATAAAACCAAAAACCCATTGTGTGTTGCCTAAAGTTTGATGCTCTCAGAATCACGTCAATTATGTTACGTATTATACTGTTCTTAGTTGGGATTAGTAAAACATGGACCTTAATCTTCAGTAGTGAATCACGCCCACCTCCTACAATTTAACCAGCACCTGCCAGTTGATCATTTAAAATCAATGCTTTGGTAAAACATTGTTTGTCTTTCCTACTATTGCATACTTAGTTAAAATTATGACATCCTGAGCAGATCTCTGGGGAAAAAGTATATAATAGATATGTTTTATAAGCAATTTTTAGATATTGTGATGTAATACTATTAAACTTGTCATGGGCATGGTTATTTTATTACTGTCATTTCAGACATGTCTTCTTATCTTTTAGAAGAAGAAAAACAACAGTTACTTACCTTGAGCCATTGACTAATTCTTTCATTGTAATAGAAGCCTTTAGAACCAATCAGTAACAAATTTTGCATTATTGCATTAATGTATTTTGAACAATTGAAAAAGTTAGCACATTTACTCTCATAGTTCCTGAAAGTTAAAAAAACTAAGAGTAAAAATTAGTATACAGGAGAAATGTTGAGCAAAATTTTATGTGATGTTAACAAATCAGGTATTTTTATCACAGGCACGGAGGCCTCTAGTCTTGACCTAACTGTGTCTTATGCAGTCTGGTGGGGTTTTTTTTTAGGATCATATTTTTCAGTTACATGTTTTTAAATTATCAAACTCTGAAAGATGGCAGAATCAGATCCGGGCTTGAATTTTAACTCTACCAATAACTGTCTATTCATGACTAATTTATTTAATCTCTCTGAGTTTCAGTTTCTTCATCTATGTGAAGAAATAATACCTATCTTCCCAGAGGCATTGTCTCCATTAAATGAGATGGTTGAGAAGTACTGGCGCAATGTCTGCACCTTGCTTGTTGCTCAGTCCACACACAGCAATTATAGAGCCAGTAGAAAGATAGTCTGTCCTCTACTTAGAATAAAGTCAGATCCCAGTGCTGCTTTGCAACTGACCAAAGGTCCTGAGGAACTTCTAGAATAGAATGGTTTGAGGTTGGCCCAGAGCTCATGACTGCTCTAAATTTGAGGATCTCATTCCATTCCAGGACCCTAATATAAAAAGATGATCTACTTTTCTACGCTTGATTTTTTTAAAAATTTCTTTGTGGTAGGTAAATATATCCCAGTTGAGAAGAGCAAAATTTATTTTTAACTTAAATTTTAAAGCTTTGAATATTCTCTTTAGTTTTTTGTTAATATGGTAAATTTCAGCTGAAATAGTACTACTTTAAAACTGTTTTCCATCAGTATTCACATGTTACTGGAATACAGGATAAAGTTTTTACTAGTTTAAATCAATCACACATACAAAAAAGAAATAATTAGCCAAATTTGTTTTCAGAATATGTTTTATAAATATGTTTATAACATACATATGTAAATATGTTTTGAATGCTTACTCTGTGCCAGCACTGTTCAAAAGGCTTTGTTTATATTAATGCTCATTTAACCACCCCATGAAGTAGATATTATTACTGATTCTATTTTATAGAATAAAGAAAGTGAGACACAGAGGAGTTAAGTAATTTGTTCCTAAGTTCACACAGCAGAGTGATAGAACAGTGGCTGTAATTCATTTATTATTAAAACATGCTAAGAGTTCATTTGGAGAGGAAAGAAGTGTTCTAGAGAGCTGAAATGTACATTGGTGTACCACCATACAGATCAGCAGAGACTTAGAGAAGAACTTTAACTACTGGGTTTTCAGTCTGTCTCTGGAATAATATATGTGTATTTATATCTGCTCAAGTGTAATACTGCCTGCTTCCAAGGGAGGAAACATATTTGTTAAGCATGTTACTTGTTTGTGGTCCCAGAAAATCAAATACATGATTTTTAGTAGGGACAAGAATTTTAAATTACTGTTTGTTCTTCGTAAGAAGGTATAAAAGCATATTAAATTTCTTTATTTGTATAGGTATAAATATGCAAAATTTCACCTAATGCATTGCCAAAGAACTTACAAAAATCCTGAATTCAAAATTCATGAGCAAAAATTGCTAGTTTATTTTATAACTTTTCAAATGGCATTCAAGAGCAATTGATTATCATTTAACTTCTTATATTATTTTTAGCATAATCTAGCTCAATATTGCCTAATAAAAATATTTAAAGAGCATTAATTATAGAAAGATATGGTGAGAAATGAAAAGAATTCATTCTACACCTAATTAGAAAACATTCTAGCAGCTGGTGTGGTTCACAGAGATTCATATTATGGAAGTCCTTTAAATGAACGATGTGTATGTTTTTATCAATTTGTTTTGCAGCGCAAGACTCATCAGTTTTTTGTCAAATCTTTTACTACTCCTACCAAATGTCATCAGTGTACCTCCTTGATGGTGGGCTTGATAAGACAAGGCTGTTCCTGTGAAGGTAAGAATTAAATGGTAAGAAAATGTGACTAATTTAATGTCCTGACATTTACTCCCTAAACTGTAATCAAACAGCTTTATTCTCTTTAAAATGTATATAAATGTTTATTTATTTGACTTAATCATTTGCTTTTCTTTGGATAATAAACTGAACACCTTGCTAAAGTCCGTTGAATATTGGAAACTAGACAGATGGTCCCTAGAAACACTTTCTAGGGGAGCTATATTTAAATATGTTTCATTCATCTTTGTTTCATCATTCAGGAGAATTTGTGGTCCCCAAAACCCATTAACCTGTATGACAAAATATGTGAAAGTTATTCTTGAATCTATTCATTTAATTTTACTCTTGTTTAGTTTATTAGAGAAATTATTATTAATAAGTAGACAATGAAGTATCTTTTCACAAATATTAAATGTCAGCTACTATGCCTCAAAAGATATTTTATTCCAAGTGTTAGTAGCAGAGGTTTTTCCCTACCATTCATTGATCCATCCATCACATGCTCGCAGAATGCCTGCTCTGTGCTTCTAGGCACTGGGGGTCAGGGTTCTATGTTCGGCTAGTTCTCACAAGCCAAGTGGAAGATCCTGATTGCATTATCTTAACTAGTCTCTTAGATGCATGGGTTTAGAGCAAAAGGAAATGGGCAGGCTTTAAAAGTAGAGATTTGAGAGTTATGAATGTGTGAAGTGATGAATATGAATGATGTTTTCCAGGAAACACATGTAGAGTGAAAAGAGAACAAGTATGAGGACAGAGCCTTGGGAAACATAGTTAAGGGGAGGTAAAAGGTAAAGATAACAAAGTAATCTGAGAAGGAATAGCCTCTATCATTGACTAGGGAGGTGTGTCTGAGCCCAACGGAGAGAATTTGCCTTGTCTCATTGTGCAACTTAGCCAGTACTTATAAATGTGACTTTTTAATCTGTTTATCAGAAAGAATCCTGGCAGCTGCTTGGCTTTAGGTCCCTTGTCATTTTTTATGAATCAGAATCATTTGCGGTTCCATAGTAGGAATGTTTGAGATCTTCCCAATTCTCTTCCCTTCTAAGGGTCTCCTGCCATGAAATTGGGCCGGTCTTTTCTTCAGACTGACTCTTTGCAGCCTACCAGCCTACCCTATAAAGCTGTGGGGACACATTGGACTATGCTCAGGCTTTCATAAATGTTGTATAATGTGGTTATAACCTCTAAAGATTCCTGTCATTTTAATTCTTCTTGGTTGAAATTAGATCCAGTATTGGACAATTATCTTATTGTTTCCATTGCCCCTTGGAAGAGAGATTTTTGCTTATTAAAGCAAATTGTAACTTGTTAGACACTCTACTTAGAAGTGAATGAGTTGTCTTACAGAAGATGAATCGTTTTTGACAGTCAGTACTAGTCCCTCTTGCCTCTCTGCTGGTTTTATATCCATTTGTGATATACAATCCATTTTCCCATGTGTATGTTCCCATGACGGTATCCCTTCAGTTCCTTTTTTATTCCTTCCCAGATATTCTCCAGGATCCCCCTGAGAGTAGGAATTGTCTAAATAGATATTCTTAGTCTGTAACCTCTCCCAACAAGCTTGTTTGTTTTAAATACTTTAACCTTTAATTCTCAACCAACCAAGTCTCAGTGGAAGAGAGTTTCTTTTTATTTATCATTTTGTCTTAGGATCTCAGGTTCATCATTTAAGTATCAAGAGGTATCATGGCAGTACTGTTGGTAGTTACGTATGCAGGCTCTGAGCAAGACTGCCTGGGTTTGAATCCCAGCAATGCCACTTAACAAGTTCTGTGACCCAGGGCCAGTCATACGTAAATGAGGATGATTTTACCTCTCTTAGATTACAGAAAAAATTAAAAACACTCAGTAAAGTTAACTACTATTATTATCTTAGTAGTAATTTACCTATATACAATAATATCAGTAACTCCTAAAATTTAAATTATACCTTCTTAATCATTGAACAATTTAAATTTCAAAAAGAGGGATTGGTAAAATTTGCCAGATATTGAAAAGATGTCAGGTAATTTAACATCCATCAGTGACTCTCGCAAGAGAGATTTCAGGTCAGATACCAAATTGCAGTGAGATGAAGAGTTAAAGAAAACTCCAGAAACTACTCTTTTAAGAATTCAATTTAAAACAGCTGTTTTATTTGCAAGGTTAGATTTTTTTTCCATCTATTTGCTTCTCATTTGGATCACTAGTGTTAACACAGAACAGTAATATTACATATTACAGTAATAAAAAAGTATTTACTATTTCTCACTGAAATTCTTACTGGTGAGCAAATGAATCAGCTCCCCAAATGACAAAAATATTGTCAAGTTGTTTAAAATAAAATCAGAGGTAAGCATTCATTTAACATGGCACTTAGCATGTAATGAGTGCTCAGTGAATTTTCTCTTTGTAAAAATGAATTTTTATTGAACACTGTTTCTTTTTTTCCCTCCAAAAGTGTGTGGATTTTCATGTCACATAACTTGTGTAAACAAAGCTCCAACTGCTTGTCCAGTTCCTCCTGAACAGACAAAGGGTCCCCTGGGTATAGATCCACAGAAAGGAATAGGAACGGCATATGAAGGGCATGTCAGGGTAAGTATGATTAGGTTGGGTTTAGATTAATCTTTTAAGGCTTATTAATGAATTAAAGAAAGTCACCTTACACACACGGTCCTTGACAGAAAATTAGGTGAATAAAATTCATCTAACAGTTTTACTTCATTCAGAGTAATGGTCTGAAAACAAAAACCTAGCTTTTGCTGAGAATAAATTCCAAAATGTCTCAAAATTTTCTGTACTGTGTCTGTATTATAATGAACAGATGTTGAAATCTCCATAAAGGAGTCTGGCTCTTCATCTTGCTGGATAGGTGGCATATGCTTATGAAGTATGAGATATTGTCAAGACATAATCTTACTTGTCATCTTGAATAATATTTAAAGTGTAAGCTGCTTTTCGTCCTACTACCAAATTTGGCTTTTATTCTACTTAGAAATCCATGAATGTTATTTTAATGAATCACTAGAGAAAATTAAAATGGTACCATTGAAGTTTTTTTCAGAATATAATGTCAATCAGTGTTTGAAGAATGTGTTATCACACTTTCTCATGTTATTAATGATGTGTATGTACCGTCTGCTACTTTACCAAACACAGTGGCAGACGTACAACACGTGCACACTGTCTTTAGGTTTTCATCATGCAGTTACATGTGTAATTAAAGGGGCTCTGACTGACATTTCAGTTTAGGTTGTTTTGTTTGTTTGTTTGTTTGCCTGTCTAAGATCCCTAAGCCAGCTGGAGTGAAGAAAGGATGGCAGAGAGCACTGGCTGTAGTTTGTGATTTCAAACTCTTTCTGTATGATATTGCTGAAGGAAAAGCTTCTCAGCCCAGTGTCGTAGTCAGTCAGGTGATTGACATGAGGTAAGTTTGTGAAGGTGAAAATATTTGTATCTTTGCAACATAGGAATGAAAAGTGTGTGATTTTTCTTCTAATTGCATTGCCATGTTTTTATTTAAATCTAATTTAATGTTAATTTTCTCATTTACTAATATTGCAATTGTAACATAATTAAAAATATGAAGTAAGGTGTAGTTATAGAAAAGGTTGATGTGTGTTGGGTCAGGGAGAAGAAGCTAATGTTTGAAACCAAAAGACCAGTTTAAAGGTTGCTGGGGTACTGGAGTCTAATGTGTGTAATGTTCATATCATCACCTAAAGTAAAGGCTTAGGTATAATTCCAATGTGAGGAAAGGAAATAAAAATCTCAAAATCGTACAGGCTCTTGGAATATAAAGTGAATCAGTGAACATTTAAGTATACCGCTTGAATGTTTCTAGTTTCATTTTTGAGACTCTTCCCCTGCCCCTTGGGGTGCTCTGCTTACCCTCTTCTCGTGACTCCCTTAACGCTCTCCCTCAGTGATCTTATTGACTGCCATAGCTTCAGCCATCACCTCTGTGTTGACGACTCCCGGACATATGTCTCCAGTCCAGGTCTTTCTCCAGTGCTCAAAACTAGAATTTCTAGCTCTGGCTCACATTGGCACTTTATACCAGCATTTCAAACACATTATCTTCCCCACAAATATGGAATATAAAGGAACAGATGCAAGAAATACTAGAATATCAGCAAGGAAAATTTGACAGAACCTCCTAAGGGAGAAGAATCAAAGATAAGACTAAGAGGTCAAGTCTTCAAGACCAAGAGAATGATGGTACCAATAACCAAATTAAGGAAGTCACAAGGAATAAATTGTTGTGGAGGAAATCTGTCTCAGGTGTTGAAGGAACAGTAAAATGTCAGATGAGCTGTGTTGAAGGCACTTGAGATGTATTATGAGAGGAAAGAGGGTGCAGTCTACTGGAGACCCTGGAGACCTACCAGGGTTCGACTCCATCTGTACTTACTGGCCTTTTGACTCCGAGTAATCCAGAAATGATTTCTAACTCTTGTATAATGTGGCACTGTTAAATTACACTTGATAAATTACTTTTGGCACTATCAATTTACAAAGGGAGAAAATTCAAAATTTTTTAAAATTTAATTTGGATGTTTTCTGTAATTAAATTTTAAGGATTGCTTCATATGTGTTATTTGGATACATGCCTAAAACCACACACACATACCCACATACACTGACTTTTACTGTTTCCATTGACTTTTAACTTTTCCTTCAGGGATGAAGAATTTTCTGTGAGTTCAGTCTTGGCTTCTGATGTTATTCACGCAAGTCGAAAAGACATACCCTGTATATTTAGAGTAAGTATGTGTGCTGTAATTTGATCACTGAATTATTCGCTTTTTATGAGTATACGTTTTGCCTTTCTATATAGATCACAAACTTATTTGGAATAGAACCAAATCTTATAGACAATTTGTGCTAAGTAAATATTTAATTAGTCAAAGACCAATAGAAAGCATGAATAGGGCTTTGCTCGTGGCGCAGCAGTTAAGAATCCTCCTGCCAATGCAGGGGACATGGGTTCGAGCCCTGGTCTGGGAAGATCCCACATGCCACGTAGCAGCAAAGCCTGTGCACCACAACTACTGAGCCTGCGTTCTAGAGCCCGTGAGCCACAACTACTGAGCCCGCGTGCCACAACTACTGAAGTCCGTGCGCCTAGAGCCTGTGCTCCACAACAAGAGAAGCCACCGCAATGAGAAGCCCGCGCACTGCAATGAAGATTAACCCCAGCTCGCTGCAACTACAGAAAGCCTGCGCGCAGCAACAAAGACCCAACGCAGCCAAAAATAAAATAAATTTTTAAAAAAAGAAAGAAAGCATGAATATATGGCTTCTAAAATAGATTTCCTCTTGGATAATATTTTTGAGTCACAATTCAATTTTCAGATAAGCGCTACAACATGAAAAAATGAATAAGCATGAGATTTCTCAATTTTTAAAAAAATAGAAGTTTCTTTAAGATCGCATTTAAAAAGTTAGTATGTTTCAGTTCTATTGCTTTGTAATAACCACTCCAAAACTTAGTGGCTTAAGCCAACAGTGGTTTATTTTTCACCATTCTGTGGGTCAGTCCTTCAGGTGTACAGTTCTGGTGTCAACTGGGGGCACTCGTGTGACTGCATTCAGCTCATTTGGAGCAGGAATATCCAAAATGACCTTACTCTCACGTCTGGGGCCTTGGTGCCGGCTGTTCGCCTTGGTACTTGGCTGGTCACTGGGCCACCTCAGTTCTCTGTATGAACCCTCTCCACGTGGTCTCTAATCATCCACTAGTCTGGCTGAGCTCTCCATGACCGACTTCCAAGAGAGCAGAGGAAGCTGCCAGGCCTTTTAAGGACTAGGCTCAAAACAGGCATAATAACCCTTCTCCATTCTGTTGGCCAAAGCAAGTCATGAGGTCAGCCCGGATTTAAGAGAAGGGGAAATAGACTGCATTTCTTGATAAGAAGAGTGGGATTCCAGAGAAGAATTGTTGGTAGCCATCTTTGGAGGCTGTCTAATACAGGGCCATCTCGAATTGGTGAATTAAGGTAATAGAGGTTAATAAAAAGGGCTGTTGCCTTAATGGTGTGCCTATATGCTTTGTATTTGTCTATGAATCTTGTATATGAGGAAGGTCAAACAAAGACCATACTTAGTCTTTCAGTTCCTAGACCAACAGCTATTCTCTCACCAGTACCAAGGGATCCTACAGAGGCCCACTTATCTTAACTGATTCTAATTGTGGGATTTTATTGTCACTGCTGCTTAAATTACTTTTAATAAAGGATCCATGTATACATAATTCAATTCTGTTCTGATTATAGTGTCATTGTATAATTTTAAACCTTCATTTAAATACTAGCTCAAGTGATCTGGTCTTTCCCTGAGATGAGTTATTGTTATGAAGTAATAGAGAATCTTAAGTACTTCTGAGTATTTTTGACTTTTTTAAAACAAGTTGAAAATCAGTACAGTGTAGGGCTTACAAGCGTGGACACAGGATTCCAGTCTAGTTGTGTGTCCTTGGAGAAATTAATTTATCTGCATCACAGTTTTTTTCATATATAAAATCAGAATATAATAACAATACCTACCTTGTAAAGATGTTGATAGAGTTAAATGAGTTAATACTTACAAAGTGCTTTGATCAGTGCCCAGTAATCACTCAATAAATGTCAGTTGCTGTTGTTATATGACTGTGTGTAATGGATTTTTTAGTGATAGTATTCTGGCACTTTGCAGCAAAGAAAATACAAATGACACTAACATTTAGAACGGTATCTACTACCTTTGTCATGAATTCTAATGCTAAAACTATTCTTCTGATTATGAATAGCTAAACTCTGTTAAAGGTATCAATTAATGAATGCTCATTTTGTTGGCTAGTGCTAAGCGAACTAGCATCAGTATAAAACTGGCTTAAAAGGTATCTGTTTGCTGATGCCATGAATTTTGATTAAATTGTTCTAGGTCACAGCTTCCCAGCTCTCAGCGTCTAATAACAAATGTTCAATCCTGATGCTAGCGGATAGTGAGAATGAGAAGAGTAAATGGGTGGGAGTGCTGAGTGAATTGCACAAGATTTTGAAGAAAAACAAATTCAGAGACCGCTCAGTGTATGTTCCCAAAGAGGCTTATGACAGCACTCTTCCCCTCATTAAAACGACCCAGGCAGCTGCAATCATAGGTATGAATTCATAACATTTATCTTGTTATAATTGTTTACTAATATACCTTGTCAGCAGGGACTGGTTTTCATCTAGGAATCCCGGTGTCTAACATTGTATGTGTTATATCACAGATGCTCAGTAAATGTTTATTGAATGCATGAGACCATATTAGAACTTTATTTTTCAGTAAACAAGAATAAGTATACTTTTCAAATGTATTTTCTTCTGAAAAAGCAACAATGCTGAAGATTAACCTATTAACGAATCGATTTTCTGCTTGTGTGACTTAGAAAAAGTTGTTTAAAGCATAAGCCGTTTCCTAAAGCATAAGTTTCCTATGTAAAATGTAGGTACTAATTACCTTGCAAAGGTTACTGTGAAGTTTAAATAAGATGGAATGTGTAACACAGAGTGTTCCATATATAATATGCCGTCAAAAATGGCAGCTTTTCTGTCTGGAGGGTTAAATTTTTGCTATATTCTTATGTACACTGCCCACTCTTTTGTTACTTTCTAGTAAATAATGAAAAGTTTGATGCGTAGGGTTCAAATGCCTTGCACAGTTTTTCCCTCCCCAAACAAGAAATGGAACTGGACACAGGGTGCTAACAAACTAGGGGTTTTTTTCTTTCACCTTTTATTGAATAAACATTTATATCTTTTTATAAGCATTGATATAAATTATTTTCTAATGATTGTTCTGTTAAAAAAAGATATATCTTTTTATAAGCATTGATATAAATTATTTTCTAATGATTGTTCTATTAAAAAAAGACACGAGATAATATTTACCACAGTAATCTGAAAGGAAATTTAATAGTGCAAATTGTTATTGCTATTTTTTAATTGTTTATTTATTTGGTTTTTTGTACCAAATTTCTTTTGTTATCTGTTTTATTCTATGAATTTACATAGTTTCTACCTAATAAAAATACTTCATATTTATGTCTTATATAGATCATGAAAGAATAGCTTTGGGGAATGAAGAAGGGTTATTTGTTGTGCATGTCACCAAAGACGGTAAGAGAAAATTATTTTGGAGAAAATAGTATTGATAGAGTATTCTAACCTACAGATTCTGAATTCTAAAAAGAGCAGGATTTGCTCTTATTTATTCTATAATTGAAATTTTCCAGGCCTAATTGGATACGTTTATAAGTCAAAAGATAATTTTTTAATTTTTATAATCCATCTGAGTTCTAAAACTTCCATGTGTATTGTCTTTCTTGTGTCATTTTATTTACAGTTCTGCTGTGTGAACTCAGATTGCATTTCTAAAGATGGTCCATGAAAGAAAAATGCAACTTGATTTTTTTCATAGTTCTAACAGTACTAGGAGTGGTAACAGTCATTAAAATGTGTTTGTTGTTGGGGTCTTTTATCCCACAGTTTAACACAACAGATTTCTTTTCAGGGAGAAATTAAATACTGGTGAAATAAAAAGGAACCCATTTGACTTAGCATTCTTGAATACAGTGTTCTAAGTTCTGTCTTTATATCAAGTTAGATCATGGGAAAACAATGCATTTAAACTTCATTAATTTGTTACCCAAAGAAATACCTTTAGTGAAACAAGAGTTACTCAGTTTTTAAAAATAGTAACCCCATGGTAAACTCCCCTAGGATTTGGTGAGAATAAAGAGGTTTTTCTTAAAGATCTGGCATGCTTTATCACATAGGAACTCTTTGCCATGGCTGCCAGAAATCTCAGTGCTAAATTTAATACCTTACTATAGATAGGTTAAATTATCTTATAATGGGTGTAATTACCTTCATCTTTCTCCATATGATTTCTGATCTCTCATTTTTTCTGTGTGTATCTCTGTCTTTATTATAAGTTGACATATTCTTTTGAGTATAATTGGGATATAATTAATAGGTAAACAAAATATTTTGCAGTTGATTTATTATTGTTTCTTTGCATAGAAATTATTAGAGTTGGTGACAATAAGAAGATTCATCAGATTGAACTCATTCCAAATGATCAGCTTGTCGCTGTGATCTCAGGACGAAATCGTCATGTACGACTTTTTCCTATGTCAGCTTTGGATGGGCGAGAGACTGATTTTTATAAATTGGCAGAAACTAAAGGGTGTCAAACCATAACTTCTGGAAAAGTACGTCATGGAGCTCTTACATGCCTGTGTGTGGCTATGAAAAGGCAGGTCCTCTGTTATGAACTATTTCAGAGCAAGACCCGTCACAGAAAATTTAAGGAAATTCAAGTCCCATATAATGTCCAGTGGATGGCAATCTTCAGTGAACAACTCTGTGTGGGATTCCAGTCTGGATTTCTAAGATACCCCCTGAATGGAGAAGGAAGTCCATACAGTATGCTCCATTCAAATGACCATACACTCTCATTTATTGCACATCAACCAATGGATGCCATCTGTGCAGTTGAAATCTCCAGTAAAGAATATCTGCTGTGTTTTAACAGCATTGGGATATATACTGACTGTCAGGGCCGAAGATCTAGACAACAGGAATTGATGTGGCCAGCAAATCCTTCCTCTTGTTGTAAGATTCTCTTACTTTTCGCTGTCTTATCTTGCTGTTTCTTTCTTTTTCCTTCTCCTCCATCTCCTTTATGTATTCATTGTTAATAACAGGTTGTTTTTTAAGTCATCTTTGAGGTTTTTCCTAAGCATCAAGTATGTTTTATGTAAAGTAACTAACCATATGTAGTTAAGACCTAGGCCAATGGGGTCAACATTAACAGGAACATAATTAAAGCTAATCTTCTATGCAATGTTTTACTTAGATAGATTTTTAACACATATTATTGTATTTTGAAATAACCCTAAGGAGTTATCTTCATGGTCCCCCCGAATATAGTGCTTGTGAGCACTAATAGCTCATAGGACTTATTCTAGAGAAGTGGTTACCTAGTGAATTATTCAATCAGTTATGTGAAGGTATGATGTAGCATTTGAAAAGTTACTCACTTTTACATTTTTATCTAGGTAGGTAGATACGTTCAAGAAACATTAAGATATTAATAAATTATTGAATACTTATTATGTGTCATTTTACTGTAAGAGATATAACATTGAGCAAAATAGACAGTCTTACCCTCACAGAGCATGAATGCAGTCGAATGGATTCCTGACAAAACAAGTTGCAGTAGAATATAAGTGCTCTGACAGCAGAAGTACAGAGTTCCGTAGAGGCATGTAGGAGGAATATCTAATCCAACACATTTTGTTTTTAGTGGAAGATACTTTGAGCATGTTTAAATGCCGAAGGGGGATAGCCACTAGGGAGCCAGGGAAAGGTTGATGACTATATGATAAATACAGGAAATAGAGTAAGATCCCCAAGAGGCCAAAAAGGATGGAAGTCAGAATATAGGGGAAAGGATTTGGAACAGGAGGAGTAAAACCTCTTCCACTGCAACAAGATAGGAAGAATGGTGGGTATGTGTATAGTCAAGTTTAAAAGTTCAATATAAGAAAGTTTAGGAGAGCCATATGTACTTATTACAGAAAAATTAGAAAATCTAGATCAAAAGAAAAATACATATACCTACCCAGACTTAACTATTCTTGATGTTTTGTTTCTTCTGAAATTTATACTCTTATCTATGGCATCATATTTAGAATGAATCCTAGTCAGAAAATAATTCAAAGTATTATGTGAATTGTACAGTGTTAATTGGAATTAGAATAAGAATTAGAATATCTAGCTTTTATGAATAGCTCTGCCAAAAATTTAATTCATGACCTTAGCTTGGGTAAATCATTTAATCTTTCTTTGCTTGTGTCACCATTTATTGATGTTCGTTCTTTCAGTAAATATATATTGAGCATCTCCTGTGCCAGATGCTTTATCATACTTTGATAAATGTGACCATAACTCTTACCTGAAGATTTCTCTACTTCGTAAGTTGTTTCACTGTCAAGAGCTTAACTACTTTAGGAATCGGTTATTTAAAATGTAATGAAATTCCTTTATAGAACTAGTATGGGGCAAGGGAATAATATACTCTTGGTGTTAACAGACTCCTTCTGTATTATAATGGCCTTAAAACCTCTTCATTTATGATTTACGGGGTTTTTTTTAACTTCAAAAATGTATTGATGTGGCTACTGTATGTTAACAGTAGGATTTTGGTGGGATTCCACTCTACACTTCTTTAGCATAGATCTTTCAAAATGTTTTGGGTTTAGCAGTTAAAAGTAACCAGCCAGCTGTTCTCTCCTTCCCATCTCCCAGGTTACAATGCACCGTATCTCTCAGTGTATAGTGAAAATGCAGTTGATATCTTTGATGTGAACTCCATGGAATGGATTCAGACTCTCCCACTCAAAAAGGTAATTTAACATTAAAAAATGGGCTAAGTGAACAAATGATTATAAGTGAAACACTAATATGACTATTTAGCTAGTTTTCACTAGTTTAGCATTTTCTGTCACATGTAATAACATAATTGGTAATCTGGGACTTAGCTAAGAGTAGGAAAAAAAGAAAAATCAAGCTGGTTAATTTTACAGGTAGCTCAGCACCGTATTATTTTTATTACATTTTGTTTCACTGTATAACGTATGATTATTATAATAATGAACAACTAGAATATATTCTACAACTTAATATGTCAGTGTTATCTTCCACTTTAGTTTAAGGAGCTCTGAAGGAGTATATTATTTGTAATTTTACTGTTTTTCACATAATGGTATGCAATTTTAATCCTTGAGGGCATATTTCATGGGCTAGAAAAGTGATTAAAATTAGAACCAATGCTCTGTATAAGCATCTCATGATTAAAAAATAAGGGTTTCGCACATTCCTAATAAAATATAATATTTTCCTTTAACATTTCCCTGTGGTAACATAAAGAGAATTTTTACGAGTATAGAATGGCTGTTTTGCAACAATGAAGAATAATAGTTTCATGTAAGTATATGCAGCGTGTGTCATTAGTTGCAGGGCAGGGTTTAGAGGAATGGGTAAAAGAAAGTAACCAAGATCTTATTTCAAAATCTGCCCCAATTTTAAACCATAACAGCAGTGGGAAAAGCTCTTGTAAATGCTGCCACATTTTATAAAACAACTAAATACGGTCCTCGCGTTTATAACTTCGGGCTGGTTACAGTTAGTTTTCCCTTTTATGTTTATCATGTGAATTTTGAAGTATATATAAAAGAATATATGATCTTTATGAAGCATAATAATAAACTGATCACTTATGAACTCACCTGCTAACTTAAGAGCCAGAACATTACCAATTTCACTGAATCTGCTTGTGTATTTTTCCCTTACCCTGATTATTGTGTTTATGATTCCCTTGCTTTTCTTAAAATACAGAATTTTTTGTATATTTAAATATTTCTAAATAATATATTGTTCAGTTTTGCTTATGTTTGAGATAATAAAATGTTATGTTGTATATCATCTTCTGCCTTGCTATCTTAATGTATTTACTGTTTCTAAGATTCATCCATGTTACATGTACTATTATATATATGTGTACACACACACATATATATATATTTCATTGCTTTTCACTACTGTAAAATATTCTGTTGGGTGAATAGATCACAATTTATTTGTCTGATTAGCAGACATGTGAATTATTTCCCAGCTTTCTGCTATTATGAACGTTGCTGTAGAAGTCATATATGTCTTCAGGTGCGTATGTGCAGGAGTTTCTTTTACGTCATATGCCTAGGAACGAAACTGATGGGACGTGGAGAATGCACGTGTTCAACTTTACAAGATAGTGTCAAAGTATTTTCCAAAGTAATTGTACCAGTTGACACTCCCATCATCAGTATATAAGAGTTCTTTATGACCCATACCGTTGTCAGAATTCATAGTTTTATAACCATTTATTTATGGTGATAAAGTGATATCTCATTGACGTGTTCATTTGCATGTCCCCAATTAACAATGTTGCTGATAATCTTTTGTATGTTTATTCATCGTTCATATTTCCTCTTCTGTGAAATACCTGGTCATGTTTTTTGCTTATTTTCCTGTTTGGTCATCTTTTGATTTTTTGAGATTATTCATATATGGTAGATACTGGTTTAGTGATGGGTGTGGTGAATCTTTTCCCTGTTTGTGACCTGTTAATTTTTATAGTGTATTTTGTGAACATTTGTTGTTATTGCTTGAAAATTCATTGTTATAAATTTTAATGTAATATCATTCTTATCCTTTTTACATTTCTCTTTTTTTTCTTAAGAAGCTCTTTCCTACCTCAAGGTCATAAAGATAGGATCTTTATTTTCTTTCAAAAGTTTGAAAGTTTTGCCTACTGTGTTTATGTCTCTGTTCCATTTAGAATTGACTTTTTGTGTATGGTGTGAAGTAGGAATTCAGTTTCATTTGTTCCATAGAGATACCCAGTTGCTCCATCACCATTTATTGACAGTCCCTCCTTTCCCCAGTGATGTACAATTTCATCTCTGTCATGTGTGTACATTTAGTTCAAATAAGATTCATAAAGTAGCTGTATGAATATTTTAGTATCATCGTCTGGTACTAATGGCTTTAAAAAGTCAAATTTAAGGTTTAAATGTATTTCTGCTTTTCTTTTTTTGCCCAGAATATTCTTCCTTTAAAACATTATCATTATAACTGTGTTAATTCAAGTTAGATAATTCTATACCTTTCTAGTCAGAATTGTTGATTTCCTTCCTAAAGAGGAAGGATAAATTAAAGGTCTTAATAGTGTGTGCCTTATAAATATCTCAAAAGTTTTATGATTTAATTTTTGAATTTTGTTGAAATACTAATTTTATTTTTTATTATTTTAGGTTCGACCCTTAAACAGTGAAGGATCATTAAATCTTTTAGGGTTGGAGACGATTAGATTAATATATTTCAAAAATAAGATGGCAGGTAAGAAAATACACATTAGTAGGAGAGCTTCATAGAAGTATTCAGGTGTATCTTACTCCAAAGTCTGTATAGGGGTATTCATAAATTTATGATCTTTTCTGGTGGATCTAGTTGATGAAGATGTAATTATGGTACATTATGTATTTAGAATAATGTTTTGACTTAAATGTAAGTAAAAACATTGGCATTAAGAAAACACATTAAAATGTTTACATCAGTTATCTCTGGGTAGTGGGATTATTATATTCCTTATGCTTTTCTTTTTTCCCCCATATTCTTCCAATAAATTTGTATAGTCTATCAAAAAAAATTCCATCAAAGGTTTGTCATTTTTGTTTTGTTTGTTTTTAAGTACTAAGATACATACAAATTGCTTGGCTTCAGATTTGATGCTCTGGTATATCCTCTTGGCACTGGAGGCTTCTTGGTATACAGACTGGTGACTGTAGGAGAAGTCCTATGCTAAGAGGATATTGCAGTATGACTTGAGAAAGGATATTCAGGTATTAGACAAGATTAGATCCACCCTCTTCTCACTGTATGTAATGATTGTAGAATGTATCCGTAACCCAATTTGTCTCTATAGGATAAAACCTATTCCAACTCTCTTTTTTTATGCTCTCATCTTTCTACTCTAGGCTAGGAGTAAAGGTGGAGCTAGGAGAAGGAATACCTGACAAAATTTCAACATAGTTGTCTTATCTTTTGAAAAGGAAAGGAAATCCTATTTCCTGGAGATTCTATTTCTCTGTCTTGTCTGTTTCTCTTTCATCTCTCAGGAGCCCAAAGTGCTCTTGCAGTCCTCTGGCTGTCCAAAATCTCCCGTTGCCACTGCAACTCACCAAGATCTGCTTCACCCTCATAATTCTCAAATTCCAACTCTCAAATTCTCATCTACTTTTAAAATTTTATCCTTTTAACATTTGCTGTTAGGAAAGCAATCTGATAAAGCTATTACTGTGATACAAGGAGAATGTTGCTTTTTTTTTACTATTCATCTTGCTTTGGCTGGCCTTACAGGCTCCTTTGGCTTCTTCCTACTACATTTTTCTCATTTTAGCTTTTTGGGTGTTATAAACTTCTAAAGATTGGCTTTTCTCTTTTTCCTTACCTTATTTAGAGAATGGAATTCATCATGTTGTATGGATACAGTTTTCTGTTTTAGAGGATGTTCACCATATCCCAGCATGTTTTGGGAGCCCATGGCTAAGAGTTTTGTTTACTTCTAGGTATTAAAATTGAGATAGATGGGCATTAGGTGACTGGATGTACATAAGTAAGTATCCCCTGAAGATCAGGAGAGTAGAAATAGCAATAAGATTCTTACTTTTAGTAAAGGAAGCTGGAAGAAACACAATTCCTTTCCTTTACTCCACATCTTGCTAATTGGATCTGCAAAGGACATGTTTTAATATATTAAAAAAATCTTAACTGGTATCATTTTCATGGATAATTTACCATTTATGCCTGATTACTGTGCAGGTCAACAATAAGAGCTTTTTAACACCCTAAGCCATTGAAACCAATACTGGGAAGGTGGGAGAAGATGGTGTAGAGATATTGGGGGTGGGGTGGCCAAAGTGATAGGACACCAAGGCAACTACGTTTTCCTTTTTTTCTTCTAGTAAAATTGTACCATTTTATGTTTATAATCAAATAAAGGTGAAAATATACTCTGTAAGCTATATTTAATTTCAGCATATATTTGTTTACATATATTTCATTGAAAATTATTATTTACTATGATTTATCAGCACAACTTAAAAAAATCAGAATTGCATATACTTGTATAATTGATTGATGTTTGTACCGACTTGGAGATTAATGGGTGAAAAGCATTTTAGCACTTTAAAGAACATCATTGTTCTTTGTATTTTTTTTTTCCTAACAGAAGGGGATGAACTGGTAGTTCCTGAAACATCAGATAATAGTCGGAAACAAATGGTTAGAAATATTAACAATAAGAGGCGTTATTCCTTCAGAGTTCCAGAAGAGGAAAGGATGCAACAAAGGAGGTAGATATTTAATTCATACTCATCTAAAGATGCTTATAGCATCAGAAGGACTATTTGGTAATAATACTTTATTTGATTTGGAAGGAAAATTTGATCTCTGAAAGTCTGTCATCATCATCTATGGTGTTAAAAACTGCAATAATGAATGTATTTCTCAGTGTAATTTTAATTAATACTTCCCAAGTTGTGAGTATGTACTAGATTAAAGTACCATGTTTTGATTCATTTCTCTTTGTATATGGAATAGTTACAATTTTTAGAATGTGGGCTTTTATAAACATAGAACATACCTGTGCAGATTAACTATTCTCATGACCAAACAGAAATAGGCTTGTAGTGTTTCCAGTTACATATAAAAACATTTCTAATATATTAGCAATTATTTTAAAAGATGTACATAAAATGTTCAGAATTATCTGTAAAATAGAGCTTCTTTGATATTTAAACACTAAAATAACCCTCTGTTTTCCCACCAAAAATCATAAGATCTTTTTTAAAATTTAAAACAAAATCTTCTAAGTAAATGTTTAACTTAGTATATTCTATTATTTTAATTCTATCCTTATTAACATGATTTCACAGTTTATTTTTATGAAAAAATTTAAGTATACTTAATTTTTCTCTGAAATTGTCTAGATTGGTCATGGAATAAAAGTGTTTAAACAGGTGTTTTCTCTTACAGGGAGATGCTGCGAGATCCAGAAATGAGAAATAAATTAATTTCCAACCCAACTAATTTTAACCACATAGCACACATGGGTCCAGGAGATGGAATACAGATTCTAAAAGACCTGCCCATGGTAAGAGAAATGAAGAGTGAATGTGAATATAAATGGGGTTAATACTAAGTTGGAGGGGGGAGGGGGTGGATACATATGAGTGTGTGTGTGTGTGTGCACTTAAATACATATAAGACTTAAAAAGACATATTAGTATAATGAGGAAATGTTTATCTCAATATATCACAATATATGTAAGATGCATAATGACATAGCTGATGAGAAAAACATAAAATACAGATGTGTATCAAAAACCAAACATATCAAGTTTTTATTTAGTTGAATACCCTATATACTTCTCCCATACCTAGATTTACTATTGTTGGAGAAATGAACCACCAGGTTTGGAGACATTCTATACCAAGATTCAGAGCTAAAATTTCACTAAGTTTTAGCAATTCAACACAGATATTTGTCCCCCAAAGAACCACATTAGCTTGATCATTAATGGTCACACCTCTCATCTGATTATGAAATTAAATCTTTTTCCTCTGCCCATTACAGATGTGTTGCCTAGTCAGTCTTATATTTTAAAAAAAGTACAACATAGGAAAACTGTTGTGTTTTGTTTTGTTTTTTTTTAACAACGTGAAGATTGGATTCTTGGACCTGATATACTGAGATTAAGAACATTAGTGGAATGAGCTAATTTCCAAGCGCTGTAACATTTCAGTAGCATGGTACTCTCAACAAACTGTTGAAACTTAAACATGACTCTTTTGATAGGTGGCGATAGCATCTAGATTTTGCTCAGAATTTTAGGCATAATTTAAATGCTATGATAGTTTGGGAGGTGATATGTAAATCTCAACCCAAAGCTCTTTCTAAGGAAGTCTGTGTTAATTACCCACATTACTTAACTCTACTGTGATAGAAGATATAGACATGTATCACTGACAGAAAAAATAATAGGTAATACAGTTTGTACAGTCAAGTTTTTTTAATAAAAAAGTTCAGCTCTTAAAGGTAGTTTTTGCATTTCTTTCATAGGAGAAACCAAAAAAATCTGCACTAATTTGAGCCTGAGTTCCACATTATAAATATCTCAATTAACCAGTTGCCCTGTTTATGAATGGATGTGATGTTCTTACTGTCATTGTTTTTTCATCCTCATCAAGACATTATTATATGATTATAGTACCATTACTTCCTTTCAAATCATTCACAATAGTCAGATGGCGATTTTTATTAGCCGTGCTAGGTAGATATAAATAAAGTATGCAGAAAGATTACAGCCAATCTTGATATAGTAATTAAAATGAAGTAAGAAATTTAAGGCTGAGCATAAATATTAAGCTGAAAATATTGAGAATAAATAAAGGCTGAGTTGACATGGTTAACTGTTATACTTATCTGTCATATCTAAAAGCTATACTACTTTTACAGCTTTTGCCTGGGAATGAGAGTTCAGATTTTTCTCCATTCTTTTCCCATTCTGAACGTTTACTTAAGTCCTCAGACTGGTTTTCCTTTATTCTCAGAGGTAAACGGAGCAGAACCACATGGTCCAAAAGCTTCTGTCATTTTTCCTTACAGAAGCTACAAGGTCAGGGCAGGTACAAAGTACCTGAGGAAAGAGAATTTTTTAATTATGATAAACAGTTGAAACGTGAATATATGTATAGCTTATATTTGATAGATCAGTGTGAAATTTTTTGAAATTTAGTTAGTAAATAGTTTTTCAACATCTGCTGTGTAGGTAGCATTATGGAGGGATAGAGGCATACAAATTTCAAACACATCCATATGTTGCAAAGCAACATATCAGCAAATACAAAATTATTTCAGTAGTGAACAAGGTTTTAATGTGTATTATCCTTTTAAAATTAAACTTTCTTTCACACTTGCTTCATTCTGGTATACAAAAAAAGAATAGTACGGTGTTCCTCTCATATATTCCAATAACATAGCAAGAAGAATTATGGAAAATTGTTGTATAAATTATGTTATATCCCACAGTTTGTTCCTTAAGGAGAAATAGTTTCAGGATTTAATAAAATGTTCCTCTGCTTGACCAGGTGAAAAATCAGTTTGCTAATGTTCCAGAATTTTTTTCAGACCTTCATTCACAGTAAGACTTGGTCTTTCTACACCCTGAATGAGCACACTGAAGCAAAATGTGAAATTTCAAGCGTTGTAAGAACTTTCATATCCTAGCATCCCTCCTTTTCTCCCTTCACCATCCCACCACTTAAACGAAATCTCTGTTTTGTCATTGTTGTTGTTCAGAATAAGGTCCATTCTTAATTACTGGGCAAAACAAGTTCAGATAGCATTTCCCAAAGATTCAACATCAATCTGACCCCATGACACAGGGCCTCCTGTGCTGGCTACTTATTCCCATTAGACCTCTTGATTTTTAGTATTAGTGTCACTGATTTTGTTAACCCATGACTGCCTTGCTGGTTCTTTTTGTAATTAACACAAGTGACTCTTTACCCTAGAGGTGCAATCCAGTTTTTAATGTTCCTTTCATTCCTTTCATGTTTTCTTATCACATAAGCACTTTTGAATGTCCAGGACAAGAAGTTGGTGTAAATTTTTGAAACCTGTTCACCTGTACGTGTAATATTGTAGCAAAGATGTTACGTGTCTGAACTCCTGTTCTTTATTTTCACCTGACTTTCTTCCTTTCACTAGCAAAGAACATAAAAGCTGGGGGTTTTCATAGGCATCCATTTAATCACTTAACAAATATTTTTCGATATACTGTCATGCCAGAACTGTACCTACCTTGGAGTAGACACTGGTAAATGACACAATAATATGCATGTCTGAAAAGCAAATAATATACATGTCTGTACCTGTGTGTGTGTGTGTGTGTGTATGTGTGTATACATGTATTAAAAAGCTTGTGATATTTTAATATAGTCTCAGATTTTAGTATGTTCTTTCCACTGTAATTTTCTATATTTAATGAACTATTTTCAAAAATGAAGATGAATTTAATTCATCTAACATTAACATTTATAAGAAGCACTTTCAAATACCAAAGCTATGATGTTGTCATTCGTGCAAAGAGCATGTGCCCCAGAAATTTTTATGTTTAACTTATTCAAATCAGTATTGCCTTTCTCTGAAATACTTAAAAGCTTAGAGAGTTTATTGAATGTCTTTGGAAGCTTATTCTGTTTCCTTTGTACCAAAATGATGCTGAAAAGGGTTGTTTGCCTCATGAATGTGGAAAAGATAGTAAGGGTAAGGAGTCATTTTTTTCTTATATCTCCTATATCAGATGTGTCTTAGTGAGCCAAGAGAATATAGGCAGTTAATATAAAACAGCACATATGTCTTACAAGTACATACTGTAGTAGTTTCCTTGAATCCTTTTTGTCATTTACCTTTTTTCATAAGCAGGTACTGTAATAAAGAATAGATTTGTCTCTAGTTGAATACAAGAGTAATATTTTATCTCTAAAAGATTTATTTTTTTTAGCACATAAAATTTCTCCTAGCCTTTTACCCATTCCTAAAATTGTTAACAAATAAAATTTCAAGCTCGGTGACCTTTTAGACCTTTATGAAGTAATTTTACTTCTTAAAGTTACATTTATATCAATAGTTTTATCTTTTTGAAAAAAACCTTAGAAAGTACTGGTTTCACTCACATCTCTAAATTTAAAACACCTTATATAGAAGCCTTTCTTTTAAGCTTCCCTAATTTACCAGATTTTTTTTTTTTTTTTTTTTTTTTGTGGTACGCGGGCCTCTCACTGTTGTGGCCTCTCCCGTTGCGGAGCACAGGCTCCGGATGTGCAGGCTCAGCGGCCATGGCTCACGGGCCTAGCTGCTCCATGGCATGTGGGATCTTCCCAGACCGGGGCACGAACCTGTGTCCCCTGCATCGGCAGGTGGACTCTCAACCACTGCGCCACCAGGGAAGCCTAAGATTTTTTTTTTTAACAAAGAAAGCTCATCTCAGCTCATGAGAATATCAGTCAGCGTGTCTCCGGGAAGTCATTCAGCCTGTCTCTAATGAAGAGATGGTAGGATGTTTTCCTGAAACACAGTTGTTCTCAGAAACTGAACTTTGAAAGTTCCCATTAGAGAAGGTGACTGGGTGCTGAGCGACAGTTCCCAAATGTTCCCAAGTTATTTTAACATGAAAAACTAGAGCCCTTGTTTTCAAAAACTTTCTTCTATGTCTTTAGTATTACATTATTTCATTTTTTAAAAATACACCTGAACATTGAAGAGAAGGTTGTTCTCTTGTTAAAAACAAACATGTTCTTTGGGTGTCTAAGTGGAGATAAGCTTGGGCTACTTAAAGGTAAACCCATAATTGGTATTTTCCACAGTTACTATTTCTGTTACGGGAAGATAAGATCAGTAAAAGCAAACACATGTCAAGTCTATAAACACCAGGAAATGGCTTTAGTTTCTAAAGGAACAGTTTCATAACGCTTTTGGTGAGAGGCTGGTTGTAGGTTCATTTGTTCTTTTCTTTAATTATTTCTCGCTTTTTCTATCCCTAATGTTTTTGGTAGGTTTTTGCCATGTTTTGATTCTATCCCATAGGAAAATACTGAACTAAATTTTGAAAATCTACTTGTATCTCTGAAAGTCCAGTTTCTACCCAGCTTGATAGTAATAAGAGAGAATACGTTTATGAGGCAAATGATTTTTTGCAAATCAGCTCTTTAGGTAACTGGCAAGAGGATTACAAAATTTAACTTTCTAAGGCCTAAAAGTATTTCATTATGGATTCAATTCTTGATGTGAGATACTTACTTCATTTTTTCTACATGCATGTTGTCTGAAATGTCACATATATCCAGTGAATCCATTTTCATTACCTCATTACCTTTTTCTTCTTTCTGTTGTTTTTGATAGCCCGGTTTCCCTTATCCATCCCCTCATCATCACTCCGGTCTGATCTCCTCTCCGATCAACTTTGAGCACATCTATCACATGACTGTTAATTCTGCTGAAAAATTTCTCTCTCCTGATTCCATAAACCCTGAATATTCCCCGTCTCTACGCTCTGTCCCCGGTACACCAAGCTTTATGACTCTGAGGGTATGAACAGCTGAGTTAGGTGTTAACTTGTACTAACCATGTGTGGATCTCTGCCTGGCTTCATAAGTAACACTGCCAAGGGGGTACATTCTGTGAACGTTTCCCTTTGGCCTGTTTCTCTGTTGCCAAACTTCTATTCTTCCTCTTCCTCCTCTTCTGTCTTGGAGTTCTACTTTTTTCTTCTTTTGAGGAAAAAGATGAGGATTTGGGAAGATTTCAGTTTTATTTCTAAAACAGTATTGGAGGTTTTTCTATTTTTTAATAAAACATCATCCCATCATGATATTTTTCTTTACGGATACCATAAGAAATAGCCCCTGAATAAGTAAATCTTTATTCTATTAAAAACAAACAAAAAAGGGATGTAGAATTTCTGAATTCTGGATTGCTCGTTACCCTAAAACCAGTTCAGTTCAGAGAAACTTTTTATATTTAGTGAAGTTAAAGTCTATAGAAGGGCCTGTCCAAAGGCCTTTTATCTACAATAAACCCCTTCTTGAAAAGCTCACAATTCTCAAAATTATAAAGTATAATAGTACCAGTGAATAACAGGAAAAATTAGCAAAAGAAGGTAGTCTTACTAATCTTTGAGTTGCTGATGCACCTTTAATTCCAGCCAGGATCCAAGATAAGAGAAGTAGATCAACAAGAGAAAAAAAACACAGTGTGCTGCATTCTGAAGGACCGTGGTACCTGCCACTGGGTCCTTCCATGCAGCCTTGCATCTTTGTAACTAGTGTCTCTGCAGTGGGCTGGAGAGCAAGTGGGCCATTCAAGCTGAATAGCCACACATCTGTCAAGAAATATGTACTGACTTCAAGGGAGCATTTTCTCAAGTTTGTTTTGCAGATAATAAAATATTTAGATTGTATCATGCAAACGCATTTCCTCTGGCTTAGAAAAAATTAGCATCCATTTTTTATTTGTGTATTTAGTAAAGTAATTTTCCAATAAGAAAGCTACCTGTAGGGCGAGAAGTTTATTTTTGTATTTTTGTTTGCATTCTAAATTGTGATGTTTTTAAATGTCATTGTTATTGACATTAAACTATAATGTCATTTAAGTGTCTTAGTTCACAAGATAAGATCACTTATGATAAACTAAGCTTCAGTGTGCTTGGTAACAGATTTCAGGGAGTGGATTCTAGGGGAAGTTGTATAAACTAATCAGTCAAGAATTTTTGATATAGAAGATGGTGGAAATGTTGCTTAAGTTAGTCTTCTATAAATAGAAACACTACGATTGGTGGAAGTTTTACCCTAATCTTAAGCATATTTGTGCAGGAAAAGGACCATCAGCTTAGGTTTCACATTACTTCATAATGAAGTTGAACTTCAGCTGAATGAATGATAAACTGTTGGGTTTGGGTTTTGTGTGGGTTTTTTTTTTCCCCCAGAACATATCTTCTGTGTATCATTCTTTTATTACCTCAACATTCAGTGTTACTAAACCACTGGTATTTTTTACAGGCTTAATTTTTGCCATTTTTTTCTAGGGTAGGTTTGTTTTATAGAAAAGGACGACACAAAGGTACCTTAAGGTTAATAGCAAAAACAATAAAAATTTAAAGGTTTAAACTGATATCCCCATCTCTCTTGAACTTGACTCTGCTGCATTGTATGCATGTCATCGGCATCTCTCAGGGTTGCTCCTATGAGTGGCTGTTGAAACGCTAGCACTGTTTTCTGTTTTAAATTTTTTTATTTTCTTAGAGAAAAAAAGGTAAAATGTTTGCTTTGAACGAATAACACAGTAAGAATTACATGGACTTCGCAAATTTGATATATGAACCAAAATGGCAATAGTTGAACGTAGAGCCACCCAGCCAGCCAAATCTCAGTATGTGTGATTCTTTAAAATGTATGATTTGGAGTTTTTCAAGATATATTAGTGCATGTTTTCCAGGAGATGTTCGTGGATGTTTGCTAGCTTTGGCCCTGCACTAGTTGTGTTGCCATAACCTTCTCTCAGGTACCAGCCCTGACACCCCTTCCGGTCTGAAAAGGTTAGGGCCATCGAGGAGACCGTGTTCAGGCAGCTGGTCCGACGCACCACCTCTCTAGGTGTGTGTTACTTTCAAAGCACTCTGTGGCTCATTTTCCTCCCTTGGACACCAAAATTATTCAATATTAGATGGGAAACTTCTCACACCAACATTCCCAAGTTAAAGGACTTCACCCAGGCTGTGATTGTCAACAAGCGTCATAGTTATGACCCGTGGTGCTGCTCTCTGTCCGTGAGGCAGGAAGGCTGCCTGGTGACTGGGATGGGAACGTGCAAATGGCACTTTCGGTATCAGGACGATAGAAGGTGTGCTTGAGAAGAATGTACTTTGAAGTGGCTTTCTTCTAAATGGGCTTATTCCGCTTTTGAATTATCCTAAGAAAATAAAAATCTCATATGTAGTAAAAGCTTTGTTTCAGTTATCTGCAGAGGTCCATGTAATTCTACATTTCACTGTCACTTCTAACCATGTAACTTTCACTTACTGCACTCACAACAACAAGAAAAAAATTGTTATCTGTTGGTAAGTATTTCAGTAAGTATAAAGATAAGCACTTATCTTTGGTTGGGGTGAGGGTTACCTCTGTTAGGGCTTTAGTACTTTTGTGGGCGGGAGGGATTATTCTGTTTCTTGTCCTGTATCACTCTGGTCAAGTCAACTTTATTTCTTGAAATTAGGGTGAAAAAATAGACATCTCTGTAGAAAATCAGTTTCACTCTGGATGAAGAATTTTTCTTTCTCTTTTGATTTTAGAACCCTCGGCCTCAGGAAAGTCGGACAGCATTCAGTGGCTCGGTCAGTATTCCATCTATCACCAAATCCCGCCCTGAACCTGGTCGCTCCATGAGTGCCAGCAGTGGCCTGTCAGCAAGTAAGTGGCCCCAGCTGCAGGAAGCATTTCCATAGCAAGGTAGCAGCCGTGCATTATCGGTGGCCAGTGTCTCAGACCTGGCTGGGGAATGCCTAGGAGGCACAAGTGCAGCTGTTACAAAAATAGTCATAGAATCCTTTTAGAAGTTACAGTCCATGTGGGAGACAGACAAACAGTACTACAAATTGTGATGATAAATGCTCCGAAGGAGGGCTTCCCTGGTGGCACAGTGGTTGAGAGTCCGCCTGCCGATGCAGGGGACGCGGGTTCGTGCCCCGGTCCGGGAAGATCCCACATGCCACGGAGCTGCTAGGCCCGTGAGCCATGGCCGCTGAGCCTGTGCGTCTGGAGCCTGTGTTCCGCAACGGGAGAGGCCAAAACAGTGAGAGGCCCGCGTACCGCAAAAAAAAAAAAAAAAAAAATGCTCCGAAGGAAATAAACAGGGGACAGTAATAGAGAGTAACAGGCAGTAGCTGTTGAGGATGAATACACACTTAGAATAATTAGCAAGGTCACGTGCCCGCCCTGGGGGTGAAGTCACATTGACTCATGTTTGATTAACTGAAAGGAGGCACAGTGGCCACCTGGTAGTGGGCAGGGAGTGACAGAGTAAAGCTCAAGAGGTAGGCAGGGGTCAGATCAAGCAGGGACTTGGGGACCAACATAAGACATTTTTTATTTTTTTAGAAACACAGTGGGAAACCTCCGAAGAGTTTTAAGTAGGCAAGGACCATTATCCAAGGGCAAGACTGTTCTTGGCCAACAGCTGCTTTTCTGTCACTTTCTCAGAAGTAACCTGGTATTGGCTTCGATCAGAGAGAGTGGGGCGAGTGCGCCCAAGCACATGCAGGCCCAGGGTGGACCCGGGGTAACGCTAACGAAGCCTCCCTCGCTTCCCTGCAGCTGAGCTCTGAGAAGAACAGCCGGTAGTAACTCCACCTCACATTTCAGAGTCATTCAGTCAGAAGCGTATCCGTTGCCTTGTATTCTTGAATGTGAGACATTCGAGTCAGGCCTCCCGGCGCAGACTGAGTGTCCTCCTTCACGCACTGTTCATGCTGAGGACGCCGGTATCAGCACCCGGCTTGTGCCCAGCTCTTGGTTTTAGGCTCTGGCAACACAGAAGTGAAGGGTGCTGGAATACCATTTGTTCTCTTGCTGTGGAACAAATTACCCCAAAATTTACAAGCTTAAAAGAGCAAACGTGGGCTTCCCCGGTGGCGCAGTGGTTGAGCGTCCGCCTGCCGATGCAGGGGACAAGCGTTCGTGCCCCGGTCCGGGAGGATCCCACATGCCGCGGAGCGGCTGGGCCTGTGAGCCACAACTACTGAGCCTGCGCATCCGGAGCCTGTGCTCCGCAACGGGAGAGGCCGCAACAGTGAAAGGCCCGCGTACCGAAAAGAAAAAACAAAAGAGCAGACGTCTATTATCTCTCACAGTTTCTGAGGGTTAGGAGTCTGGGAGCTTAGCTGGACAGTCCTGGCTCAGGGCCTCTCAGGAGGCTGCAGTCAGGCTGTCTGCTAGGGCTGCCATCAACTCCGAGCTCAACTGGGACTAGAGAAGCCACTTCCCAGCTCACCCACGTGGTTGTTGGCAGGCCTCTGTTCCTCACCAGCGTGGGCCTGAGTGTCCTGGTGACGTGGCCTCTGGCTTCCCACAGAGCAAGTGACCTGAGACAGAGAGACCGAGCAGCGGTCTCAGAAGGGACATGCCATCGCTTCTGCAGAGTGCTGGTGATCACACAGACCACCCCTGGAACCATGGGAGGGACCCTGCCCCGGGCCTGCAAACCAAGGACAGGCGCCTGCTGCAGAGACTGGCTGCAGACGTACAGAGCACGTTCAAGGAGTTTTCAGTTGACAGGCAGAAGTTGAAGGGCACATCTTGTGACTTCCTTGCCGTCATCTCCCAAAGTCATCTCTACGCTGTGTGTAGCCTTGATTACAATGAAAATATCTAGCCAATTGGAAAAATGGCAACCATTTTATGAATTATCTTTTTACTAATGGTAGCTCGATAAGATAGTAGATTTACTATAACTAACCAGAAGTTATCAACACTTGAGATGCGAAGAAAGTATCACAATATTAATAGTTAAGTTCATAATCCCTTACCCAAAACTCTCAGAGCCAGAAACCTGTTTTCAGAATTCAGATTTTTTTTTATATATATTTTAGAAGGGAATCTACCATATATTATATTACATTCCAAGCAAGATCTAAGACAGCACCTACAAACAATATTTATAGAGCAAAATTTATGACTAGTCACACTATGAATATATAAATAAATGTACTATTTTTAAGTGAAGTCTGTAATCAGCCTCCAGCCAGTTCAGATTAAGTCTGCCACCACATGAATTGACGTCAAACTCACGAAAAAAGTTTTGGTTTTTCAGGGCTTTGGGATTTGTGGAATTGCAGGTAAGGATAGGACCTGTGATACAGAGATTTAAAGGGCTGAGTGGCCATCTCCTTAGGAGCGCTGAAGTGAGGGTCCACTGTCACTGTTGACCATATGCAAGCTACAGACTGGAGCCAGCTCCAGGTCCCTGTCAAGGCCTTTAATGCAATAATCAGGCGTGGCCTTCCTGAGATTCTTGGTACCAAGCTGTTTGTGTAGAGGTTAAGAGGAAGACCAGCCCAGGAATTCCAAGGGGCATCTGCTCGTTAGAGTGCTTCTCGCTGGCTTCAAGAGTAGCCCAGCTCACGTAAAGAATTTCCAGAAGGGCAGCCTGCCAAGAGAGACACAAGAAGAAACGGGGTTCCGTGTTGTCAACCTCCAGAACCAGAAGCACAGGCTCTTCCAGGGCCAGACTTGCGGTGGCTTCCTGACTGAAGTCAAATTAACACAGAGTTTTCCACTGTGACTACCCGCTCCTGTCAGTGACAGGCTCACTGGGGAGCCTGCAGACCCTCCTAGAGGTCATGTAGAGTTAGACACCGTCACTCCAAGAGATCTGGGGCCCAACCCCCTGAATCACCATCTAGAACTCTTTGGAAGAGACCCTGCCTGAGTTGGGACCACAGTTTTCAGATTGTCCCCCTTTGCTGTTCAATCAAAACAGCCCATCTCAGTTTTTTAAGATTAGGGTGGTTGAGTGTAATTTTTCTCTGAAAGGAACATTCCCGAAGTTAAAAAAGAAAGAAAAGAAAAGAAAAAAAGTGTAAATCACAGAGGTGGATTAATTTCTCCATTCTATAAACGATCACTAGGACAGAGGAAAAGAGCCCAGCAAGTGTGTACTAAGCTCTGGGCAGCCCCCTCACACACCTTCCGTCTCACGTTTCATTCTCCGTGTATTGAGTGCTCAGTTCCCACAAAAATCCCATAAGATAGAATTTATTTTCTTATTTACAAATGAAGAAAACTGAGACTTAGATAAAGTAACCTGCTTAAGGTCACACAGGTTAGTAAGCAGAGCAGCAGAACTCTCTGGCATTTTGGGTTTTTTATTCAGAGCGACAAAATTTTAAAAATAGTAACTTATATTACAGCTTTTGTTAAATTGAGCACTAAACTAGGCATGGAATTCAAAGAGAAGTTATACAAAGTGATTTATGCCTTCAATTAGGTTGTAATCTAATCCACAGCAAAAAAGTAAAGAGTACATAGCCAGAGAGACACATCCACAAATGAAAAGCAGTCTATGTCTGGTGACAGACGGCTTAGAAATTGGATGGAGTGTTGGAAGTAAGAGTAAGTCAGTGGTTCTCAGCCTGAGATGCATTCTAGAATCATCAGAAGGGCTTTTAAAAGTTAAGTCAGAAATTCTGTTATTATTGGTCTGGGACGGGGCCCAGGCACTGGTATTTTTAAAGCTCCGTAATATAATATGCAGCATACAACCAGTGTTGGTAACGTCTGCAATAAGTAAATTATGGTGACACAGCTGAGGGGCTCAGGAAACAAACCGAAACTAGAAGGAAGCTGGGGGTGATCACCAAGGACAGGGCTTCAGCAGGCAGGCTTCACAGTCTATACCTCGTAGTTATGCTAAAACCTCAACGCAGTCTCACAGTCTTTTTTGACCAGTGATCTTAATATTGCAGCTCAGCAAGATTAAAACATTTTCCAGTAAAAACTAAAGAATAGTAGGGAATGCTAAGAGTTTTAAACAGGTACTCACAATACCCCAATATTTCTAAGATTTTTGGGGGCACGGTGCCAGTCCTCCTTTGATGTACCCCAACTCTAAGATCAAAATAGAGTGTGATTTTAAAGAAACTCACCTCATTTTTGTATCTCAGGCCTTTTGCCCTGTGGAATGAAAATGCTTCTCTTTTGTTCGTTTGTGTTTTTTATGAAAATCCTCTACAAGTTAAGTGACAGTTATGCATCATTAGGTGGCATGGTCTTCACTTCTGGGAACTGTTCTATTCTGCTTCATCGTTCAGCACATGTGTTTTGAGCACCTGCTGCATACCCAGTCCTGCACCGGGTCCTGCAGAGGCAAAGACCATCCTTCTATTAAAAGAATGGCAAGGCACATAATTACAACATAGGATCCGAATGCTCTGAAAGAGGTGATAGGAAGTGCTGTAGGTGCTCCAGGGAGTAGGAAAGAAAACTCACTAAGGCAGTAGCACGTGGGTGGAGACTGGAAGGATTGATCCTGTGGAATTGTGTAGCAAGCAGGGCAGCCTGGGCACGGCCAGTGAGAGCAGAGGCCAGCGGCCTGGTGAGTGCTGCCCGCTCACCCAGCAGCCCTGGCGGCTGGGCTCCGAGGTGGGCTTGGGTGTCAGGGTAACGCAGCTGGACCCACTGTCCATCAGTAAAGGGCTGTAAGCGGGAGGATGACCCCAGGGCAGCGGGAAGGATGGCTCGTCACCTCAGCAGTCTGTGCACTTTCTAGAGGATCGTCCCCTTCTGCACGTGTAAAGTTTCACCTGAACGATGTGCTTGTAGGGTCATCCGCACAGAACGGCAGTGCATTGAAGAGAGAATTCTCTGGAGGAAGCTACAGTACAAAGCGGCAGCCCATGCCCTCTCCGTCAGAGGGCTCGCTGTCCTCGGGAGGCCTGGACCAAGGAAGTGACGCCCCGGCGAGGGACTACGACGCAGAGGTGAGTACCGCGTGGGCAGTACCTCTGTCTGGGGACAGGGGTTTGGAGAAGTCCCGAACGAGAAAAGGCGAGTGCGTTTCCCAAAGCCGGTCCACCGCCTTAAGCCTGGCCTCCGCTGCCGCAGGGATCAGCCACTCACTGCGGCGGGGGTGGCGGAGCCAGTCACTTGGGTTGCAAACTGCAGTTTCCCTGGAGGTGTTCAGACTTCTAATAGCTTCTGTATGAAAATGGCCTACGTTTCTAAAGACCTGCAGAAGGGCCTATGAGCGTTTGTTATCTTCTGTGCCTCTCACTCAGCTCAGAAAAGGGGCTTTCTACCGACAGGAGAGAAGTCACGTCAGTTCATTGGCCAGGGTGGCTGGAGGGGAGCCGTGGTGGCCTGAGCCCCTCCCGCCCCTCTGCTGCTCCCTGACGTCTTCCTCTGGGCCTCACAGGACTCTGATTCTCCGAGGCATTCCACGGCTTCCAACAGTTCCAACCTGAGCAGCCCTCCCAGCCCGGTGTCGCCCCGGAAGACCAAGAGCCTCTCCCTGGAGAGCACCGACCGCGGGAGCTGGGACCCATGAGTGGCCTCTGCTCTCAGACCAGACGCCGGAGCAGCGGCCGCTCTGGGCTCCCTCCCCTCACTCCCCCTGTGCTCTCACTGTCATCTCCCACCACCCCTGCCTGGAAGCGCCAGGGCCGCAGCAGTAGCAGGCGGGGACTCAGGAATTCTGCCTCTAGGACTCACATCCACGCACCCCTCGACTGAACAGCAACAGCCGTAAAGGCAGACTTTCATTGAGCAGCTCAGATGAATACCGATTTCATTTCATACCCTTAGCGTTGCTTTCCAGAATATTTCCCCCCTCCCCTGAAAGGTAGCTTAAGTAGGCAGATTACACAAATGTAAGCGATAAGAATAAGATTAGACAGCCATTGTTTTCACAGTAGAGCCTCGTAGCCCTGAGACAGCACGTGGGGCTCGCCAGTGGGCCCCGGGCACGCCATGCCCTTCAGCACCACAGTGAATGTCGACCTGATCGTTGCCAGTAAATCCCTGTTCACTAAAGCGATGCATATTTTACTACAAAATAGAGTTTAACTAAATACACAAATGTAGAGGTTAAATACTGACTGTATATAATAAAAAGAAGCATCTTGTATTCAACAAAAGATGGATGCATATATGAGACAGAGATCATTTAATTTAAAGAAATGTATTGTTTCTTGTCTGTTTTCCACCTAAGTAATCAAAGGGTAGAAAGGCCTCCAGCTGACGTTTACAGGAGGAGAGCGAGAGGAGTGAGAATTACCCTTAGTGCCATTCCTCACCCTGGTCGCAGTCACCTGGGAGCTTTAGGGAATGTTCCAAGGCTTTGGTTTCATCGGTTTGGAGTGTGACCTGGAAACCAGACTTTTAACATTTGAAGCCTCTTCAGCAGCATCATTTAAAGGCATATTTACTTCTATCCAAGACATTTCTTTTTCTAGCAGTAGAATTTGAACCACACTTCTCATTTATTACTATATTTTGGTATCTTCTGCTGATGAATGTAGAAATGCAGTTTTGTCACCTTCTGGACCCCTTCCACCTGAAAGGACACAAGGAATGTCGTAGTTTCTGAAGGTCCATAAAAGGGTTCATAAAAGTGCTTTTTCTCCTTGGCGAAACCCCTTACTCCCTGAGTGGCAGTGAGGCGTCTGGCCCCCAGCTGCGCCAGCTTCTCAGGGAGGGGTCTGTTTTGAGGGGGGTGTGAGCTTCCTCAGATAAGCCTGGGAAAGGGGGTTTAGTTACCAAATAATGTAAAACCTCAAACGCAAGGACTTGACCAGCCTTAACCAAATACTCTTTCCCGCAAGCAGTGGGAAATGGACGCGCTCAGCCTGGGCGCGGGCAGGAAGTCAGCCCAGCATGGCCACCTTGACTGCTGAAGCTTTTCCTCCCTCGGTTGCTGTGTTGTGTTGTTAGTCACATTCCCATTTGGACTCCCGCTGTTTTAATTACCACAAGGAAATGAGATGCAGGACCAGGACCTTATGTCTCCAGAGTCATTTCACCGGTTAAGCACATGAGTAGAGAAAGAGATAGAAATAAAAACATTTCATGGAAGTAAAGAGAATCTGCCTCTCTTTTACTTTTTCATCTAAATTTCTCTGAGAAATAGAAACAGATTTTCTGCTCCCTTCTTTAAAATTCAGCTAAAATGGAAGAATTTTCCTGCAGTTGCTTGTCTGAATCGCAGTGTTTGAGCACCGTCATTTCACCCCTGGCCCCGATTTCACACCTTTCTCCTCAGCAGCAGCTGTGCCGGCCTTCCCCACCACAAGCCACAGGGAGCTATACTGTTTGCACTGACGCCACTCTCTGGAACAGGTTACTGAGGTTCAGTGAGGGAAGAAAGGATCCCGTTTGGGGATTATATTATAAAATGTTACAACAGAGAATTTTAAAATAATAACAGTTTTGACATTTGAACTTGGTGCTTGCTCAGATTTGATTGTTTTACTTTGGATGGGCATAAATTACTGCACAATTCTAACCTAAATCCTTTGCTTTTGGAAAAGTGTCATGTAAAAATACTTTGGTGCATTCAGATAGCAAGAGTGAGACCTTGAGTCTGGCTATGGCCAGGACTCCGGTAGCTCCGTAAGCTTGACACTTCTCGGGAGAGGAGGGAACCGGCCAGCCAGGTGCCAAGTGCACGTGGCCCGCTCTCCTCCAGACCCTCCCTCCCCCCGTTTTCCTTTCCCCTCGCGTCTTCCTGCCTCCCTTTTCTCCCCCGAGGAGTCAGACCAGGCTGAGATTCACAGGACTCCACACGAAGCCATTAGTTTATGGCTTTGACAACCAAGTTTCTGCTGCCTGTAGGTGCTTATTTTTTTAAAAGATGCTTTTAGGATCAAAATATAACCATACCTGAAGTCTGGGCTCCACTATGATGAGTCATACCCTGCAGCCCCCGCAACAGGGCAGATGAGAGAAGGGCTTGTCTTGGCCACTGGGCTGACTGGGAGGTGTAATATTAACCCAGTGGATTATACTCCAGTAATCTGAAATGGTCTTACCAGTAGTGAGAGAGCAGTCCCAAATATGATTAGCTTCCAATAGTAGAACTTCGGGGGAGAAACACTGCCAAGGGTAGTAGTTTGGGAGGTATTTTCCCAAGACAATGATCATTCTACTGGGCTTATCCCCATTCTTAAATATGAAGCAGTTACCTTCAGAAGCTTCTTGAGAATGATTTGGAAAGATGGGGAATTGGGTTCTAGAGAAACAGAAAACGTAATGATCATCGAAAGGGATCATTGAAAGATCATGGAACAGATGTGATGTTGCTGTCTGAAGTTATCCTTTGTTTTCGTGCAGGACATTCAAAGAATGTATGTGGCAGCAGGAACTCATTTCTCTTCTCAGTAGAAAGTAAAAATAAGTGAAGAGGCATTTCTGGCATAGTCTAGATGTGTTGGTATTTGGTGCTATCTTTGTTCAGCCAATTTGTTGTCTGCTCTTGAATTCTGACTACTTTAATCTGCTCGTGCTTTGGGTGTATAAAATTACATATATATATATATGTATTTCTTTTGCCAAAAACAAAAGCCTTCCTCCTTGTCAAATGATTGCTAAAGCAAATGTCACTTCTTTAGTTATGTGCGTGCACACACACACGCACACACGCGCACGCACGCACGCGCGCACACACGCACACACACGCGCACACACGCACACGCACGTGCACACACACGCACACACCCATCCCTACACTTAGTGATTTATCTTCCTTCCCAGGGAGCACAGTTTTAAGGCTATGAAATACAATTAAAAAGGGCCCATCTACTGAGTTTTCCAAGCAATTCTTGTACCCAGGTTTCAGGGAAGAATCTGAAATTCCTGTTACGTTTACAGCAACAACCTGCCATTCCCCAGCTGCCTCTCAGCCCCTCTGTCTGCCTTCCACATGGTTAGGATCCTGTCATTTTGCTACTCAGTGGCCACATCTACTTCTGCGAAAGACCAGTTGCATTTCTATGGACTCTCAGGTATCATTAAAGAAAATCCAGAGTAGGAGTGGGTGGACATCCCTAACCCCCAGGTACAGCAAGGCCGTTTGCTGGCCTTTGGCCATGAACACTGTAGTCTCCCAGCTGCACAGAGCTTTGTAAAGCTCAGCGTCCACCCTCTGGACAGAGGGGCACTCTCGGCAGCGGCCAGACTTCGCCACTGCCCCGGTCCACTGGGCAAAACAGGGAAGTAACTGGGCGCCTTGCTCCCCACCTCTCGGTGGCCCAGTCCCTGCATTCGCTAGATAAGCCACTTGGCATTTCGTTGGGCCCACGTTAAAACCTCTTTGCTTGTGATGACTTGATCATGCAAGTCCAGTGTCCTCTGCAGAGTCCTGCGCCATTAGAGGGCCTCGCTTCAGCTGGTGTTTTGTTTCAGCGCTGGCCGGTAGGCCGGCGCCCCTCTCCCTTCCCAGGGACAACCGTTACACACAGACACCATTGCATTTATGGGGGGAAATTGATGAAAACAAGTCAACCTTGAAATTTCATGAAAACAAAATGACCTGCCTTTTTATTTGATAGTGTAATACCATTTGTTTTATAAATTTTTTAGGGTTTTTTTTCTCATTGTAATATTATTGTACAGTTTTGCATGGCCTGGGTGTAATCATTTTTTTGTTTAGAATATAATGCTGACAAATAAGTGTGTATGGAAGGGGAAAAGATACTGCTTTGGCCTCTCATCACTCATTTCATTTTGTTTGGTTTTATCCCCTCATTGTCTTAGGGAACTTTATGAGATTCTCTGCTACCAAACAATGGTGTGGATTCTTTTGCACAGAGATATTTAAGGTGGGACAGTCAAAATGTAACAGAAGACGCCTCGCCGATATTTTACGTTGGTATCACTTAATATTAACCAGACTCTCATGTATTGCAATAAAACAGGGAACTGTTCGAATTGAGTATTTTGTCGTCTTTTCCCTGATTAAAAAGTCTGAGGAATGGAGCAAAGGTGACTGACTCTTTTTGTCTCGTTTGACCCCCATTTCTGCCCGTCCCTCTCCTCATCCAGCTTCCTCGTTACACTAGAAGGATGTGGGGTTAGTCTAATCTAGGACTTTCTTAGTCCCTTCCATAGCTCAGGCGGCATAGTGTTCCATTCCCCTGAAGCTTTCAACTCCCCTCTTCTGGACCTCCCTGCCGGTGCCACCGCTGACTGTAAACGGGGCAGCCCTTTGATCTTCCATCTTCCTCCTGCAGAGAAGCAGCAGACACTTCCCACGACTTGTGCTGGGACGTTTGAACGTTCAAAACGCCCCCGTGACCCAGGAGTGAAGTTTTTTGCCCCAGGAAAGTGCGCCTCAGCTGCGCTTGATCCCTGACCCGGGCGTCACTGCCGCTCAAGCCAGGCCCTCGCCCTGCTGGCTGGTGGCCACCTTTGCCCGCGGTTGCCAGCACCATGTCATACAGCCTCTGGTGCAGCTGTGGCTTCTCCGCCGCTGTGCAGTGGGGCCTGGGAAGCTGCTGCGGCAGGGACCTGGCAGCTGTGCCGTCCCCTCCCCGCACCCTTTCTCCGATGAGGAATGTGGGCTGAGCCTTCCGGGTTCAGGCACCAAGAGCCTCACGCTGGGAACAGGGGCAAACCTTGCAGAAGCGTCTGGAGGCGCGAAAGGCTGTGACGCTGACCTCGGGGTCCTCACCATCAGCTCAGAATCGTTTACAAGTGAAAGAAAGAATTAATGCCACAATGCTAGCATTTTTTTTTTAATTGAAACAAGTAAATCAGACAATTACAAGAATTGTACAGAGGTTAACAGCCTGAAACGACCCCTTGGGTCCAAGCAGATGACACGTGCACATCACCTTCCACAAAAGGCCCAGGCGCCGGAGCGGGAAGAAGGGCCCACACACACCCAGAGAGCACGCGGCTTTCTCTCCCCTTCTGGGGCTCCTGCCCCTCCCCACAGGAGGCAGCAGTTCTCTGGAAACCTCTGCTTGTCCAAAAAAGCCTCTAGGAACCAGCCAGAGAGCAGGTGTGGGTGGACCTCGCTTGGAGAAGTAGTGCTTGTCGGCACTGCTCAGATCAGCACTTCTCCCAGGTGCAGATCCAAGCTGGAGAGGAAAAGGCAGAAAACACAAATCTCATTCTAGAAACACACAGACACAAACCTTGTATTACACACTCCATAAAATCCAAAAAGGCTTTTCTGTTTTGTTTTTGGTTTTTTTTTGGTGGCAGGGATTCAAAGGGAGAACTCTCATCTTCTTCTGGTTACCATTCACATTAGCAAAAAGCCCTGTTACAAAAAGGAAAAGGAAATAAAATCGTCTTTTTATCGAGAGTCATTTCAGAGGATGAGTAAACAATAAGCAGATTCTGCCAGACAGCAGTGGGGCTGCACTTCCGTGCTGGCGCCTCTCGCCCCACACCCACTCAGCGATGAGAACCGTGTATAAGTGCTGGCCACGGGCTCTGAGCAGCGGCCCCCCCACCAGCGCGGCCCCCTCTCACTGGGTGAAGCTTAAACGGAGCGTGGGTACCACCGGCTTCCTACTAGTTTTAGCGGCAGGAAGACGGAGGGTCCCGCCTAACGGCCGGGCCCGCGGCTACTGCTGCTCGGCCTGCCTCCTGCGGTAGTTGCTGTAGGCCTCCTCGAACATGGCCTTGCAGGGGAACCGGGCCTTCAGCTTGGAGCAGATGAGGAAGGAGCCCCCCATCTTCCTGTGCAGCGAGTAGGTCTCCTCGGGCGGCGGGACGAGCCGGTGCTTCAGCATGACGGGGATCAGGTTGTGGATCTTCTCGGTGGTGCTCTGGGTGCCAAAGTCAAAGGGCTCCTCCGAGGCAAAGGCCTCCCCCAGGATAAGGATGGCATCCAAGTGGGCATCTTCCATGGCCTGGAGGGAGGTGAATGGAGGCAAGATCAAAGAGCCCTCACCAGCCCAGGGCTCCCATCACGGGGCCCCGACTGACTGCTCGCTGAGGAGTGGGCCAGGTAGGTGAGTGTTTCAACCAGACTGAAGAACGTTAACCAGGGTGTAAACTCAAACCAACAGGGGCCAGGAGAACATCATTCATGTGTGAACTGGGCTCCGTGGAAGAAGAAAGGAAGTGGCGGGGTCTGCGGCCGAAACACCTGTCATTCCCAAAAGAACAGTCTATAGGCCTGAGCTGACCTGAGCCTCTGCACTCCTCTTGGTGGTAGACCTGAGACCACCTGTGTGTCTGCAACCCTTCCCCACTGTCATCAGGAGAGGAAAGTGCTGCTTTCTGAGTGGGTTCTGGGTGACAGGAACACAGGTGGTCGCCCCTTCACGTAAAGGGCTGCTACGATTACTTCCAGCGCTCCCCTCACCCCTTCCCTGGTGAGGCCTGAGCAAGTGAGGGCTGTGCTTTGCCATCCCATCTGCCCACCCGGGCCCCGAGCGCCAACACGATGACTGGGATCTCGAATGGGCTGGAGTGGGGCATAAAACAAGAGCTTGGTGGCCAGTCCCCTGGCATTCTGAGGCCCTCAGCCCAGGGGCTGGGGCGGGGCCGGCCCAGGGGCCCTGTGGAGACCCTTGAGAGCAGCTGTCACTTCTGATCTCATTTGTAAACTGAGATTCCCTTCAGATTTCAAGGGAAAAGCAGTCCATGGCCCGGGGCTGAGTCTGGCTCAGCAGGCCTTGTGCGTCTCCAGAGTCACGGGGCGGGGGGTGGGGTGCGGAGCTCACCTTGACCTCGTAGCCGGTGAGGAACTTCATCTCGATGGACTTCTTCAGTACGGCCTCCCTGTCCCGGTCAGCAGCAGCCCTGATGATCTGGGCAGAGGTGCAGAGGGGACCGTGGGCAGCACGCAGAGGGGAGCTCCTGGGGGTCCAGGGAGCCAGCACTGCCCCTCCCCACACAGGCCAGCTGCCGGCCCACCCACCTTTCCCCTTTACTCCCCTGAGCCCGAGGTGGCTGCGGCCTCATCCACGGGCACCAAATGCTGCGGACAGGCAGGGACATGAGGACAGAAGCCCGCCCGCCCACTCGAGTCCCAAGCATCCCATCTGAGCCCCAGGAGAGCACGGGCCAAGGCCAAGCTCTGCCTCCACCCCTACCTGGATGTAGAGGTCCGTGAAGGATCTGTCATATTCCCGAGTTGCCCCGAAGTCCAGAAGAGCCACCTGGGAACGGGCGATACCGGGGAGGGTTTGCCCCAGTGGAGCACGGGTTGGGGGGACAGGGCGGCAGAAGGCTGATCTCGGACCCTGCTCCAGCGGAGCTCAGGCTCCCTGTGGGAGCCCCACTGAGCACTCACCTTGTGCTGCTGAGGGTCATAAAAGAAGTTGGACCAGTTGGGGTCTGTCTGCATGAAGTGGAACTCGAACAGCTCCCTCAGGCACAGGACCAGGATGTTGTAGCAGATCTGGGGGCCGGGTGGGTCCTCGTCACCAGCACCAGGCCACCCGGTGGCCCCTGGATCTGGGCCGGGGAAGCTTGACTCCCATTTCCCTCCCCATCTTCCACCCCATCCTGCCTCACGCCCAGAGCTGACTTTGAGGCCAAGCGTACCACCAGGTGGGTACACGCAGCAGCCCTCCTGCCCGCTCTGCCCCGCAGTGGGGCCTCGGGGCTCCAGGCCCACCCTGTGACCCACCTCATTCCGGATCTCCTGGCTCAGCCCCTCAGCCTGGTCCAGGGGGAAGCCGGACACCAGCTCCGTGGTCAGCACATGGGGGCTGCAGAGCTCGTCCACAATCTCGGGCACGTAGAAGAAGGGGTGGTCCTTCAGCAGCTCCCTAGCAGAGGCGGGTGGGAGGTCACACCCAGGCCTCCTTGATCCCACCCAAGCAACACGCTGGGGCGGCACACAGGACAGCAAGGGGCTGAGCCCCCCAGGCAGAGGAGGGCCCTGCCCTGAGCTGGGCGGGACACGGCCCCCGGCCTCAGGCCCCAACCCCAGCCATCGCCCCTCAGAGCCAGGGGAGGTGGGCGGGGGGGGGGGGGGGCCTTCCCCCCCCAATGGGCTGCCCGAAGCCGCCCCTTCTGTCTTCCCAGCGGGAGCAACGGGCAAGGGCCCAAGGCTGGAGCCACACCTGAACCTGCGGGCACAGGCGGCCTCTCGCTGGTAGTCACACTCGAGGGTCAGCTCCCGCCTCAGCACGTCGATCAGGTGCTCAGGGAACAGGCCTGGGCCAGGGAGGGGGGCGTCAGGGGGACGGGGGGCTCCCCGGGAGGCCCCCCCACAGGCCTGCCCTTGCCCAGCGGCAGCCTCAGACCTTCTGGAAGCATGTTGCTCATGTTCAGCACGGCCATGAGGTTGTTGACGTCACTGCTGATGCTCTGGGCCACGCCGGGGTACTGCGGGGGACAGAGGGGAGTCAGGCAGACAGACACAGCAGGGCCCCGCGGCGCCCCCGCCTCCCTGCCACCCACCAGCTGCCCAGCTGTGTCCCTCCAGGACCCCGCACCTCCGCAAGGCAGAGCCAAGACCCACCAGGGCTGCTGTGACCCCCGGGCCCACCGCGACCCTGCTCTCCACCGCCGACCGCTCCCTCCCCCATCCCCATCCCTGCGGCTCAGGCCCCAGACAGTCACTTGTCCCCAGTCCCTGCTCCCCCCAAACCAAGAGTGCTGGGAGGCTGTCCTCCCTCCTACAGTCACTCACTTAGCAAATACTTCTCGGCACCCACCGCTGACCAGGTGCCGGGACAGAAGTGAAGAGACACAGGCCCTGCCCTGGGCACGGGACACACAGGGGACGTGGGGTGCAGAGGCCCCTCACTGCAGGGCCCGGCTCGGCCCTGTGCAGCCCCTGAGGGCACTGAGCCCACACCCCGGGTGCCCACCTGGATCTTCATGGCCACCTCGCGGCCGCCCTTCATGCGGGCCAGGTGCACCTGCCCGATAGAGGCGGCTGCAAAGGGCCGCTCCTCAAAGTACTCCAGCTTGTCCCGCCAGCTGGGGCCCAGGTCGTTGTTGAGAGTTTTCTGGAGGGAGAGGCCAGGGAGGGGCCATGAGCACCACCAGGGACAGCCTGAGGGGCCCTCCCCAACCCCTCCCGCAGGGCTGCCAGCGCCTGGACCCTGGGCCGCACCGGCCTCACCGTCATCTGCTTCAGCGGCATGAAGTCTGCGCTCTGCCTGACCCGCTCGAAGATCTTGGCCAGATGGGGGTTGATGAAGGCGTCATCTGGAAGGCAGCAGAGCATTCAGAGCGGAAGGCTGACCCCTCGGAAGGAGGGTGCACAGGCCACCTCGATCAGCCCTGCCCAGCAAGGTCTCCCGGGGGGGAGGCCGAGGTACCGCTCTGCCCTTCACACGCTGAACCCAAGGTTCAGAGAAGACGAGGCACAGGCCCAACGCCACACAGCAGGCCCAGCCTCGGGTTCTCCCTGCTCCCGCGGAGCATTTCCCCATTGGCACACAGACCCTTGATACTGCGGACCAAGGCTCCAGAGGGGATGCAGGGACGCTGACCCGTGCACGCTCCTGGCCCGCCTCGGCCAACAACCAAATCCGAGACCCCCGCAGCCCGGCCCACGGCACCCCTCCCCAGCCGGGCACTGGGTGTGTCTGTGCAGCTGGGGCCCTGCCGATGGCGTGCGGGGCAGCGTGTGCCGGGGCCTCTGAACTCACCCTCACCCAGGGACCTGAGGAGGTAGATTCCTTAGAAAGAGCAGGCGTAGCTTTTTATGATTATAAAAGAAAGACATTTAGGGAACAAAGCGTATTAAATGTTTAAAATACCCATAATCTACCTACAGAGAACTACTGATCTCTTTTTTCGTTTTGACCCTTTCCTATGCGTTTTTCCCTGACTGCAGTCACGCTGCCTGGAGACGCTCTGGCTGACTCCCCTCCTGCAGCCGTTTCTCACGAGCACTTGCCACGTCATTGAACAGCTTTCTGAAATATTCTGTAACACACACAGAAGCTTCAACACGCAGCTCACTAGCCGGACAGCGGCTGACTTCAGTTTGTTTATTTGAGGCCAGAAAGAATCCTTCGATGAAGCCGCTCCTGCAGAGCCCTGACCGCATCTCTGAGGCTCTCCGTCCTAGAGGTGGGGCTCACGCACGGAAGGGCTTCCAAGGGGCGCGTGCCACTCCAGAGTCCGCACCGGTACAGGCAGTGCCCGCGCCCACCTGCCTGGGTGGTTATTCCTGTCCTGCACTTGGCCACTTCAGTGAGTCCATCTGACTGCTTGTCGGGGGACTGGCTGTGCTCCCACCCAGGACAGCGGCCCCTCGGGTGCTCCTCCCTGGGAGGCACCATCAGAAGCCCGGAGGGCCCCCCGAACCCCAGCTCTGCTCTGGGGGCTGCAATGAGCCAGCCTCCAGCTCAGCCGCCGCCGTCTCCCCCGGCCTTCCTTCCTCGGGGCCACACAGCCCATGCCCCGGGGTCACGCCACCACAGGCCCGTGAGCTCCCCAAACAGCACCCTCGGACCACCGCGGGGGGCACCAGGGGGCATCAGCCGGACTCTCCCCAACTTTTGAGACGCCAGGACCTCTGGACATGTCAAAACACTCAGAAAGAAGCCAGAAAAACAACCGTGGGCTCCTATTTCAGACACTGTTTTTAAACATCCCAGGTGGGTTAACAGCCAAGCTTCAAACAAGAGAAGCCCGTGGGCAGGAAACCTCCCATCCCTTCCCCTCGGGGCCAGGTGCGGCGCCCCCCACTGCCCGCCCCCAGCTCCCCTCCCTACGCCGCCTCGCCGCCCCCAGCTCCCCTCCCTACGCCGCCTCACCACCCCCAGCTCCCCTCCCTACGCCGCCTCACCGCCCCCAGCCCGCGCAGCCGCACTCACCCTGGATGCTCAGCATCTGGCCCAGCTTGAGCGCCGCCCCGCGCACCTTGCACAGCGTCCGCACGATGCGCTCCGCGTTGGCCTCTGACAGGAAGGGGCTGGAATCCAGCACGGCCTTCTTCCCTGCAGAGAAGCGAAGTCACCATGGCCTCCCTCAGGCGGGGCTGCTGGGCCTGGGATCCCCCAGAGGCCCCTCCACCCGCCCCTGGTTGTGGGTCCAGGGACAATAACAAGACATCAGGGTTTAACACGTTTTGAGTGAGATGCAGTGAAGTCCCAGCACAGAGCTTGACACAAAGGGCTCAGTCAACGTCTTTCCTCCTCGGGGTCCACAAAACCGGCAACGCAACTTTAACCCCACATTTCACACCCACCTCCCAGATGCCGAGGAAGGCCCTCAGGGGCCACCCAGGTCTCCCCGGGCCCACCTCCAACCCCATCCCAACACACACACACACACACACAGGCTCGCCCACGGGGCCTCTCCCTCCATATCAGTCCCTGTCAAGTCACTGTCACTCGCCCCTCAGTGTGCGGGACAAAGGTCACCAGCACCCCTGGACTCTCTGCACAGTCACCTGTGGCCACTGGCTGCAGTGAGAGCGCAGTCCTCAAGGGAGGGGAGCTCAGAGTCAAGGACAGCCTCACCCGGCTGGTGCCAGCTGGCCTGGGGAGAACGCATAGGGACCTCAGGTGTGCAGACAACCTCCATTCAGCACAGTCGGGGGTGGGAGGGTGCAGGCTGGTGACTCAAGGTAAGGAGGAGGGGGTGACCCAGTGGCAGTCGGTTCTTTTCCTGCCCTCTGTCCTGTGAGCCCAGTTAGATCAGGAACCCCTGAGGGCTGCCGCCCACAGAGCCTGGCACCTTCCTCAGCTAGCATCACCACGGGCCTGGCCCAGCGCTCAGAATGGGTCTGAGCTGGGTCCCCAAGGCGCGAACACGGGAGGCGGCCGTCATGCCACTGCCCTCCGTCCGGGGCCGTGCCCAGCACGGCCTCTGATACACCAGGGTGGGTGGGCTGCAGGGGGATGTGAGACTGAAGGCCCACACCTGAGGCAGCTGTTAGGCCTGCGCGGGGTTAGGCTCACCCCAAGGTCCCGGACAGCAGGACAGGGTCCCGGGAAGGGGAGAGATCTCAGCTCCACAGGAAGCAGCCCAGCTGCCGGGGGTCAAGAAAGCTGTAGCCCCTGGGCAGGGCCACTCCAGGGTGTCTGGGCCAAGGAGGGTGCCCAGATCACCCCTCGCCTCGGGGGGCAGCAGGGACAGGCGGCCCTCTATGTCCGCTCTGCCCTCCGCAGCCCCTGGGCCCTGTGGGCCGGGACCTGAGACTGTATCCCTGAGGAGAGGTGGGCGGGGCAGAGACGCCACAGCCCCGGCAGGAGGAGGGAGATCTTCTCCTCTAGGGACACAGCAGCGCCCCCGAGATCCAGGGACGGCGCCCGGCCCTCTTGAGCTTCCCAGGCAGCCGCTCCTCACGGCTGGCCACTGTCCACAGGCTGGAGTCTGGGCCCCTGCCCGGGCAAGGCTGGTTCTGAAAACAACCCGGGGGGAGCCGGGGGTGTTCAAGGGTGTGGTGGGCGCGTGCCCCGCTTAGAAGAGGCTTAGCCCCTGGGGAGGCCTGGGCCAGGCTGGTCGGTGCCCTCCAGGCCCAGGGGTTCCCGGGCCTGCTCAGGAAGCTAGAGCACGTCCCTCTGGGCCTGAGCCCCGTGTCCTGCTCTTGGGCCAGTGGCGCCTAGGCCTCTTGACCCCCAACAAGGGCCACCGCCTCCCTGACAAAGGACACCAGCTGTAACCTTGGGGCCAGTATAGCTTCTTTCCTGCTTGGACGGGGCAGGACGGAGGGCAGCCAGTTTTGGGGGGGGGACGATGGGAGAGGTTGTGCCTGGGGCAGGCTGGCTTCTCACTTCCCAGAGTCTCAGCACCAACACTAAAAATACCCTCCCTAATCCTCTCTGCTCTCCCGTCCCTTCCAAGGACACACACACACATACTCAGGGGCCTGGAGGACAGGCTAGCACCTTCTCCGCAGAGGCCCCCATCCCCTCGAGAGGGTCCTGCAGGTGAAGTGGGGCCACCCAGGTGGCTGGCAGGGCCCCCTTCAGGGCCCCCAGGCTGTAGCTAGGGCCTCAGGGACCACAGCACAGCATGACAGTGGGGGGTCACTCAGGGTCCCCAGGGAAGGGGGGAGGAGGTGTCAAGTACCGGAATGAACTGATGTCCCCTGAATGGGCCAGGGGCAGGGGGCACTCAGCCCAGAACTTCAAGTAAACTTTGAGAAATCCACCAAGTAGATGGCTCTAGCAGGGCTGCTCTCAACAGCCCCCAGGACCCTGCTGAAGGGAAAGCGTCCGGCACCTGCCTAGCCGCCTCCCCCCAACTGGACAAGCCTGGGGGAGGGGACCGGGTAGGGGCTGGGTGGGGCCTCCAGCTGCCCCCTGACCCATCGTCAGAGCATCCTAAGCACGCCAGGTTTCAGAGCAGCCGGTCTGCAGAACATTCTCCATGGAGTACCACCCACAGCCGGCCACCCAGACAAGGGGAACTGAGTGTTCTGACCTGACCCCGGGCTGACCCTGGGAGGCAGGGGACAGAGGAGTCACGATCTTCACCTCAGAGACAAAGCGTCTGAAGCTGGAGAGGTAATGGCCACCCCAGGTCACGAGGTGGGGGAATGGGGGGCCCATGGGGTCTGTTCCAGCAGCTCCCACGCCCCTCGACCACAGCCAAACGGGGAGCCCTGGGCACCTGACCTGGCCAGACCTGGGACCCCAGCGGCTCTGCAGAGCGGGGGCAGAGGCAGGGCCAAACCGGAGGCTCCTATCAGAAGAGGGAAGGTGTGCGGGCCCGGAGGAACCAGGACGGCTGGGTGAGCCAACGTGGGCCAGGACAGGAACAGAACAGCCTTCAGGCCTCAAACTCCAGGGCTGCCATGAACACGGAACACAAGATGAAAGGTGCCCCTGGAGGCCAACCCTCGGGGAACGCAGGTGGGAGCTGGGAGCTGACAGGCCCACCTCTCAGGGCCCACCCTGCCCTCCCCATCAAGGGCCCAGCTCACCTGAGGGGTCCTCAGGGCGGAGGCTCTTCTTGGCGACCTCGGCCAGGGCCCCGAAGCCCAGACCCACGGCCAGACCTGCAAGGAGGAGGTTGAGGGCTCTGGGCATTCGCTCAGGGGCTGCCCACTGCCCGCCACCCACGAGGCCCGGAGCAGCCCCACACAGACACCTGCCTAGCTCCCCTGGGGACCTTCGCTGACACTCCAGGCATCTTGAAAAGGGAGGGGATAAGGAGGTAGGAGATACACAGCTGTTGTTTTCAGAGAAGACCTGCCTCAAGGTTGGTGCTTTCGCTGGAAAAGCCTCCTCCACCGCCACTTCCATCACCTTTGCTACAGGCTCACGCGACAAACACACACACCTCCAAAACAACGTACGACGGAGAAACGCATTGGGCAAGACGCAGCACAAATGGAATGTGGGCCAGGAATGGCTGCAGGCCAAGGACATCCTGACAACACTGGGCACCCCCTTGGGATGCAGCCGCCCACTTCACAGTCTGTGTGAAGAGCCTCCAATACTCTAGAATTCTCTAACCCAGTTCACTTAAGTCGCAAGGAGAGGCATTACCACTGCAATATAAAGCAGTCATTGGTGGGAACTGGAACATTTTGCAAAAGCCATGGGGACTCCCAGGAGCTCAGGCTACAGCCCTCACTTGCGGGGAAGGCCCCACAGGCACTGACGGTGGTCTAAGGACAGTGGGGTACCAGGCCCTCCTTCTCCCGTCAGCAATCTTTGAAATCAAGGTTTATTAACATCTCACTGGTCCAGAGGTTGGAACTGGATGATCCCTACTGTCTAGGGGAGGCCTGAGGAGGCCAGCAGGTGCCACTAAATGCACACAGAAAGCCCAGGAGCCTGGCTCAGGGCCTATTTCCTCTACTGAGATACAGTTCCAGCTGGCTTGGGGGGCGGGAGCACACTAGGCGAGAGAGTGAGGAACATTTGGAGGAGCACGCTGACCACAGCAGGAGGGACAGCAAAGACCCAGGGAAGATGCCAGAGATGCCCCGAGGCCAGTGGGCCTTGGCGAGCACAGCCCTGGGGGGCTGGGAGTCTCACACCTGGCAAGGACACCTGCACGTGCTTCTATATTTTCCAAATTTTCTACAATGATTATGCATTACTTTTATGAAAATTATTATTGAATTTACTGAAAAAGTTATTTAATGAAAAATACATTTTAAAAATCATAAGAGGATAACCCAATTTTTTAAAATGTTTTTGCAGTACATTTGACCCCCCATGACACAACCGTTCACCCTCTGCTTTGCCAGGTAGCTCCTGCCTCATGGGTCAGTGTGAGGATTAAACAGCTGAATAAGAGTGAAGCCCTCCCAGAAGGGCTGGGCGTAGGCAACACTATTCAGGTGTTCGCTATTACTGTCCTTTCTCCTATTCAAAGGGCTAGACCAGTGCTGCCAAAAAAATATAATGCCAGCCACATATATGATTTTAAATTTTCTGGGGGTTATGTTAAAAAAAGGCAAAAAGAAGCATGTGAAAGGAATTCTGATCATATATTTTACTTAGCCCAGTGTATCCAAAACATTATCAATCCAACGAGTACTCAATATACACATCATTAGAGAGATGTTACTTTTTTTATTTTTTTTTTGTACCAAGTCTTCAAAATCCAATGTGCGTTTCGTCCTCGAAGCATGTCTCAGCTTGGACCAGCCACGTTTCAAGTGCTCAACACCCCACGTTGCTGGTGGGGCAGCACAAGGGCAGCACAAGGCAAGTTCTGGCGACCAGAGCAGAGGCCACGGTCATCTGGAAATGCCCCCAAGGACACCCTGGCGTGCTGGGATGGAGCTGCCACGGCCTGTTTCCCTTTGACATCCCAACCCAGCCGCGGAGGACACTGGGCACAGAGCTGCGTCCCCGGTCAAATGGTAACTCCCCTCCCCTCCCCCCACCTCAGCACACTGTCCAACTCAGCAAACGAATGGCAACAGCAACGCTAACCTTCAAACTGCAGTGACCTTCCCCAATATCTCTCCGCCTCTAGATTTTTCTCTGCCTACATCAAGTCCAAAGACAAGCCTACCAAACAGGCAGACGTGTCAAAGGTTACCCAGGCTGGCCACTGAGAGCAGACGCCGAGTGCCCTTGTCTGCAGGGCCCCCAGCTGGGCCCCCTCACACGCTCTGCCGAACTCTTCTCTGGCCCATTCTGGGCTGCTGGGCAGAGCCAAAGCTCTCCAAGGCCAAGGACCGTCACTGAACACTGAATCACGGAGGGAACATTCCGCAAAGCAGGTCGCAGGCTCCTTCTGTGCGCCTGCGAGCTCCCTCAGGGCCAGGCCCGAGGAGCTGACAAGGGATGGGCTCCCCACTGCGGGACCCTGACCTCAGGAGCTCCTGCTCTAGTGAACCAAGAACAGGCTGGCCATCCCGCCATACCCAACCTGGCTGACCTGAAAGCATTCTCAGAACCTTGCAGAGACAGGAGGGCAGAGGCCAGCCAGGCTCTTCGTTCCCCCCGGAGCTGGGTGGCACCTGCAGGCAGCTCCTGGGAGATCAGCGCCTCTGCCTCGGACTCCCCGCGTTGGTGAGGACAGCCCGAGCCCGTGCTCACTCAGTCTCCGGCGTCACCTGAGGCCTTCCACTCCACCTCGGCCCCCCAGCCCTTAGGACAGCACCTGTCCATGTCCGGACCCACAGGCAGGCTCAGCCCGGCCCGCATGGATGTCCCAGGGGAGACCAGCCGCAGAACCAGCTCCGCGGGCCCATGGCCACCACCAGCAGCCTGGCCACCACCCTAACCTGTGAGAAGGCGCCAGCCCTTTCCAAGAAAGTTCCTGACATTTCTCACAAACGGAGATTTTGCAGGCAAGAAACGCGGTGGCAGTGACGAGCAGCAAGGAGCAGGGTCTCCCCAAGGGGGTGGGGGCGCTTTGGGCTGCTTCCCAGGCTGTGGGACTGATCAGGGGGCCCAGGCCACTGGCCCAGCTCCTTCCTCCCCGAAGTCCCTCTGCAGGTCCTCAGAGCCAAATAAGTGCCCCCTGAGCAGCACCCCACAGACACAGAGGAAACAAGTAAATAAAAATCTTCTAACCTTCTAATAAAAACCTCCTCCTGTGAGGAGGCTTAGTGAGGGGCGCCTAACCTGCCAGCACCCCAGGCATGTTTACAGAGCAAGGCTGGACGGAGGTCCTCTGCAGCAGCAAGGGCCAGATCTGAGGGCAAAACCGCTTCACTCACACAGCACCACCCACGTGCCAGGCACTGTTCTCAGGCCTCCCTTTTCCAACACACCCAACAATCCTTCTGATCTGATAAGACAAGAAAGTCCACACAGAAAAGGCAGCGGACAAGGATATTTCCTTCACTTCAAGGTGCTCCCGAACCCTTGGTAATTCCACCTTCTCTTCCATCACCTGCATCCTCCCGCTGTGCCAGCACTGGGCACCGGGAAGAAGAGGGGGCCTGGGAGGGGGCTGCAACCCACAGCATCGCAGGAAGGAGAATAGGAAGGAGCAGTGGACGAAGGTCCCTGTAGAGTGTTCTCAGTTCTCAGAACTAAGCCAGAGTGGGGCGGGGGGGAAGACCTGACAGTCCCTCTGCTGGCTCAGGGGAGACGGGACGAATTCAGGGGCGACAGGCTCAGCCTGCCTGTATCTGTATGATACAGGCCTCCTCAGCCCGGGTCCCAGGACTGTCACAGATGCACATATGGGCCTGGGTGACTGGCAACTGTGGCTCAGCTTCCTCACCTGTAACTGGAGATTATAACTGCCCTAATCTCCTTCACAGAGGCTCTAAGTGACAGAAAATAGACAGAAGAGTCCCTTTTAAAGTTTGCTCCTGGAGAAAGTAGAAACCACGCTCCCTCACCCTGCCAAGGGCACAAACTTTTCTTGGACCTAAAGGGCATCTGTCTTGCTGCCTCAGAGAGCACCGGAGGAGCGCTGGCTACTTAGAGTGGCAGCAAGTGTGCAGCGTGTCCCCAGGAAGTCAGGCACATGGTGCTCAACTCCTTTTGGTAAGTTTTCTCTAGTGCCTACTTGATCTGTTGGTCTCATTTCTATAATCGTCCAGTTCTCCCTCATTTCATAGGTGCAGAGGAGGTAAGACATCTCCTCTGAACCTATAATACTGAAGCACAAATGAAAAATATAGAAAAGAGTAGAGGAGACACACATGACAGAAGGGAAAGATCTAACATATGTGTAACTGGAGTCCCAGAAGGAGAGGAGAAAGAGAACAGGGCAGAAACAATATTTGAAGAAATGACCAGAATTTTCCAAAATTGATGAAAGACATCAAGCACAGATTTAAGAAGCTCTATAATCCCAAGCAGGATAAAAGCAAAGTAAATCATACCCAAGCATGTCACAGTCACACTGCTGGAAAACAAAAGCAAAAGGAAAATTTTAAAAGCAGAGGACAAAATACAAATTACTTTCAAAGGAGCAGCAATAAAACGAATAGCTAAGTTTTCAACAGAAACAATGGAAGTTAAGAAGACAACTGAGGGACTTCTCTGGTGGTCCAGTGGTTAAGACTTTGCGCTTCCACTGCAGGGGGCGCGGGTTCAATCCCTGGTCAGGGAGCTAAGATCGCACATGCCGCATGGTGTGGCCAAAAAACAAAACAAAACAAAAAAAAGAAGACAATGGAATAATATTGCTAAAGTGTCCAAAAGAATTAATTTTGAACATGGAGTATTATACCCAGCCAAAATACCTTCTAAAACAAAAGTGTAATAAAGACATTTACACACAAATAAAAACAGAGAATTAATGATTACCACTCTGCACTACAAAAAAAGAGAAAAGGTAGTTCTGCAGAGAAGAAGAAAATTACCCCAAAAGTAATTCTAATATAAAAATGAAGGGAGAGGGCTTCCCTGGTGGCGCAGTGGTTGAGAGTCCGCCTGCCGATGCAGGGGACGCGGGTTTGTGCCCCGGTCTGGGAGGATCCCACATGCCACGGAGCGGCTGGGCCCGTGAGCCATGGCCGCTGAGCCTGCGCGTCCGGAGCCTGTGCTCCGCAACAGGAGAGGCCACAACGGTGAAAGGCCCGTGTACAGCAAAAAAAAAAAAAAAAAAAATGAAGGGAGAAAGAAACACAAAAAGGGTAAATATGTGTCTAATCTAAATTCATATGGGCTATACAAAGAAATGACATCTTGTAAGGTTTAACATATCTTAATAATTTAGTATATAATATGAAACATGTAGAAACAAAATACATATCCACGTTAACACACACACACACACACACACACACACACACACACAAAGGGATTTAAACTGTTCTGAAGTGCTAGCATTACTGCAGAAGTAGTCAAAATAATCATTTCTATTACATTGTAGTAAGTCAAGAATGTATGCTGTAATCAAGAGAAACCACTAAAAGTATAGTAGAATAATAACACACAAACTAATAAAGAGAAAACATGTACAAGAAAAAAATCTCTTTAATTCAAAAGAAGGCAAGGCAAGTGGGGAGAGGGAAGGGGAAAGGGGGAAGAAAGGGGTAGGGAATTAAGAGGTACAAACTACTATGTATAAAATAAATAAGCTACTAGGATATATAGTACAGCACAGGGAATATAGCCAATACTTTATAATAGCTACAAATGGAATCTAACCTTTAAAAATTGTGAATCCCTATGTTGTACACTTGAAACTTACATAGTATTATACATCAACTATACCTCAACTTAAAAAAAGGTAAAAATTTTTAAAAAGAAAGTAGGACAGAAGAGAAAAAAAGGGAACAGAATGGATGGGTCAAACAGTAAACAAAGACTAAGACAGTAAATATAAACCCCAATACATCAGCAACTCCATTAAATGTAAATGAACTAAATACTCACATTATAAGACTAAGATTAATGGTCTGTACCTAAATCACAGGAAAAGAAAATATATATATGCTGCTTACAAAAGACACACCTTAAATATAAGGATACAAAAGGTTGAAAGGAGAAGGAAGGAAAAAGATATACGATACAAACATTGACCACCACCTCCCAAAAGAACAGCTGGAAAACAGCTATACTAATATCAGACAATGTAGACTTTCATAGAGATAAGAGAGGTAAGACATAATAATAAAGGAGTCAATCCCCAGGAGGATATAAGAATTCTAAATCTGTAAGCAACCAATAACACAGCTTCAAAACATTAAAGTAAAAATTGACAGAACTAAGAGGTAGGTAAATCCATGATCACAGCATAAGACTGTTAAATGTCTCTTTTGATAGCTGACAGAATAAACATACCATCTAGAAAAATGGTACAGATGATCTTATTTGCAAAGCAGAAACAGAGACACAGATGTAGAGAACAAATGTATGAATGCCAAGGGGGAAAGAGGTAGGGTGGGAGGAATTCGTAGACTGGGATTGACACCTTTACTTTATTGTTACTATGTGTAAAGCAGACAACTGATGGGAACATACCATAGCACAGGGAAATCTACCTAATGCCCTGTGGTAACCTAAATGGAAGGGAAGTCCAAAACGGAGGGGATATCTGTTTTTGTATGGCTGATTCATTTTGTTGTGCAGTGGAGGCTAACACAACATTGTAAAGCAACCATACTCCAATAAAAATTAATTTAAAAAAGAATTTTAAAAAGAAGTTTAAAAAAGAACAAAAGAATACACATACCAAAAAAATCATTAAAAGATCCGACTAATATGAGTAACAAACTAGGCTAGACAGATAGATAAACTGCACCTGACAGTGCCAGAATTCTTTTCAGATACACATGGAACATTTACCAGTATATTCCCATTGGAGACAATGGCAAGACCCCTATTTCACAGAAAGGCAAACCAAGGCAATACCCAAGGTCACAGGAAGCAGGGCCGGAATTATAACCCAAATCTTATGATGACCTGAAGCCCAGTTCTGACCCCAAATCCAATATCTAATGCTATCTTTCATTTCATTCTCCAACAAAAGCTAATATCCAAAGATCACCATGGCCCATAGCATCAGAGCCATAATGTCCCACAGCCCAATTAGACCTAGAGTTCCTGCGCCATCTCAGCATCAGAATGAGCCACCCAGATGGAAAGCCCTGCCTCCTGCCTCTATACAGCTGAATACCTGCTGCTGACCTTCCCAAATACAATCCTACCCCCTGAGATCTAGAGCAATCCCTTTCTTTCACACCTGCAGTGTAACAACTTCCTAAAGTCTGTTAGTCTACACCTCAAAACCATCTCGCCCTCATGAGGGGAAGAAAGGCCAGAAGTATTTTCTAGGAGAAGAAAGTAGGGCAGTGTTACTTCCAACTGTCTAGATAATGACCCACCAGTAAGCCATATACTCCACAATGCAATGAAGAACGTACATCAGTAGGATATTTAGATCTCTGAAACAGAAATATTTTTGCAACATGTGCAGTTCTAAGGATCTATGATACTAATTCTGATCCTTTTCTATTCAATTCCATTCTATTTAATTTGTTTTTTAAATGCCAGTCCTGACCCACTAAACTGATTTCACACTCACTAAAGGGTCACAAACCCCAGTTTGAAAACCTCTGGATAAGGTAGAAGGCCCAGAATTCACCTCTGGGGCCAGAACTTCACGTTCTTTCCAGACCTGGCTCCTCTTTGCTCCCCTCCTGCCACCTCTAATCCTGAAACATGAGCTGCCAACTGCTTGGGCAACAACGTGTGCAGCTGAGAATCACAGCTGTGAGCAGATCTCCAGCACAGACTCTGAAGGGCGGCTCCAGGCATCAGGCAGCTGTCAGCAAGGGCTCAAGAGGCTCCTGATGGTGCAAAGCCCCTACAAAGACCAGGGTCTCTCCTCACCCCAACCCCAGCTCCCTCTGGCAGCCCACGTCCCCCACGCCTTGAGGGGAGCCCTGTACCCTGGTTTTAACGAAGTTGACTTTTTGTCCTACACACCTTCCTATACAACCGCTTTCACTTCAGTCTGCTTTCCTTAACCCACCCCCCAAAAAGGCCTGACTCCTGCCTGCTTCACCAGGACCTCCGTCAGATACTAACTGGCCATCACGACCTTCATCCTAACCACTTTTCCCAAACAGGTCCTCCACTACCCCACCCCAGCAAAGACTCACGAGAGAGGCTTACACCCATCCTAAAATACATCAGTCAAACTAAGCCTTACGGGGACAGAGCTCTGCGGTGAGCCCTGGTCTGCAGTGAGGGGAGGAGGATTATAGGTTACAGAGAAAGACTAACTACAAAGTAAGAAGAGAACAGTTCCTGCCCTCAAATTAATGGGGGAGAGAACAGAATCTCCATCTAATACTTTAAGAATAATAAATGTCCCAACTAATAGCCACTGAGCAAAGCAGGGCAAGTGACATGTCTTCTGGGGAATAAGGACCACTGGAAGCCCCCAGAGCAGCCCATTCTGGTAGTGGCACCCCAGGGAGTTAGTGTTCTACGAGGAACTGCTTAAAACGCTACCCCATTAAAGTGAAATGAAGCAATAATTTTGTGCTGAAACTCAGATGACACTGTATGCTGGATTCCTGAAAAGCTAAGTAGCAGCAGATGCCACACTTTAAGATAACAATTATGGAAGAAAACCTCAGAGTTGAGAAAATTCTATCCAATTAACCTAGTTTTGCTCTGCACCTAAGGAAGGCAGCCAGCCTTCCTTCAACGTTAGAACCCACACATCAGGCCAGCTTCCAGAGGGCCAGGCTAACAGGGAGCACAGATCCACCCCTGAACAAGGAGTAAGACGGGGTCTCCACAAGAGAAGAGGCAGCCGGGGAGAGCAGCGTGCCCGATGTGCGGTCCGTAGGAGGGGAGACGTACAAACCAGCAAAGCAAAAGGCAGGTAGGTAAAGGCTCAGACACGCGAGAGCGGGCCTGCATGACTAGTCAGCACCGGCATCAACATGAACCCATCAATGAGACCACCGTCACACAGAGCCGCGCAAATGAGCACCTGCCCCAGGTGGGCACGCGAATCAGGTTACCAAGGCTGTTACTTTCATTAACTATTGTCTGGAGAACCTACTGAGGATAAGCGGGCTTTAGAGAAGTCACTCCATCTTCAAGCAGAACCATAGCAAAGGACGGCACTTTCAACAGGAACATCCTGGTCAGATATGACAATACAATGTCATAAAAGCAGAGACAACTGCTGTAAACCTTCACTATAAAATGATCCTCCAACTTGGACGAAGAGAGCACAGGGGGGTACTGGACACAACGGCTATGCAAACCCCTAAAGAAAAGAACAAACTCACAACTCCTCAGCACACTGAAATGGAGGACAGCAGCTCGGGGCCACGGCACCTCGTTATCATTCCACTGATGCCCGCAGGCCCGTGGGAATCCAGCAAACGGGTCCCCAAATGGCTGGGCAAAAACCACTGGGTCCAGGAGCCGAAGAGCCCCACTGTCCCACCTCCTCCCTGCAGGGGCCTCCAAAGGCCTGAGTGAAGCGCGGACGCTGCAGACGCTGCCCTCCGAGAAGCAAAGCCGCAGCCCACAGCGTGGAATCAGCCACGCATCGATCCCCAGGGGTGAGCTGAGGCAGAGACTGAATCTCCCACCCACGGAAAACATCCCGGCATGGCTAACACAGGAGCTACCACGCTCCCCGGGGCAGCCCTGGGTCCCCGGCCTCCCCGCCTCACGCAGACCCCACGGTGGCCCCCGCACCACTCACCGGGACTGGGACCTCACCTCCAAAGTTGGCCAACCGCCCAATCCGCGTAACTGGCACCTTCCGCTCGCGAGCCCGCTCACTGAGCTAGAGGGCGAAAAGAAAGAGACCTCCGGGGATCAGTGAACAGGGACAGGACCGACCTTCAGGGGTTCACACCGTCCCCCGCACGCCCTCTCCACCCCCAAAGGCAGCAGCTCCGCCCAGCAGCACACGCCTCCCAGAAGAGGCCTCCGTGTGCCTGACATTCCAGGCCACGGCACCCAAAGAATGTCCCCGAAGAGGGGGCCTGACACCAGCAGCACCGTGGGAAGCCCCCAGCCCCACCCTGGGGGCCCCCTGCACACACCATCTGCTTGTGGGGCTTGCTCTCCGGACGAGCCTTGGCCTGCCGGGCCTTCTCAATGTCCTCGGCCGTCAGGCCCCCCACAGGGGACTGGTCCTGGTGGTAGAACCTTCGCTGCAGGCCCGTGGCAGAGAATGGGTCTCTGGGGTCCGCAAAGAGCGGCCCGTTCACCCTGCCCATAGGGGAGGCGGCCTGGCCCCGGAGCCCGCCTTCCCCAAAGGGTCCGCTGGCAACATAGGCAGGAGCTGGGCCCTGGCTGCGGGCGTGATCCCAGGGCGGAGGGGACTGATCGGGGGAGGGGGCCGCAGACGGCTCCTCGGAGGCGCCCTCGGCCCTCAGCCCTGAGGGGTGGAATTCTGCTTGCGGGTCGTCAGAGCTCTTGGTGTAAGACTCTTCATGCTTCTCCTGACCCTGCAGGGAACAAACGGCACCGTGAGAGGAGCAAGAGGCCGGCCAGGAGCCCCTCCCTGTGCGCATCCCCTTCTGGCCAGAACAGCACACCAGCGCGTCCCACCCTCTGACCCTCTGGAGGGCCCTACCATGTCACCCCCGTGGCCCGTGGCCAGTGCCGGAGTCGAGCAGCAGCCCAGGAGCCGGGAGGCCCGGATTCCAGCCCTGCTCCTGCCAGGGCTCTGCCGTGTGGGCCCCGGCAAGCCGGCCGCCCGTGGTCCCTGAGCGCCCGCTGGGTGCCCGGCCCAGACCAGGGGAGCGACCACTCTCCCGGCAGGAAGCTCCTCACCTGTAAATCCGGGCCAAGAGCAGCTCCCAGGGCTTTGGGGAAGGGGAACCAGGGCAAAAGATGGGGAAAGCTTTGAGAAGCAAGAGCACAACCGGAGACCAGAGGAGGCGAGCGCAGCACACAGGCAGGGCCACCCTGCCTCTCCAGGCCAGCGCCTTGCGCGCCCCCCGAGGGGCTCTCCCCAGAGGGCTTGTCACATCCAGGACCTGGCCCAGCTCTTCCAGGAGCAGGGGGTACAGGACAGGAGAGGAGGGGGAGAGAACACCATGTTTTCCCTGCAACGGTCACCGAGACCTGAGCTTCAGGCCCAGGTTCTTTCCACTTTTGAACCCCTCGCGACCTGGAGAGAGTTCCTGAGCCCTCTCTGCCACTTCCTCATCTGAAAAGAGGGCTCCCCCCACAGTCACAGAGTTACGTGCAGCACAGACGGGGCCAGGGGAACAGGGCCAAGAAGGCTATAATTAGAACAGCACTGACTCCTGAAGGGAGGTCGGGGACCTGGATTCCCTGATTCCACTGAAATGGACTCAGTGCACGGAGTGTGGCCTGTAGGTTCTGCAGAAACAGCAGTAGACCCCAAAGCCTTCTCACTCTCAGCTTTATAAGACACTGTGGGATCTAAGCAGATAAGATTTGCCCTCCAGAGGAAGGAAAGAGACAGGCTGTTACTTTCATTTCGTAAGTGGCAAACAGAGGCCGAGAGAGCTAAAATAATCTGGTAAAGACCCACCAGGCGGCCAACAGCAGAGCAGGTATCCCGAGCCAGGGCCTGCCCCGCGGGCCGCCCCGAGGCCGCCTGACAGCACCTTCCTTGGAGCAGAAATGAATTCTATTTGGAATCAAGGGGCACCTGTCAGATGGCCAGGGAAGCCCTGGAGTGAGGGAGTCTGGGACAGGGTCCGAGAGCCACGTAACTCCTGTAGCTCCCACACCAGCCGCGGGCTCACCGCTCCTTCTGCCCCACTACTCCAGCGCTGGCCACCGGCCCTGCGTGACCATAAGCTGTTTATGTGGCAGCCAAGGGGCCTCAGTGTCTCAACGGGACCAGACTCAGTAAGTGTCTGCCGAATGAATAAGTGAACAAATCCCTTGAGGAGCTAGAGGGAGAGAGGTTCCTGGAGTACCTGCGCCTCCGCCCCCTCACAGACAGGGGAGGAACCCACATCTGAGTGTGCAGGGAGAGAATGGGAGTGCACTGGAGACCATCGCCCTGCTCGGCGCCTCCTTTGCGGTGGGGGACCGCCACTCCCTCCTACCTCCGAGGGGCTGTCCCAGGGGATGGCCCTGCCTCTTCCAAGGACCGGGGCCAGGCCCGTCCGAGGCGAGCAGAGGGGTGAGCGGGGAGCCTGGGCTCCCTCTCACCCTTCAGGGAGGCCTGCCCACGTCTAGCATGCTCCTCTCCTGGGCGGCCCAAGGGTGCTGGGCAACCTCACTTCCTGGGTGCTCCAAGGCAAACACCCAACAGGAAGGCGATGGCTCCTCACCAGCGAAGGCACCAAATGAGGCTGCCAGGGCTCAGCCCAGCCTCAGCAGAGAGAGGGCGGGCGGGGAGTCTGAGACTGGGAAGAGGACACAGGATGCCGGTGCTGTCAATCAGTAATCACATCGAACTGCTTAGTCTCAGTTTCCCCATCTGAGAAAGGGGGAAGCATTTGGGTCTGCACCCCTCCCAGGACAGCTGTGAGGCTTGTAAGAGGTCACAGGTGTGAACACCTCTGCAAGCTGAAGGTATCTGTGTAGAGAGAGAGAGACACAGTACCGCCACTGGACCCTTAGAGAGCATGAGGGGAGAGGTGGGAATCCTAACTCTGAGAATGACCAGAGGCCGGCGGGCTGGGATGTCCCACAGCCTGGAGGAGCATGCGTGTCCTTGTCCAGAAGGTCAGAGCAGAAATGGGAGGAGTGCGGCAGCAGGGCACCCTTGCAGCACAGCTCCCAACATACACATGCCCAGGGGCACACATGCGTGCACATGCGCACGCGCACACACACACGCCCCCTCCCCATGCCCTCAGACTGTCAGGAACAGGGGTGGGGACATGCAGGTGATGCCACGGTGGATGGCACTCCGCTACAGCAGGCCGTGTTGACAACCACAGCTCCAGCACTCGTTTTTGCTTAAAACCCTCCCCTTGGATGGTGAAACGTCAAGGCCCCCTCCCACTGGCACCCCGCCCACTGCCAACTGGCCTCCTTACCTGCACCTGCCCCAAGACCATGCCGATCTGCTCTGCGGCCGTGGACTGCAGGGCCCCGGCCGCCATAATGAGCTCCCTGCCGAGGCCCAGGTGCTGCAGGTGGGTCTCCACGGCCGCCTGGGTCAGCTTGGCAAGGCCTTTGACCACCATGATGGTGTCCCCCAACATGGAAGCCATCCTTCAGGGCTGGAAGAGAGTGGGCCAAGTCAGGGTCGGGGCTCCACGCCTCACACAGCGTCGCACTCACACGGGCCACCTCTACCCCAAACTATGGCTGTTTGGTTTTTCCAGTGACCTCCCCTTCTGATCCAGGTTGACTGAGAGAAAAGAGAGGAAGGGCCCAGGGTTCAAGGTAAACGGAGTGACTCCCCACACAGCAGCGCGCCGAGCAGGAAGAGAGAGTCCGTGGAGTCAGTGCTGTGCGCCTGGACCATGTTTCCTCACCTGGGCCTCACAGCCACCTCGTGGCACAGACAAGTAAAGGGATTTGCCCGAAGTCTCTCAGCCACCAAGTGGCAGAACCAGGACTTGAATCTGGGTGTCCTGATTTAGTCCAGAGCTCTTCCCTCTGGACCAAAACCGTAGGCTGGGGAAGGAATGAATCAGGAGGGAAGGGAGCAAGGCACAACCTCTGAAAGAATGACATAGCCCAAGGACATGACATAAACTGATTAGAACTAAATGGGTCCAAGATGGCGGAGACGTCAACTTCCACTAGACCTTGAGCCTCAGTATACGCTCATTGTAACGCATCAGCAAGCTAAATGACACATCCACAGGCGCCACGACAGTTCCAAGACCAACCATAAGGATCAAAAAGTGGGCCGTGGCCCAATTCCTGGAAATCCCCGCCCGTTCCTGAAATAGCTGGAATACCCCTCCCACTCATTAGCCTATGAAATTACCCACCCCTATAAAAACCGACAACCCCATACCCTGGTGCCTTTCTCACCTTCCTAGATGGCCCACACTCTGTCTGTGGAGTGTGTTTCTCTCTAAATAAATCCACTGTCTCTCACTGAATTCTTCCTGCGATGAGACACCAAGAACCTGAGCTTCAGAGCCTGAACCAAGATGAAAGAGTAGAAGGACGTGCTCTCACTCCCTCCTGTGAGAACACCAGAATCACAACTAGCTGCTGGACAATCATCGACAGGAAGACACGGGAACTCACCAAAAAAGATACCCCACATCCAAAGACAAAGGAGAAGCCACAATGAGACGGTAGGAGGGGTGCAATCACAGCAAAATCAAATCCCATAACTGTGGGTGGGTGACTCACAGACTGGAGAACACTTATACCACAGAAGTCCACCCACTGGAGTGAAGGTTCTGAGCCCCATGTCAGGCTTCCCAACGTGGGGGGGCGGCAACGGGAGGGGGAATTCCTAGAGAATCAGACTTTGAAGCCTAGTGGGATTTGATGCAGGACTGGGGGAAACAAAGTCTCCACTCTTGGAGGGCACACACAAACTGATGTGCGCATAGGGACCCAGGGGAAGGAGCAGTGACCCCAGGGGAGACTGAACCAGGCCTACCTGCTAGTGTTGGAAGGTCTCCTGCAGAGGCAGGGGGTGGCTGTGGCTCACCGTGGGGACAAGAACACTGGCAGCAGAAGTTCTGGAAAGTACTCCTTGGCGTGAGCCCTCCCAGAGTCTGCCATTAGCCCCACCAAAGAGCCCAGGTAGGCTCCAGTGTTGGGTCGCCTCAGGCCAAAAAACCAACAGGGAGGGAACCTAGCCCCACCCATCAGCAGTCAAGCAGATTAAAGTTTTACTGAGCTCTGCCCACCAGAGCAACAGTCATCTCTACCCACCACCAGTCCCTCCTATCAGGAAACTTGCACAAGCCTCTTAGATAGCCTCATCCACCAGAGGGCAGACAACAGAAGCAAGAACTACAATCCTGCAGCCTGTGGAACAAAAACCACATTCACAGAAAGATAGACAAGATGAAAGGGCAGAGGGCTATGTACCAGATGAAGGAACAAGATAAAACCCCAGAAAAACAACTAAATGAAGTAGAGATAGGCAACCTTCCAGAAAAAGAATTCAGAATAATGATAATGAAGATGATACAGGACCTCGGAAAAAGAATGGAGGCAAAGATCGAGAAGATGCAAGAAATGTTTAACAAAGACCTAGAAGAATTAAAGAACAAACAAACAGACATGAACAATACAATAACTGAAATGAAAACTACACTAGAAGGAATCAATAGCAGAATAACTGAGGCAGAAGAACGGATAAGTGACTTGGAAGACAGAATGGCAGAATTCACTGCTGCAGAACAGAATAGAGAAAAAAGAATGAAAAGAAATGAGGACAGCCTAAGAGGCCTCTGGGAAAACATTAAATGCGACAACATTCGCATTATACGCATCCCAGAAGGAGAAGAGAGAGAGAAAGGACCAGAGAAAAGATTTCAAGAGATTATAGTCGAAAACTTCCCTAACATGGCAAAGGAAATAGCCACCCAAGTCCAGGAAGCGCAGCGACTCCCATACAGGATAAACCCAAGGAGAAACACACCAAGACACATAGTAATCAAATTGGCAAAAAATTAAAGACAAAGAAAAATTATTGAAAGCAGCAAGGGAAAAACGACAAATAACTTACAAGGGAACTCTCATAACGTTAACAGCTGATTTCTCAGCAGAAATTCTACAAGCCAGAAGGGAGTGGCATGATATATTTAAAGTGATGAAAGGGAAGAATCTACAACCAAGATTACTCTACCACGCAAGGATCTCATTCAGATTCGATGGAGAAATCAAAAGCTTTACAGACAAGCAAAAGCTAAGAGAATTCAGCACCACCAAACCAGCTCTACAACAAATGCTAAAGGCACTTCTCTAAGTGGGAAACACAAGAGAAGAAAAGGACCTACAAAAACAAACCCAAAACAATTAAAAAAATGGTCATAGGAACATACATATTGATAATTACCTTAAACGTGAATGGATTAAATGCTCCAACCAAGAGACACAGGCTTGCTGAATGGATACAAAAACAAGACCCATATATATGCTGTCAACAAGAGACCCACTTCAGACCTAGGGACACATACAGACTGAAAGTGAGGGGATGGAAAAAGATATTCCATGCAAATGGAAATCAAAAGAAAGCTGGAGTAGCAATACTCATATCAGGTAAAATACACTTTAAAATAAAGAATGTTACCAGAGACAAGGAAGAACACTACATAATGATCAAGGGATCAATCCAAGAAGAAGATATAACAATTATAAATATATATGCACTCAACATAGGAGACCTCAATACATAAGGCAACAGCTAACAGCTATAAAAAAGGAAATTGACAGTAACACAATAATAGTGGGGGACTTTAACACCTCACTTACACCAATGGACAGATCATCCAAAATGAAAATAAATAAGGAAACAGAAGCTTTAAATGACACAATAGACCAGATAGATTTAATTGATATTTATAGGACTTTCCATCCAAAAACAGACTACACTTTCTTCTCAAGTGCGCATGGAACATGCTCCAGGATAGATCACACCCTGCGTCACAAATCAAGCCTCAGTAAATTTAAGAAAATTGAAATCATATCAAGCATCTTTTCCGACCACAATGCTATGAGATTAGAAATGAATTACAGGGGGAAAAACATAAAAAACACAAACACATGGAGGCTAAACACTACGTTACTAAATAACCAAGAGATCACTGAAGAAATCAAAGAGGAAATCAAAAAATACCTAGAGACAAATGACAATGAAAACACAACAATCCAAAATGTATGGGATGCAGCAAAAGCAGTTCTAAGAGGGAAGTTTATGGCTATACAAGCCTAGCTCAAGAAACATGCAAAATCTCAAATAAATAATCTAACCTTACACCTAAAGGAACTAGAGAGAGAACAAACAAAACCCAAAGTTAGCAGAAGGAAAGAAATCATAACGATCACAGCAGAAATAAATGAAATAGAAACAAAGAAAACAATAGCAAAGATCAATAAAACTAAAAGCTGGTTCTTTGAGAAGATGAACAAAATTGATAAACCATTAGCCAGACTCATCAAGAAAAAGAGGGAGAGGACTCAAATCAATAAAATTAGAAATGAAAAAGGAGAAGTTACAACAGACACCACAGAAATACAAAGCATCCTAAGAGACTACTACAAGCAACTCTATGCCAATAAAATGGACAAATTCTTAGAAAGGTATAACCTTCCAAGACTGAACCAGGAAGAAATAGAAAATATGAACAGACCAATCACAAGTAATGAAATTGAAACTGTGATTAAAAATCTTCCAAAAAAAAAAGTCCAGGACCAGATGGCTTCACAGGCGAATTCTATCAAACATTTAGAGAAGAGCTAACACCTATCCTCAAACTCCTCCAAAAAATTGTGGAGGAAGGAACACTCTCAAACTCATTCTATGAGGCCACCATCACCCTGATACCGAAAACAGACAAAGATACTACAATAAAAGAAAATTACAGACCAATATCACTGATGAATATAGATGCAAAAATCCTCAACAAAATACTGTCAAACAGAATCCAACAGCACATTAAAAGGATCATACACCATGATCAAGTGGGATTTATCCCAGGGATGCAAGGATTCTTCAATATACGCAGATCAATCAATGTGATACACCATATTAACACACTGAAGAATAAAAATCATATGATCATCTCAATAGATGCAGAAAAAGCTTTTGACAAAATTCAACACCCATTTATGACAAAAACTCTCCAGAAAGTGGGCACAGAGGGAACCTACCTCAACATGATAAAGACCATATATGACAAACCCACAGCAAACATCATTCTCAAATGTGAAAAACTGAAAGCATTTCCTCTAAGATCAGGAACAAGACAAGGATGTCCACTCTCACCACTATTATTCAACACAGTTTTGGAAGTCCTAACCTTGGCAATCAGAGAAAAAAAAGAAATAAAAGGAATACAAATTGGAAAAGAAGAAGTAAAACTGTCACTGTTTGCAGATGACATGATACTATACATGGAGAATCCTAAAGATGCCACCAGAAAACTACTAGAGCTAATCAACGAATTTGGTAAAGTTGCAGGATACAAAATTAATGCACAGAAATCTCTTGCATTCCTATACACTAATGATGAAAAATCTGAAAGAGAAATTAAGGAAACACTCCCATTTATCACTGCAACAGAAAGAATAAAATACCTAGGAATAAACCTACCTAGGGAGACAAAAGACCTGTATCAGAAAACTATAAGACACTGATGAAAGAAATTAAAGATGATACCAACAGATGGAGAGATATACCATGTTCTTGGATTGGAAGAATCAATATTGTGAAAATGACTACACTACCAAAAGCAATCTACAGATTCAATCCAATCCCTATCAAATTACCAATGGCATTTTTTACAGAACTAGAACAAAAAAATCTTAAAATTTGTATGGAGACACAAAAGACCCCAAATAGCCAAAGCAGTCTTGAGGGAAAAAAATGGAGCTGGAGGAATCAGACTCCCTGACTTCAGACTATACTACAAAGCTACAGTAATCAAGACAATATGGTACTGGCACAAAAACAGAAACATAGATCAATGGAACAAGATAGAAAGCCCAGAGGTAAACCCACGCACCTATGGTCAACTAATCTATGACAGAGGAGGCAAGGATATACAATGGAGAAAAGACAGTCTCTTCAATAAGTGGTGCTGGGAAAACTGGACAGCTACATGTAAAAGAATGAAATTAGAACACTCCCTAACACCATACACAAAAATTAACTCAAAATGGATTATAGAGCTAAATGTAAGACCAGACACTATAAAACTCTTAGAGGAAAACATAGGAAGAACACTCTTTGACATAAATCACAGCAAGATCTTTTTTGATCCACCTCCTAGAGTAATGGAAATAAAGGCAAAAATAAACAAATGGGACCTAATGAAACTTAAAAGCTTTTGCACAGCAAAGGAAACCATAAACAACATGAAAAGACACACCTCAGAATGGGAGAAAATATTTGCAAACGAATCAACGGACAAAGGATTAATCTCTAAAATATATAAACAGCTCATGCAGCTCAATATTAAAGAAACAAACAACCCAATCCAAAAATGGGCAGAAGACCCAAATAGACATTTCTCTAAAGAAGACATACAGGTGGCCAAGAAGCACATGAAAAGCTGCTCAACATCACTAATTATTAGAGAAATGCAAATCAAAACTACAATGAGGTATCACCTCACACCAGTTAGAATGGGTTTCATCCAAAAATCTACAAACAACAAATGCTGGAGAGGGTGTGGAGAAAAGGGAACCCTCTTGCACTGTTGGTGGGAATGTAAATTGATACAGCCACTATGGAGAACAGTATGGAGGTTCCTTAAAAAACTAAAAATAGAACTATCATATGATCCAGCAATCCCACTACTGGGCATATACCCAGAGAAAACCATAATTCAAAAAGACAGATGCACCCCAATGTTCAGTGCAGCACTATTTACAATAGTCAGGTCATGGAAGCAACCTAAATGCCCGTCGACAGATGAACGGATAAAGAAGTTGTGGTACATATATACAATGGAATATTACTCAGCCATAAAAAGGAATGAAATTGGGTCATTTGTAGGGACGTGGATGGACCCAGAGACTGTCATACAGTGTGAAGTAAGTCAGAAAGAGAAAAACAAATATCGTATATTAACGCATGTATGTGGAACCTAGAAGAATGGTACAGATGCACCGGTTTGCAGGCAGAAATTGAGACACAGATGTAGAGAACAAACGTATGGACACCAAGGGGGGAAAGTGGCGGTGGGCGGGGGGGCGTGATGAATTGGGCGATATGTATACTCTGATGTGCATAAAATCGATGACTAATAAGAACCTGCTGTATAAAAAATTAAAAAATAAAAAGATTTCCCCCTGAAAACCAACAGGGAGATCGTTCAGTATATAAAAGGATTTAAAGGGAAAAAATAAAATAGGTAAACAATGACAACAACAATAACAAAAAAAAAGAACCTGAGCTTCATTAAGTCCTGAAACCAGGTGTGTGATCTCAGAAGACTGTGGGTTTTGGCCGGGTTCGAGTCCCGGCTGCATGGGTTCAAGTCCCAATCAGGGTTTTGACCGGGTTTGAGTCCTGGCCACATGGGTTCAAGTCCCAGTCTGAGGTGCATGGTTTCAGGAACACCTGCTCCGGTAGCAGTTCCCTGCAGGGACCCAGGGGCCCCAAGCCCAACTCCTCAGGGGCTGCCTGTCCCTGCCCAGCCACTCTTGTTCTGCCCAAGGAAGCCTCTGACAGACACCCACCAAGGGACAACCAGAGCCCCTCCCCGCCCTCAGACTCAACTCTTCCCCAAGCCAGTGTTTTCAAACTGCAGTCCAGACCACAGAGCAATGCACTTGGAAAATCCTAACCAGCATTAAAAACAACACCAACATGATGTCGGACAGGGAAGCATCAGGGCACACTGCGGGCAGGACTGGGGCTGAAACCTGGTTCCCCTCCGCGTGCGCATGCGCTCTCTTCTTTCTCCTGGGTCACAGCATAAAACGTGTTTATGTCAGGGTCAAAGAAGTGGAAAGCCAGAGTACACAGGGTGCTGCACAGGGTTGGGTGTGTCTCCCAAGCATTTCTCAAGACCTACCTGGAGCTGTGTGCTGGGAGGGATAAGATAAGGTAAAAGTAGGTGGCTGAACAAAAAACAAAAAGGAAAGGAGCAGGAGAACCCAGAGTGGGGAGGGAGCAGTCTGGCCAGGGGGCAGGGAGGAGCTGGGATCTGCCAGGAGTCTCAGAGATAAGATAAGAGGAGCAGGTGTGGAAGGCACAGCAGGCAGGAGACCTGCAGGAACAAATCTCTGCACAAACGCATGGAGGCTGACTTGAGAAGCACAGACAGGAAGGTCAGGCGAGAGCACCGACAAGGATCTGAACCAGAACTCTCGTGCCTTCCAAAAACCTCAGGCTCGCTCCCACCTGCCCTTCATGGGGAACCAGCCCCAGTCAGTCCAAAGACTCCTGCCCAGATCCGCTCTGCTCCTGAGCATGAGACACAGCTACTTTTATTTAAAAGGAGAGCTGTAGTGATAGCCAGAGAAACCCAGGAATGCACAGGAGCCTAGAAAGTTAAAATGACCCACCATAACCTGCCCTCAAAGAAGCCTTCACCTTCATAGGAAAGCAGCGCCCAGGCACTGGGCTTCATCTTCTTTTCATCTTTATAAACAACCTACATGACATGGATGTTATTGCCCCCATTTCACAAAGGAGAAAACCAAAGTCAGAGAGGTTAACTAACTGGCTGAGGTCATTCAGCTCCCGAACAGTGGCCCTGGGGTCTGATACCTGCCCTCCGCTGCTCTGTGCCCACCACACCACACTGCTTCCCCAGATGCTCGGTCCACCAACTCCAAGGCACCCCCATAGGGACAGGGTACTGATTAGATACAAGGGGACCTCCTGTACCCTAATCAAAGCCAAGGAGGTTTTTGGAAGGTGACCAAACCGTTGAAGGAGACAGGAGAGAGAAGGGGGAGCTAGGCCTGCCCATCACCTGGTGCTATTTCACACCCTGGGCTCCACTCTGGGCTTCTGCACCTTATGGCAGTAAACAAGTGTGAACCCCATAGACCAAATGTCTAGGACTGGGAAAACAGCATGTAATCAGAGCTCAGATGCAACTGGTGCCAGCTCCCAACAGCTCCCCTGCCCCCTGGCCCCGGACACACACACACACATTGCACTCTTGAGGAAAGAGGTTTTTGAAAGAGACATCAGGGACATGCAATGGCAGAGGCCAGGGCCCCAGCCCCATCTGTTCAGAAAGACCCCTGCTGGTGGACCATCCACCATACCCCACTGCCCCAGGGGTCCCCAGAAACAGGCTTTCCCCTTGCTCGCCTCTAAATCCAATCCAGATAACCAAGGCAACAGTCTCCCATAAGCCACAAACCTGGATAATTTCAAAACCTCACCTTGTCTGGTAACGGATATAAGACCTATTTAACTCAGACTTTGCTTTCAGGCTTAAAACTAATTCTGCCTAAATTTCTCACCCAAGTTGTCATACCCACAAACTAAAGTTTCACTAGAGCAAAGCTGATAAGTGATTTTTTTGGCCAGTTTCCCCTGCCCTAGCTCTGCAGTTCATTGTGAAATACCCATTTCTGGTCCTGCACTCTGAAGTTGCAGCTCTGGAACCCACCAGACTCCAGTCCTAACTTTTCTGGTCTCTAACTAAGTATGTCAACTCTGAGCATAGTTCTGTGATGGGTCAGGATTATACCTACTTTATGACGATGATTTTTTTAAAATTCAAAAGAGGAAACAATGTTAAATAAACTGACCAAGTTTTTTATTAAATTCCTGCATTTGAGACATATGAGTAATAATGGTCTCCTGCAGTATTTTCCTAACTGTATTTTCCTCTTTTTTTTTTTTTTGCGGTACGCGGACCTCTCACTGTTGTGGCCTCTCCGGTTGCGGAGCACAGGCTCCAGACGCGCAGGCTCAGCAGCCATGGCTCACGGGCCCAGCCGCTCCGCGGCATGTGGGATCTTCCCGGACCGGGGCACGAACCCGTGTCCCCTGCATCGGCAGGCGGACTCTCAACCACTGCACCACCAGGGAAGCCCTTCCTAACTCTTAGTTCACATATCCCACTTTCAAAGTGGAAAATAAATACGTCATCTTTAAAAAGTACACATTAAAAATTAATTAGCTATGCCTTTCTTCCTGCCTGAACGGTTGTGTCCTCATACCGGAGAACTTTCCATGGGTTCCCGTCTCACCCGGGACAGCGAGTGCCGTCATGGAGGAGGAGAACTAGAGCCAGCTCCCTGGGAAGGCAGGCTCCATCCACATGGAAATGACATCACGGAAAGCTACCATCCCGCTACTATGGGGCAGTCCCTCCCCTTCTCACATTAACAGATGCTGCTCATAAACAGTCTGTCGTTGTGAGCAGATTCACAGGTGGATGCACATTTCAAAACCGCAGCCCGTGCCAGCCCCCTTAAGGATTATTTACCTAATGTTCAAGGAACGCTGTCCCCAAACCTCCCCCCATGCTGCTCTGCTGGGTACAAAGTGACCTTAGTCAATACCAGGTATTTTTTTGCAAAGGAGTGCCTACCCTCAAGGAGCAGGGGTGGGAAGGCGAACAACTGCCAGAGGAAATACCTTTCCAGAACTTTGTTCACCTCCTGGTTTTCAAAAATTGGCTCTCATAAACCCTACTTCTAATGCACCAGGATCCCAACGTGACTCAGAATTCAGCTGTCCTGAATGGTGGGGCAAACCCCGCAAAAGGAATGCACGAGCGCCAGGCACTCAGCTACACCAGCACGCATTTTCATCAGGACCTTAAGTAAATGAAAATCAAAAATGTGTTTTGGGGGCTTTTGATTTTCAAAAGCCCCCAAGATACATTAATCACAAGTTTAAAATCTTATCCTCACCACGATTTCATCTACAAGTATTAGAGTCCTCACCCACCCCGCTTCACCCTGCTGGTCCTTGAATGGGTTTTCGGGACCTCACGGAGGAGCAATACAGGGATGGAGGGCGCATTCAGGCTCTTCACCCACTTGCCCTAGAACGCCTGGGCGCCGCCCGGTCTCCTCTGAGCGAGCACCAATGAATACAGCGGTGAGGGTGGAGGACGGGCACTCACATTTGGGAGTGCCCACTAGGTACCAGCACCAAAATAGTCATTTGGTCAACTCTTTGAACAGCTGTTCACTGACGTCTCCGCCCAGTGCTCTGGGTTAGTCTGTGCAGGTTCTGGGATAAACCTGCCCTTGGCCCCGGAGTGCTCACAGCTGCAGGAGCACGCAGGCACATCTATAACGGGCACAGACACCACGGAGACGGCCAGAGGCCCACTGAGGCCGACACACGAGGACCAGGTGCAGAGGAGGCAGCTGAGCAGCGGCAAAGCCTGGGAGCCTGGACAGCTCAGCCACTGACACTACGTGTGCTGCTCGCCTCTTCACCCTCCAAAGCAAGAGGGGGCTTCAGATGGGTCACCAGGCCCCTTTTCCAGCCCTAACATGCTAAAGTGCTATAAAAGAAGTGAACAAAGTTGTTGTCTAGAGAGAGAAAGAACTGGAATAAATACAGCTCACCACTCCCCAGGGACAGAGACTGAGAAAGAAGCACAGCCAGTGTCCCCTGACATGAGCCCTCAAGCTCCAAGAGGAAACTTTCCTGCTGAACCCTCACTCTCTGACCTTCCCAAAGAGATTTCTGAGACACCATTTCATTCATGTTGAAAAACAGACTCAGAGACGCCATTAGCTGGAAATTATCTGGGGTATGAGGACCTTCAAATCTAGTCTCCAAAACTAAAAAACAAAAACAAACAAACAAAAAAACCATCAAGTGATGCCTACCTGGCCAGATGCAATAAGATGTATCAGCAGCAATGAGTTGTGTTCTTTTTAAAAATATATGGAAATTCCCTGGTGGTCCAGTGGTTAGGACTTAGCACTTTCACTGCAGTGGCCCAGGTTCAAGCCTTGGTCGGGGAACTAAGATCCTGCAAGCCGTGTGGCACGGCCAAAAATAAATACATACACACATACATACATAAAACAGGCAATCTTGACAAGCACTAAGCAAATGAAGGCATCATAAACCTTTCCACCAGGACCCACATGGGGGAATTTTATTTGGGGGAAGGGTTCCCATATGCACCCGCAAGCCCCCCCTTCACAGCCAGAACTCACCATCTGTCACTTGTCTCTTCTCATGAGGTGACAATAAGCCAGGGACAGTGCATGAATTTACTGAGCCACTGTTCAACCCCCTTCGTAAGTATAAAGTGTGACAAGGCAGACCAGCTCCCATCCAAGCAGAGCCAGAGTGTCTATACCTCTAAAAGCCAGCACGCCCTCCTCTTGTCTCTTCCCATCCTGAGCTGCCTCGGAAGCCATGGGATGACTGGTGTAAGGACCCAAAGCAAGCTGCCCAGCAAGCCCTTTGTCTTGGGGAGTGTGTGTGAAGCTCACTGAAAAGCCTTTTCCTGAGCGGGCTTCGTCCCGCAGCTGCTGCATGCGCACCAGCCAATGGCCCACGGGCATCAAGCTCGGCATGTCCAGAACTGACCTCACCCCCCTTACCCCGCCCACCCCATGCTCCCCGTCCTGAGCACTGCGACCACCCCCCACGTCTCTCCAACCCTTCCCACTTCCCCTAGTCCCCCAGGGTGCTCCCAGCTGGGCAACCGCAGCAGCCCCTAACTGGCCTCTCTGGCCCCCGCCTTGCACAGGAACGCATGTCTTTCCTCCTCACCAGATCTCAACTCAAACAGCACCTCTTCTGGGATGCCCTCCCCAACATGTCCCATCCCTAAAGCCCATCCATGTCCCCCACGGCTCCCTGTTCTTTCCCCAAGGTAGCAGTGACCATGCTCTAAACCTGCCTATGTACCCGTCTTCCCGCCACACTGGGCTGTCAGCCAGAGGAGGGCACAGACCACATCTGTTGTCCCCTCTCTGTATCTCCAGCAACTAGCACCGTGCTTGACACAGAGCAGACAGAAATGAGCTCAGCTGGTCCCCCCAAGGTTTAAGAAAGCCTGCCATTTCTGGAACTGACTCACACCTGCTTGCATTTTTAATCTGCACATGGAATCAAAGGTCTCTTAGGAGCCTGGTCTGAGGCAGGGTTCTCAGGCTTTAGTGGGCATCAGAACCACTCGGGAGACTTGCTGAAACACAGACCGCTGTACCGCCGCCCTGGGTTTCTGATTCTGTAGGTCTAAGATGGGGCCTGGAAACCTCTATTTCTAACAAATTCCCACCTGCTGCTGCTGGTGGTCCTAGAAACGTACCTTAAGAACCCTGTTCTGGAGGAAGAGGGGAAAAGGGAACAGAGGTGGCCCAAGCCCAAGGTCAGGCAGGAAGTCTAAACAGGGATCCTTTCCTAAAAGTTTCTCCCTGCTACTCGCTCCCCAAAAGTCTGGCTTTGTCCTTAAGTGGAAACCTTCCACCTGCCCCTTCCTTTCCCACTACTCCCTCAAGAAACTGAAAAAAGAACATGGGAAATGAATGGGCTTAAAGACAATGGCCCACAGATCCAGCCACCAAAGGAATCTCAAGATTGTCACTTTAGTACTCCCGGGAAAGAGGGAGGCCCCAGGGCAGGGGCTCACAGGTGGCCCTCTGCCCCCTCCCAGCTAAGGACAATCTTTTTACTTTGGGCATGAACAGTCTGTGTGGACACTGGAAAGTTCCTTTCCATTCTTGAAATTTTTCTTTTTTTCTTTTCCTCTTAGTCGACTGTTTCCTCCAAGGACTCAGAAGAGTGTATGTGTTAGGGGAAAGACTTGGATTTCTGGACCAAAAATCCATGAATTTCTTTAGATGTGCCCTTCGCCTCGGCCTTTAAAAGCACACCCCAGGGCCCATCACTCAAATATCTCAGGCACTCCAGGCTTCTACATAGTGAGGTCTGGCTTCCGGGTCCGTCTGGCAGCAGGTTCAGAAACATCCTAATACATATCAATTTTCAAAGGCAACTAAAAACATGAAGAAGAACCCAGGGGAAGATATAAAGAGCCTCTGTCCCCCCCTCAAATCCCACCTCATAGCCTCCCCCTCCCCTGTCAGTCAGCCCCAGCCAGGCCTGGTGAGTCAACCAGGCCACTAGGGTCATTCATTCCCCACAGCTGCAAGTCACCTCTGGAATGCCCCAAACCTGCATGTCTACCACTAAAGTCCCCTTTCCCTGTCTCCTTCCCAGGCCATCCTGCCTGAAAGTTATCTAAGCATCCAGCCAAATTCTGTCAAACTGCATTTCCTTAACCGTGGATGTGTGATAATGCAGCCACAAGAATGGAAATGACAACATTGTCTAAGACTGGCTACATAAATAGTGGTACACCCATTAGATGGACTGCTATGCAGCCATCTAAAATGACACTGTGGAAGGTATTTATTGACAAATAAGAAAGTTTACTATATATTCCCATGTAGGAAAAACGCAGGTTACAAAACAGTATTATCCTTTATTTTGGAGGGAGGGAGGGAGGGAGGGAGATGGATGATAGAAACAGAGCATGCAAAAGAGGAACAGTGGTTTTCTCTGGGTGGTGGGGTGATAGATTCTTATTACTTTATTTCCTAAAATCTTCTACAAAGAACATGTACTACTTTTATAACAGAAAATAAGTTATATAAAAATAATCTTAAATATCTGTTGTTAAAATAAAAGCAAGCACACAAAGATGTGATTTAAAGAAACTATCCCACATCCCTGAAGCGTTTGTCCTGGGCGGGATGGGCAGAGGGTTAGATAGCAAATCAGAGTGCTATAAATACTACCTCTCTACACCCTTTAGCCACTGTCCTTCATCAGCAAACAACTGCCCCTGACAGGCCACCAGGAAGGTGGAACACGGCCACCCCACTTTTGGGAAAGAGGCTCAACTGTGCTTCTCAGAAAGTGGTGAGAAAACCACTTGGCAGAGGCAGGTCTAATGCCGGCCCCTGTGTTCAAAGATAGAAATAATTAACAGTACTTTCCCCAAAACAGGATCCTAGTTTAGAATAATGTAGTTAGTGCAGTGATCACATTTTTCTGAACCGAAAGTTAAGACATGTATGGGCTGGCAAAAAATTTGTTAGGGTTTTTCCGTAACATGACTGGTGCCCTTTTAGATCAGGGGTCAGCAAACCATGGGGCCAAATGCAGCCCTGTTGCCTGTTTTTGTAAATAAGCGTTTACTGGAACACAGCCTTGCTCATTCATTCAGGTACTGGCAACAGCTCGTTCATCTACATGTGCACTATCTATGGCTGTTTGGGGTTTGGGGGTTTGGTTTGGTTTGGTTTTAAGCTATAACAGCACGGTTGAGCAGTTGCAAGTGAGAACTATGGCCCACAAAGCCTAAAATATTTCCTATCTGGCTCTTTTTTTTTCCATCTGGCTCTTCAAGGAAAGTTTGTTAACCCTTATTCTAGGGCAACAGAGTAAAACGTAACCACAACTGTCCCAGGAAATCCGGAAAGGTCACTAGAGTTATATCAGAGCAGCCCAACAAGGCCGGTGTTGGGGTGAGGACCCCCCCGTTACAGCTCTGCTCCTGACCCCAAAAGATGGGTACCTCACCAGGCACAGAGCTGCCCACCACCCAGAGGCCCCAGGGACAAAGGGAGGGTTCTGTGGTGACCACCTTTTACTGGGTCACCTAGAACAGGGCAGCCGAGTTCTGGGGGGGGGGGGCGGTTGGAGGGGAGACACAGGCAGACACAATGTCCACTACTGTGGGGCGGCACAGCGGAATTGTGCCCCATAAGGAAAGGAGCTCATTTCTGGACCTCAAGTTGTCTCCTGGGCTAAGGACTTCATGTTCCTCCAAAAGCCATTTCTGGACTATTGGGATTTTTCTTGGAACCAGTTAAAACGTATACACTCTTACGCTAACACACTCAAGAGCTTGTTGAATAGCAGGCACTCTGACATTCTCCTCCAATGAATTTTACCAGTTCCCCAAACATTTTTATTCTGTGAGAAGCAGAAAACCAGCACAATGTGATGATAACTATAGCTGCTATTATTTACTGGGAGTTTATTATATGCCAGGCTGTGTGCTAAGCATTCTATGTGTATTACCTGACTCACTTTTAAAAGGTAAGTACTAGTATTTTGCCCATTTTACAGATGAAGGAACTAAGGCACAGAGAGGTTAAGTAACTTGCCGAAAGTCACACAATGAATAACAACAAGTAGAGCTAGAACTCGAATCTATCATGGCTCAGGAGCCAGGCAACCATTTAACAGATAAAAGGAGAAAACAAATAAGAGTGTGTTTTGATGTCCTAGACTGCAAGCCTTCATTCTCCACCCAATGGGTGATTAAGAAGATATTCCTTAGGGGCTTCCCTGGTGGCACAGTGGTTAAGAATCCTCCTGCCAATGCAGGGGACACGGGTTCGAGCCCTGGTCCGGGAAGACTCCACATGCTGCGGAGCAACTAAGCCCATGTGCCACAACTACTGAGCCTACGCGCCTCTAGAGCCCGTGCTCTGCATCAAGAGAAGCCACCACAATGAGAAGCCTGCGCACCGCAACAAAGAGTGGCCCCCGCTTCCGCACAGCAACAAAGACCCAACTCAGCCAAAAATAAATAAATAAATAAATAGATTTATTTAAAAAAAGAAGACATTCTTAGGATTCCCTGGTGTGTCGCCCCAAGGTGGGCACTGGGCTGGGGCCAGGGAGGGGGAGATAAAAAAGCAGCAGAAGGAGAAGTTCCAGCCTCTAATGATAATCCAGAGAGAAACCCAATGCTGTGTATGAAACTGCACGGGCCGGACTCCAAGGCACAGGTGAGTAGCACAGAGGGTCCCAAGTGGTCTTTCCTCCCACTGGGGAGCAAACATAACTGATTACAAGTACCAACCTGCCGAGCATGGGGTCCTGAGGGCAATTTCATTGTCTGACCAAAAACCCACCCAAGTTTTCTGCTTAGAACATTAAAAAAGATTTCGTTCAGGAAGTGATACTGATGAAGCAGTCAAGATGCTCTGGAGCTGGGCGACTCTGTTGTGAACCAAAGTAGTCATTTAAACTCATCTTTGCAACTCAGTTTCCCTCATCTGTTCTCAAGAGGAGTGGGTTAGGTAATCCATATAACAGTACTTAGGACCCCAAGTGCCTGGCACACAGTAGGTCCTCAAAACCATTAGCCAATACGATCATTATTAAGACCACACGGACACTCTGGAAGGACTCACCAAGTCACTCAGACCTGGTGAGACCAGTGTGGACAGCCCTCTTACCGATTTCTACCCCAGCACCCGGGCTGGGTACAGTACCAGATCTGACTCGGGGAGAGCAGACTCGCCCTCTCTCGGGGGCCAGTGAGGCTGATTCGGCTGTGGTGTGAGGCATCGTTCAGAAGAGGTGGTCTGGTGTGCTGGCGGCCTGCTAGGAGTGCCTAGACAACCAGGACATAAATACTGCTGGTAATCCTCACCATGGTCAATACCACTCTCAGAGGAGAGAACAGCACAGGAGGCTTTCGCCAGGTAAGCACAGGCTTTTGACAGTGCTGGGGAACCCCTCTGACCCCCACAAGTTCCCTGTCTCCAAGCTACAGCCCATCTGCTGCCAGATTAACCTTCTCCAAATCCAATTTCATCATGTTAAGCCCCGGCTCAAATGGCTCGTAGTTTTCTAGAGGATAAGCTCCAAACTCCTGAGTCTGAAGTCGGGACCCAGGCCTCCCGTCCAGCCTCCGCTTACACCTGTGCCACGTAAGCACTGCTCCAATTCCTTCCCTCTCACACCAACCCTTCATCCCTGCACTTCTAAAACTGAATGAGGCCTGCCTCCAGGCCTGTGTATCAGCTCTGCTCCACCCGGCCAGGCCACTCCAGGCCTGTCCCTGAACCCGTTTCCTATAATCTGTTTCCTCACCTGGATATTATGACAGCATAAGTTCTTATTATGTCCAATCTAAATAAGAGAGGCAGAAGTACTTTGAAATATATGAACATGTCATATATATTCAAGGATACATTTCTAATCAGGCCCTAACTTACTCTTGGCTCTTATGATTTTGTCTTCCCATCAGCTGATGTAAATTTCCCACTGCTGGTCAGATTCTGCCCGGTTTTGTAAGTTATCTTTGGCACACAGAAGTCTTTCCAATAATAAGCCCCTTGGGTGGCTCACATCTCACACACCTCTGACTCTTTCCCCACCTACCTCCACAGACAGACGGACCCTGACCACACAAATACAAGTGTCATCTGTACTGTCACACAGGTAGGTGAATAAGAACCCTGGTGGGGAACCCTGGAGCTGTAGTTGAGGAGGTTATCTTAAACTAAAATCAGATATTTAAGGGGTTGTGTTTAAATCTGGCCAAAATACTGTGGGTGGCTTTGGGAGGCTGACTGATGGCCCCCCAGAGATGTTCACACCCTAATCCCCAGAACCTGTGACTATGTTCTCTTATGTGGCAAAAGGGACTGCTGAAAGTGTGATTACATTACAGATCTTGAGATGGGGGGGTTATCCGGCTGGGCCCAATGTAATCAAGGGTCTTTATGAGAGACAGAGAGGCAGGAGGATCTGAGTCAGAAGAGGGAGAGAAAGATGTGAGAGAGGCAGACGCTGGAGTGATGCAGTTGTGAGGAAGGAACCACGGCCAAGGGATGAAGCAGCCCCGAGAGGCTGGAAAGGCAAGGGGAGGGGCTCTGCCCTTGAGCCTCCGGAGAGAATCTGCCCTGCTGACTCCTTGATTTCAGCCAGGTGATACCCATTTCAGACTTCTGACCTCCAGAGCTGTAAAATAATAAAGTTGTGGCGTCTTAAGTCATTGAATTTGTGGTAATTTGTTACAGCAGCAATAGGAAACTAATGCAGTGGCTATTTTTAAAAGATACATCATTGGGTTGGGAAGAGGGGCGATATTCTAGAATAATTTCCGGATCATTCATCTAAAATAACTTAGTTTAGTCACTCCACAAGTGGTACTGAGTGCCAGCTAAGGGCCAGGTGCTGTGGTAGGTTCTCACATATCCCATGGGCAGCTCAAGACACATTCTTGTTCCTGATGACAGAGTCCTGCCTGCTTTCAGTATAAATACGCCCCATTCGTCTACCAGCCTCTTTCCCAGGCTCGGTTCAACACTGAAAGCATCATGGAGCACTTACATTACATGCCAGGCACTGTGCACGGCCTGGGGTACCGCAACGTCCAAGTAAGAGCCCGCACCCTCAAAATGCTCCTCATCGGTTCTTACGTTCTTAATCTTTCAAAACACTTTCACTTCAGATTAAATATTTCAGTGAAATAGTATTAATAACAAGAACAGCTACCAGTTATTACTCCCCTTCTGTGTGTATCACTTTTTATTAGTCCTAATCCTACAGCAACCCTGTGAGGTATTACTGTCCCCATCTGCTGATGAGACACAGCTCCCAAGGTAAAGAAATCTCCTCTAAGTCCCAACGCTGTCAGGGGCAGGCCTATCCATGCCTGTCTGACCCCAGGCTCAAGTCCTTTCCTCCTGCAGCCTAGGAAGTGAGCAGATAAGAAACCTGCCCCCAGGTCAGTAACAACAGTCACTCTCCTGGGGGCTTCCCTGGTGCCGCAGTGGTTGAGAATCTGCCTGCCGATGCAGGGGACACGGGTACAAGCCCTGGTCCGGGAAGATCCCACATGGCGTGGAGCAACTAAGCCCGTGAACCACAACTACTGAGCCTGCGAGCCACAACTATTGAAGTCTGTGCGCCTAGAGCCTGTGATCCGCAATAAGACAAGCCCGCGCACCACCACGAAGACCCAACACAGCCAAAAATAAATAAGTAAAATAATTAAAAAAAAAAAAAAAAAAGAAAGAAATGCCTTAGAAAAGAGGACAAAAGTCACTCTCCTGGAAACACGGCAAGGTTCACGCCCTGAAAAGTGTGTCCACCTGGCTGCAGAAAATCATAAGTCCTAAAAATCCAGGCGCTGACGGGGCTCTCAAAGGCCACCTGGCCAAACTCCCTTTCTGGAAAGCTCCTCAGCTACCAGGTTGAGAGTGTTAGGCTTCTCAGCACCAGCGATCCCACCCCGGTTCTGTCTCAGACGTAAGTGGGAGAAAGAGGCAGGAGCCCCACACTGAGTCCACTCTGGGCGTGCGCCTCTGGAAGGAGCTGTTGGGTACGCGGCCCCCAGTCCTGCCACGCTGACTCCCAGAACCTGCCTCCATCAGCAGCACCCCCAAACACCACACACAGGCCAGGCACGGACACCTGTGCACGTCACTGGTGCAGACATTAAATTAACAGGTCCTGCCACCGAGGTCCCATGCAACCCTCTGGCACTACAAGCGTAGGCAAAACCCCAATAGTTTTTAAGACCAGTGAGTTAACCCTACCAGGGACGATCCTAGACAGACAACAATACTCAGGAGGAGAAATGAAAAGAGGATGTTCAGAGGAAGAGGCGACTGTCTCCTCGCTGACCTCCACTCTCCTTTGCCGGCAGAACTAAGGCCACGGGCCCAGGCCTGGCCTTCAAGGCCCTTCACTGTGGACCCCAAGACATGTTTCCAGCTTTTATTTCCTACTATCTCCACCCCACACCAGCGCTTCAGCCAGAATGGCTCATGCCCCAACACACACACACACACACACACACACACACACACACACACACACACACTTTCCTACTTCCACGTGCTGCTCCCACCTCCACCCCCGGGACACCCTTTCCTCTGCCAAAATCCTACCCGTCCTGATGGAATGTTAGCGCTCCATAGGGTCTGCCCCCCATCCTGAAGTCACCTCTTGTCCTCTAAAGTCCCTCATCTCTTAATGGCCTAAGGTTGCCCTGCCATGCCCTATAGGACTCTTAGAGTACCTGTCCCGTCTCCCAGGCTGCATGGTGCGCTCCTGGAGAGAGGATCTCTTACCCAGACCTATACTCCCCTTGAGGGTTGGTGCTGTACCATGTCCACACCAGCAGTTTAATACCCACGGGTGCCCAGGGGCTCCCCAGCTTCTCAAGCTCCCTCTTCTAGAACCCAGAACCCAAGAGACACCAGGGATGCTAAGCATCTGGGAAACGCTCTTCCTGTCACCAATCACCCTGAAACCGCCACCACCCAGAGCCATGGACACAGCGGCAGCAGCGCCCTGTGTTAAATGGGGTGAGGGCAGAGGAGGGAGGATGGAGGAAAAGCGTCGTTCACAGGGGCCCGGAGCCTGCTCGCGTGCGCACACAGACACTGGGAGGGAGGGGTGGCGGCACACCCAGGATGCGGCACCTCTACTGCGTCCTCTGCTCGGTCCCACTCCTTGCTTAGAAGAAGAGTGAGAGGGAAGAGGGACAAAAGACAGCAGGCCTGGCTGCCAGTGAGCTCACGCGGGCTGGAACAGGGGCACAGCAGGCCTGACCTGTATGTGGTGCCCAGCCCTTGCTCTACCAAATGCTGGCTGTAAACACATTAGGGGGCAAGAGCCACAAACTGCTTTTTCGATCTCAGACAGATGGGGAGATGTTTGCTCCAGCACCTGTCAAACAGTCACCACCTGCAGGTCACAGGGCAACCTATTCTTACCTTCACCCTCCGCTGAGCCAGGACCCGGGCCAAACGCAGAGAAAACATGCCAGACAGAAAGCAAACACCGGCTTGACCCCAGGATCTGGATTTAATGTAAAAGTTCTGGGTGTGTGAACAGACCCCAGGACCTCCCATCCCGCCCGGCAGACGGCAGGATCATTGCCATCAGGCCCTTCGGTTCCCAGACAACAAGGGTACTACGATGAGGCTGATGGAGGAGGGTGGCCAGCCAGGCCCGGGTTCCAGGCCCACCCTGGGCACCAGCCACATGTGACCCTGGGCACATCCGCTCTCCCTTGGGCCTGAGTTTCCCCGTTTCCTCATGTGTAAAACAAGGTGATTGACCTAGATGATTTCCAGTTCATAGAGATTAGGACACGGCCGTTTACCCTGAGCACAGAAGGGCTGTGCTGAGAATTGGGATTTAACAGGTTCTAGAAAGAATCATACACAAAAGAATCTGAGTACTAACCCTTCTAGACGTTCTATGAAAATAGCAAGTGTGGAGGGGCAGACCTGCTTCTCGGGGGCGGTGAGGTGTTTCCCAGGCCAGCAAACACCTCTGGGAAAATCCAGCGGGGGTGGGGGCAGGGAGCGCGCCCCTTCTCAGACGGCCAGGAAACCCATCCTGCCCCGTTACACACGCACGCACTCACACGCGCACACACACACGTACACACACGCGCGCACGCACACACACACACACCCCTCCTCAGAGGCTGGCAGGAGCCCGGCTTCCCCTTCAAGCGCCACCCCCAGCCCAGCCTCCCCCTCTCACATCAAGCAGAGGGCCTCACTCACTGCAACTGACCTCTTGTTTCCTCAAAACAGAGGCAATCAGATGTGCTCACCCTCAACCCTCGGTCTGGTCTCAGCCCTCCCCCCCCCCCATCCTATCTCCTCCCCGCACTGGCCATTCCCCTCCTCCCTCTCCCTCCTCCTTTAGGACTTTGCCCCGAACCTATTTTTCATTTTGCCTTCAATGTCTCCTTCCACAAAAGCTTTCCCCCTCAATCCCACAAACCCCGCTCTCGGCTTTCACGTACCAAATACTGAAAAACCTCCCGTGGACTCTGCTTCTCCTTCAGCCTCATCCCGGCCAACCCTGCCTTCCCTTCTCCCTCAGCACAGGCTGCCCCGACCCCGAGCTCTCCCCCTGTGGCACTCACCACGGCCACCTGATGGTTCCACCCACCTGAGTCAACACCACCCTCCTCAGCCTTTCCAGCGGGTCCCACCCTCTCCCCTGAAATCCTCTGCTGGGTTGCCATGTCTCACCCGGCCCCTCATCTCAACCTCCCTCACCAGCTCCCCCTCCCCCCCTCCACCTCCACAGGAGTCCCCAGGCCTGGTCCCCAGCCCCCATCCTCCCTGCTCTCTACGCTGTCCCCTGGGCTGCTTCAGCCTCCCCACGGGCTGGCAGCTCCCCCAGGACCGTGCATCCCATTCCCAGGCTGGGCAGGCCATCTCAACCACTGGCCCAATTCTAGAACAAATCCAGTTACACACACGCCACGTCTCTCCCTCCAAGTCCCACAGGCACCGATGAAGGGGCACAGGGAACCCGGGGGGCGGGGAGGACGGAACCGTTCTGGGCCTTGACTGTGGTAATGGTTACATGACAATATGCATTTGTCAAACGGCACAACCGCGCACTAGAAAGTGTGAATTTACGGTATGCAAATTGTACCTTAATAAAAAAGGATAGGAAAAAAGTCCCGCAGGCACCTCAACCCCTTCCGTCTAAAACTAACGTCACCGTCTTCCTGCCGCCAGTCCAGCTCTCCCCCCTCTGTTTTCAGCGGTGACACCACCATCCACCCCAAACAGTCCCCACCGCTCCCTCCACTAGAAATCTCAGCGCAGTGGCCAAGCAGTAACTTATTCTAGAGTCCACCTGCGCAGATTCATAACCTCTCGAATCTACGCCTTCATTCCTCCTCCCCACTACCCGCCACCTGGGACTCAGGCCGCCTTCACTTCTCACAGGCCGCCTCACGGGTCTCCCTCCCCATCCACCCTGATCTCTCAAAGTGACCCACTCCAAGACCCCTTCTGCACAGCCTGCCTGCCTGAGTGCCCTCCCCTCTCTTCCCCACAGCAGCGCCCACCTTTGCCCCTCCCTGCTCAGGCGTCAGCTTCAGATCCTTCTCTCCCATGGAAACCTGTTCGTCCTTCAGGCCCTAGCTCCTAGACCTCCCAGCACAGGAAGGCGGTTTCCCAGCCCTTCTCCAGCAGAACCAGCACCGCTGCGCCCTGGGTTCCCACAGCAGAGGACTGCACCCGCCCTAAGTCCTGCACGGTCTGCCAGTACCCACAGGTACCCACGTCCACTGTGCACATGCCAGGGCAGGGAGCCACCTCCCTCTCTGTCAGAGCCCACTAGGCTGCAGCTGAGTTGTGGGCGCCCAGGGAACTCTTTCTGGCCTGAACTGAACTGTCAGGTGAAAATTACCAGGAGCCTATGCCAAAGCCCTCCTGCCCCCCACCACCCCGACCCTACGGAAGCCCAGTGGCAGCAATGCTGCTCAGACTATCCTAAACTCCTAAGGGCAGATCAGACAAGCTGCTTCAACAGGAAATGGGGTGGGGGACTCACCCCACTCTGCTCCCTTGCCCAGCCTCCCGCTGCTCCCCTGCCACTCCCTACCCTCCGGCCAGACTGCACTCACCCCTACCAGACACTCAGCCACCCCAATGCCTCTGCTCGAAGAGCCCACTGCCTGGACCAATGCTACTCAAAGAATGGTCCTTGGACTCATATTGTCATCCTCGGTGAGATAACAGGAGTAAGGGCTCAGAAACTTTCACAGCAATTTAGCACCGTCAGGACATTTTTACTGTGTTTTGCAAAAGCGCTGGTCTGCAACAAACTGGGAAAAAATAAAACCTGGCCTTCAGCATAGAGCGTCTGGGAAGCACTGGCCCTTCACCCCTCCAAACTCCTGCCTCTTCCTGCTGAAATCTTTCTCATGCTCAGAGTCCCAGCTAACACGCCTTCTCCTCCAAGAGCCTTGCCGTTTCCACCAGCCAGAAGTGGTCTGATCTAGACCCGGAGCCCTAGATCTGCACACTGAGGGTGTTTAGGTGGTATCTGCACACCCCTTATTACAACTCCCTGAGGTCCGGGAACCAAGGAATTGTTCACTTTTATATTTCCAATGCCACGCTCAAGGCAGACAATCAGTCAATATTTGTTCAACTAGGAGGGAATAACCCACAGTTCCAGAGCGGGCTTTTCTTCAGGGCAGCATGTGGAGAAGCACCAACCCTTAGAGCACACAGGGATTTTCCAGGTTTCTAGCAAGTGCAGCCCCTCTCCCTCGGCCCAGATGGAAATGGGCTATTTTAAAAAAGCAAGTCGAGGACTCCGGAGACAAGAACTCAGTCACTATTCACTACAACAGACTCTACAATACCCTGAAAGGGCAAGGTGAGTGAAAAACACTCAGCTTTCTCATGAATCCTTCTCTACATGCACAGAATAAAAAAAAGGAAATCCAAGTATGGAGAATAAAAAGAGACTTTCAGGGTCATTTCCAATGTTAGATGTTCTGTGGGCCCCTGACCTCAAAGCAAAAGGTCAAGGGCTCAGGAGCCTGTAACCCCACGACAAACATGCTTGTGGACAGACCAGTGGACACCCACTTGGGTCTGAAAAGTGTGGGGAGCAGCCCACCCAGACACATCAGGGTCTGCCTCAGAGTCGGTGGACCCCATCCCCCACATAGGTGCAACTCCTCAAGGAGCAGGGCCCTCGCACTCCCCCTCTCCCACTGGCTCTTCTTTCTACTGGCTCTCCCAGGTTCCTGGCTGTTGTTTAGCAAGAATGCTGGAACTATTTCCAGATGCCACTGTCAGATCAAGACAACTCTCTAAATATTCCTGTCTAATTCTGCACACAGCTCTTGTTTCAACTGACAAAGATAATGACTCAGTATCCACGGCTCTTGATGGAAAATTATCGTGCCAAGTTTGGAGCTTCCCAATAATACACTCCTGTAAACTTCTTCTTGAGAAAAGAGAAGTGACCTCCCTGTCCAGATTCTTCTCTATAGGCAAGAAAGGGCACCCAAAAGACACCCTAACTAACCAAGGAATGTTATGGGGAAATCCTGATACATCCCCATAGGATCAATTAACAACAAGAAAAAGAAATTCATGGTAGGGGTTTCAGATGTTTTTCCTTGCCCTGTACAATGATCACCATTCTTCACTTTTCTGCGTCCCCACCAGTTTGGGACTTTGAGGTTTGGGGCATAAATTCTGGGTTACAGTGAAGGCAAAATCTAGACTCAGAAGTAGTGTCTTTCCCCACACAAAAAGAAACGGCTCACTGTCTCTGATGCTTCAATCAACTGTAAAAGAACTGTACAAATTGTACACGTGTCCATTCTGCGCTCCTGGGTAGCCCCTCTCTTGGAGGAGTACATGGCACATGTACATACACCCACATATATGTCTGAAATGCAGCCACACACTTACTCTCTGCAGACCCAGGCCTGGCACCCTCCCACATCATAAGACATACGAGATATCTCAGCAAATCAGTAAGGATGAGCAAAGCATCACCTTGGAAAAGCCACTTATGGATAACTGAATTGGCCTTTCTGCCAGCATTCAGACAGTATAAATTTGTTTGCTCACTATTTAAAAACTGCCCCATGGTTATTTCATATGCGTATCTCCCACAGTCTTGCAAAGTCCCCAAAGACAGAAACCACAAGTCTCCCACTTCTTTTGTACTCTGGACCCAGCCAGTCACTGCCATGCACCCAGCAGGCACAGCAAATGACCATGGGTTTCCTCACTCCTATCCCCCCAGGTGCAGAGTGGGGGACTCCATTAAAGCCCAACCTACAGGGCTTCTATCATTGGTTTAGGACAGAGATGCTACCCTTTACATAAACCTCTCAGCCAGTCATGGACAGGTCCTAGGGGGCCTCTGGCAGCATGGGAAGACTCTTTTTACAGTTTTACCTCAGTGGTTCTCAACCAAGGCTGCTTTTGTCCTCTAGGAGACATGTGGCAATGTCTGGAGACATTTTTGGTTGTCACAAATAGTGTGTGTGTGTGTGTGCGTTGGGGGGGTGGGGGTTACTAGCATCTAATGGATAGAGGCCAGGGATGTTGCTAAAGGTTGAGAAACGCTGTCTTATGTGACACACACGTAAGTGCTCACCTTAGTTCACTTTTCCTTTGAGTTGCCCAAGGTCAGGCCCAAAATCCTAACCCTGCCTTGTCTGCATTATTTGCAAAGTTGAAAATGCCCAAAGTCATCACCAGTCTTAAAGATGCTGCTCCTGAGAACCACCAGCCCCTGCTTTGCTTCTTCTCCGGAGATGGGCCCTCCTGCCAGCATGACCCACCCATGCACAGCATGACAACTGGCAGGCTGGCATCAGGCATGCTCAAATCCTTTGGCAACAAGTTAAACCTGGCAGGCCCAGCTCCTCAGTCTTCTATCACGCACACCCAAGGTGCAAGTGAGCATGGACAAGTTTTCCAATGGGCTGCAGGCCCTACCCTCGATGAGAGGCTGCACTTAAGTCTCTCACCCTTCAGAGGACTGGCACCTGTCGTCCAAATGGAGAGTTCCAGCATCCAGGCCTGCCCCCGCAGCATTTTCCATCCCACAAGGCACATGGGAGAACTGGCCTGGGTTTGGCAGAGGGGCAGAGACTGGGCAAAGGCACGAGTTTAGGCAATTAAGCCCAAACCATTCACAAGACCCCCGGAGTTTGGAGAAGTAGGAGGAGGGGCCAAAGAAAAGCCAACGGAGGAAAGGACCAAGAAGGGTCCTCTTTCCCAAGTTCACCCAAAACCCCCAACTGTGGAACCCAACAGCTGGCTCGGGTCAAGCGAGTCAAAGTCCTGGCACAAACCTGGGGCCAGGGGCAGTCAGCGCCCCTGAGACAGTGCAAAGGGGTCTAGGCGTGAAGAGAAATATTATCATGAGAAAGCGAGGCAAGAAAGCAGTACTGTCGACCAAGAGACAAGGCACCAGCACGCGGCCCTCGTCCCCTCCCCGAGACAGGTATGGGCTAAGGTGGGCACGGGGGTAGGAGACAGCCGCAGGGCGCCCGGAGCTTGGGGCAAATGAAACTCGCAAACGGGAAGCCGCGCTGTTACTTGAGGATACAATAAGGGCCCAAGCGGGTGGTGAGCACAGATCTGGCCGCAAGCAGACGGCGCCCAGGGCACGCGGTGGGCGGCAGCCTTACCCGGCTGCAGGAAGCTGGGATCCACGGTCACCTTCGCGCAGCCTCCGCGCGCTCGCCGTAGCGTAGACACCCGGCATGCACTCTGTATCTGTTTACCAGCGTTCCCTAGCCCAGAGACCCAGCGCCGGGAGCCCCGCCCCGCAGGCCACTCCCATTGGCTGCGCCGCCTCCCCCGCCCCCAGTCCAACGTCGCGCGGCGTGGGGCAGCGTGCACGGCCCGTGCGCTCGACCCGCGGCCAATCGGGACGGAGGGCAGAGAGAGAGGAGCCAATGGGAGGCCGCCCCAGCGCGCGAGCCACTCCCGTTCTTCCCTACCGGCAGCCCTTTCCTGTAGTTGGGAAGGCTGGGTAAAGGCTGGGCTGCAGGGGTGCGTGCTTGATGCGGCTGCACCCCGAGAACTAGCCCTTCGGTAGATGAGGCGGCGGGCGCAGCCGCGGTGGCCAGCGGTTGGATGTCACGTCCCGGCCGGTGCTCGCCGGGCCTCCGAGCGGGACTGGAGGGGAGGCAGTGGAAGGAACTGACGTGACTGCAGCGGGCTGGCCCGTGCTCTCCTTTATGTAACGAGGGCCCCCTCCCAGTTCCCACAAAAGACTCCCACAGAAGGTGGAAGCGCTGTGGGCTGGCTGAGTGCGGGCCCGCCTCCGGCGCCCGGCCCCGCCCACATGTCGCGCTTCTCTTCTGGCTACGAGTGTTGGCCCTATGGGCGCGTCCCAGGCTGGGTCGCCCGAGCAGTGGCCCCGGTGCGTGCGGCGTCGTATACCCCTGTTAGCAAGGCTCCTCGCGGAGGCCCGGCCCTCCTCGGAGTAGCGGGCACAGGCCAGCACGTGGAAGGAGTGGAAGCGGGCTCTGCGGCGGGCGGCCGGCTCGATAAGAAGCGGAAGACAGGGAACTGCCCCCTGAGGAAGTGCCTCCTCCCAAACGGAGTGGCCCCATATCTCCTCGTCAGCCCGAGGTATCAGATCTGAGACCCGGTTGTCTTGACCGTTTCCACTCCCTGGTTTGCAAATCTGTCCAGGGATGTCGGTGGAGAAAAGGGAAATCAGAACAATTTAGTGACTCTTCCACAAAACTAGATACTCAAGCCAAAGGATTGTCCTTTTTTCCGAGATGATTTTGAGGAATTAACATTTAACATTTTGGAAACTTGTTTACTATTACTACTTAGGAAAATTGACCGTTGTATGCTGATGCCTGCAATGGGGGGAGAGGGTTGTGATGAAATCCAGACGTGAACCGAGCTTCACCGTTCCTCATGGACGCTGGAGCCCGGCGTCCAGGCCGTCCCGGCCGTGGGACCTGAGTTGAGGCAGCGTGTCCCCCGCAGCGCAGAAGCGGAGCGTGCGGGACCGGGGTGGCACAGCTGTGCGCTTCTCTGGCCGGGTCCTCTGCGCTGCCGGGTCTCCTCTGCAGGAACGTTCACATACTCTTACCAGTCCAAATTCTGTACACACGCCCCACCCCCAATCATCTCCACATTAAGTACAACGTATATTTTGAGAGAGAATTAAGGAGGTTTTGACAAGTTTCAAGGAACTGCCCCAAGCAGGGTGGGGCTAAGAACTGGGAACTTGCCTTGGGTAGGCAACTGGCTCCCTTTTACCACACAGGAGAGAAAGTTCCAGCCCCCTGGGTTAGGCCTTCAAGGGGTGTACATTGCTCCCTCCTAAGCTAACTGTTCCCTTAACTGCCTGTGTTCCTCCAACCCCTGCCAGCGTAGTGACCTCTACCACTGCCCATAGGATAATGGAGTCCCCAGTTCATCCCTTCCCATAATGTACAAACTCTACCTGGTGAGACTTCACTGGGAAGAGGGTGTGATTTTCATCAGCTCCAGCTTCTGCCGAAGGGGAGAGAGGATGTGGTGCTTTAGCGAGGAGGGAATTGGGTACTTCTATGCCAGTTCAGTCTCACTCCACCAGCAATGCCAGGGTTAGCTTTTCTCTAAAGTACCTGAAGACCAGCATTACCCAGTACCATAAACATTAGTTTTTCTTCAGAGACCACCAGTCTAGTTTACTGGAGAAATACCCCCCAACTAGTTCGTGCAAGTTGTGAAATATGAAATTATGTGAAATGTGAAATTATGACCTCAGCTTTATTGTGCTAAAAACACCCTTCTTTCCTGACCTGACTTTTTTATTGCAAAGATTCCCCCCATTAACCCTCCAACGCTGTTGGTGGGAATATAAGTTGGTACAACTATTATGGAGAACAGTATGGAGGTTCCTTAAAAAACTAGAAATAACACTACCATATGATCCAGCAATCCCGCTCCTGGGCATGTCTGGAGAAAACCACAATTCAAAAAGATACATGCACCCCAATGTTCATTGCAGTACTGTTTACAATAGCCCGGACGTGGAAGCCACCTAAATGTCCATCGACAATGGAATGGATAAAGAAGATGCGGTACATATATACAATGGAATATTACTCCGCCATTAAAAAAAGAACAAAATAATGCCATTTGCAGCAATAGGGATGGACCTAGAGATTGTCATCTTGAGTGAAGTAAGTCAGACAGAGAAAGACAAATATATCGCTTATATGCGGACTAAAAAAATTGTACAAGTGAATTTATTTACAAAACAGAAATAGAGTCACAGGTGTAAAAAACAAACATGGTTACCAGGGGGAAAGCAGGGGGAGGGATAAATTGGGAGATTGGGATTGACATACACACACTCCTATATATAAAATAGATAGCTAATAAAGACCTACTGTATAGCACAGGGAACTCTACTGAGTACTCTGTAATAATCTATATGGGAAAAGAATCTAAAAAAGAGTGGATATATGTATAAATGACTCACTTTGCTGTACAGCAGAAATTAACACAACATTGTAAATCAACTACACTCCAATAAAATTTTTTTTAAAAAAAGATTCCCCCATTACTTCAAGTTAAAGATTCCTTCAAATTTTTTGGTTATGATAATGGCATTGTAGTTAGGTTTTTTTTTAAAGAGTCCTTATGTTTTAGATATACACACTGAATTATTTCCAGATGAAATAATAAAATGCATGGGATTAGTTTCCAAATGCTACAGGGCTGGAGGGAAGAATGGGTCATGAGTTGATAACTGTGAAGGTATGATGGATATATATAGTGGGGTTCATATTCTGTTTATGTTTGTTTGAAATTCTTCATAATAAAGTTAAAATAAAAAAGAAATCTGGGCCAAAAAAAACCAGTTGGAAGATAATACTAATAATAAAGGCAGAGTGAACGACGAGAAAACAACGAATAACAATCGTTACTACTCTTCTAGGTATAAACTCACTACAAAGTAAGAGCAAGGATGAATCTAACTGCAGCTGATAAAAACACAGCCAGAAAATTCAAAATTAGCAAGAAGATATTTGAAGCATGGATTTATTCACTATGTACCTCACTCCGAGTGTCTGAGTGCCTGAGATATTATTGATTATATGATACGTCATCTTAATTATCGACTTTCTTTTAAATTTATCTTAAACTTCTAAAACTTTACATTTTTGTGTATCTTTTTTAATGGGCATAATATATTAATACAGTATTATTCAAAACACACACAGATCTGTGTATACATACATGCACATGTATGTATATACATATTCTCCCAATAAGCAAAGATGCCAATGCCTGGGACGTTTGGGTGAGAAGCATGATGCTGCAGCAATTCCCCTCTGATCTCAAAATTTCTTCCTTAATAGCAGAGACAGAGAAGGCAATTATCAATTTTTCTCACTCCACTCAGTTATTCCTATCAGCATACAAACCTTTTAACTGTCTCTCACTCTTCATCCCATCTCCATTTCTCTGCTCCCATTTTCAGCAAAGTCATGGAAGAATTGCCTATATCCATTTTCTCCTCCTTTTCTTCCATTCTACTTGAACCAATCTAGTCAGCTTTACCCCCCATCATTCCCATAAACTGCTCACCAGTGATCTCCATGTTGCCAAATCAAGTAGTCAATCCTCAGATCTCATCTTAAACTATCAGCAGCATTTGACCCAGTTGATCACTCCCTTCTTTTTTCTTAGTGGTTGCCCTGGGGTATAATTAACATAACATTCTAGTTCAAATTAATACTAACTTAATTTCAATAATATACAAAAATTTTGCTCCTATATGGCTCCGTTCTCCCCCCTCTTTTGTGCTGTTATTATTATACAAGTTGTATCTCTGTTCATTTTATGCCCATCCCCACATATTTATCATTGTTGCTTTATGCAGTTATTTTTTAAATCAGGCAAAAAAATAAGAGTTACCAACAAAAATATACCTATGCTGCCTTTTATATTTACCTATATAGTTTCTCTTACCATTTTCTTTATTTCACCATGTGGATTTGAGTTATTGTCCTTTCATCTCAGCCTGAAGGACATACTTTCTTTCTTAGAGAGTGTATGTTCTAGTGATGAATGCCCTTGGTTTTGTTTATTTAGGAATGTCTTAATTTCTCCTTCTTTTTTTTTTTTTTTTTTTTTTTTGCAAACCCGGCCCTCTCACTGTTGTGGCCTCTCCCGTTGCGGAGCACAGGCTCCGGACGCACAGACTCAGCGGCCATGGCTCACGGGCCTAGCTGCTCCGCGGCATGTGGGATCTTCCCGGACCAGGGCACGAACCCATGTCCCCTGCATCGGCAGGCGGACTCTCAACCACTGCACCACCAGGGAAGCCCCCTCTCCTTCATTTTTAAAGAATAGTTTTTCTAGATATAGAATGTTTCATTGACAGGGGTTTTTTTTCTTCAGTACTTTATATCATGCCACCGATTTCTGCCTTTCGTGTTTCTGATGAGAAATCAGATGTCAATCCTATTAAGGATCTTCGTGCATGATGAGTTGCTTCTTTCTTGATGTTTTCAAGATTCTCTCTGTCTTTGTCTTTTGATAGTTTGATTATCATGTGTCTAGTGGTTTCTCCTATCTGAGTTTATTCTATGTAGACTTCAGTGTGCTTCTTAGACATATAGATTAATGTTTTTTATCAAAATTGGGAAGTTTTCTGCCATTATTTCCTCAAATATTCTTTATGTCTTTTCCCCCCTCTCTCTTCTCCTCTAGAACTCCCATTATAGGTATGTTGCTATAGTTGATGATATCCCACAGATTTCTGAGGCTGTGTTCATTTTTCTTCATTTTTTTCCTTTCTTTTCTTCAGACTGGATCATCTGAATTGGTTCCTATCTTCAATTTCATTGATTCTTTCTCTGGCCTGCTCAGATCTACTGTTGAGCTCCTTTAGTGAATTTTTCATTTTACTGATTGTATTTTTCAACTCTAGAACTTCTATTTGACTATTTTTTAACAATTTCTATCTTTTTATTGATATTCCTTACTTGGCGAGACATCATTCGCATATAAACCCAGAGTTTGTTGTTGCTGCTGCTTACTGTACTATTATTCTTTGTTTGCTTAGTGACTTTTCTGAACTAATTCTGTAAAGTCTGATTTTGTTGTATGTGGCCACTGAAGTCTCTACTCAGTTAGCTTAGTGGTGAGCTAATGATAAGACAGAGATTTCCTTAAATGCCTGGAACTGATAAATCATCCAGTCTTTGCTGAGGGACTCTGTGCACGCTGGGGCATGATTTCAACACTCAGCCAGGCAGTCGACAACTCTTCCTCAACCTAACTTCCTGCTTGTGCAGAGCCTCACAGTCAGAGGTGAGATCTTAGTGCCTTCCCTGAGCATATGCCCAGCCCTGCCATGTGTGTGGCCTTCTAGAGTCCCAAGAATATGTTAGATTTTCAAAGTCCCTGTGGATGTCTCATTCCCCAGCTCTCCTTAAGCTTTCTGGTTAGTCTATTGTTTGTCTCAACTGTGATCCACTGCCTCAGGCAGCTGCGAAGTTAAAACATATGTCTGTAAATTTTTTTTTTTTTTTGACAGATGCTTCTTAAGAAAAATGGTTTTCACACTGGGTAAGCTTGAGTCTGGTCACATACAGACAGCCTTGCAAGTGGAGTCTTCCAGAGAACCACCAGACAGGTAAAATAATGACAATGCTCTGAGAATTTGGCTTTGAAAAAGTTCCAGTTCCATTATGCTCCCTTGGCCAGGCTGAACCAGGAATGTGGACTGTTATTTTTCAAGCTACCACATAGCTGGCGGGGGGTGGGTGGAGGCAGGGCACAGGTGAGACTAAAGCCAGTTACACCACCACAAAGCTCATTTTTCTTACTGAGATTCAGCCATTTTTCTTCACTCCCCAGGTTACTGCAAGCCTTTGGCTAGTTTGCAAAGTTCTGAAAAAAAAGTTGATTCTGAGTATTTTTGCCAGTTTTTTCATTGTTTTTGTGGAGGACAGAATTTTCAAATGCCCTTCCTTTGCCATTTTCTCCAATATCACCCCACTCCCTCCTTCTTGAAACAGTTTTTTCAATTTAGCCCCTGGAACATTATACTCTGCTAGTTATCCTTCTGAGAACCAGCGTTTTCTCCTCAATTTCAACTGCTGGGTCTTCCTCATCTTCCTGACTTCTAAATATTGGAGGGCCTCAGGACCCAGTCCTTGTATCCCTTCTCTGTCTGCACCCACTCTCTTAGTGATCTCATCCACTTCCCATAACCTGACAACTTCCAAAGTTTTAACTCTGCCACGAACCTCTCCTGTGAATTCCAGACTCACAAATCCAACAGCCTATAAGGATCTTCACTACGATGTCCACTAGTTATCAAACTCAAAATGTCCAAGGCTGAACCCTTGATTTACCACCCATCCCTGCTCCTCCCCTAAGGCTCCCTGCCTCAAATAAGTGGCCTTCATTCACTGCTCAGACCAAAGACCTTGGCAGTCCCCTTGACTACTCTGTTTCTTTCATACTTCACATCAAATCCATGAGCAAATTCTTCCACTCTGTCTGAAAAATACACCCTGAATCAGCCAATTTTTGCCTCAGCATCACTGCCACCCGAGTTCAAACCAACATCTTCTTTCACCTGAATTATTCTAAATAGCCAATGAACTGATCTTGTTTCCACACATCATCTTACAGTGATCTTTTTTTGTTTGTTTGTTTCTTTGCTTGAAAACAAAAGTCAGATCATGTTATTTCTAAACTCAAACCCCTCTGATGGCTTCTCATCCCACTCAGAATGAAATCCAACATTATTACATTGCTCTTTAAGACCCAGCATAATCCTACCCCCAGGTATCTTTCAGATGTTATTTTCAATTGCCCTCTCCCTCTCTAATTTTATTCCAACCAAAAAAGGCCTCCTTTCAGTATTCGTCTAACATGCCAAGAACTGTCCCATGTCAGACTTTGCACTGACCCTTCCTTCTGCCTGGAACACTCATCCCTCAGACATCCTCATGGCTCACTCCCATGCTTTGTGTGGTTCTGTGACAAAATGTCACCTTATTAGGGAATTCTTTCCTGATCATCCTACCAAAATATGACCTATCCTGTTCCTTAACTTGTCTTAAAAGGACTCTTTATTCCCTTATCTTGCTTTATTTTTCTTCCTTGTACTTTTTATCACCTAACATATTTCCATTTACTTGTTTGTTTAATCATCTGTATCCCCCAACTGGAATGTAAGTTCTATGAGAGCAAAATCTTTGTTTCTTTAGTTCACCATTGTATTCCCAGAACCTAGAACAGTTCCTGGCAAATAGTAAGTTTATGGTTAAAAGCATGGACCTTGGACCCAGAATGTCTGGATTAGAAACCCAGCTCTGCTACTTACTAACTGTGTGACCTTGAGGTAGTTACTTAACTTTTCTGTGCCTCAGTTTCCTCCTTTGTAAAATGAGGATAATACTAGTATCTATATGTAATAGGGTTGTTGAGGATTAAATGAATTAATATATGTAAAGTACTTAAGATGGTGCCTATCACATGTATACTTTATATAATTCTAGTTATTATTTTTGCTTAATAAATGAATGATAAACCCAACATTGTAACATGTATTCAGCAAGATACTATATTAATATCCATTTTTCACTAATTGTTACCATACATACACCTAAAAATGACTTCTAGATTTTGAAATGAAAAAAGTTAAATTAAAAAGGACCACATTTTCTGCGATTTCATCTAATTTATTAGCTATGGTGTTTCAAGTACTTTTAGACCATCTTGATATTACTAACCCATAGTAAAAATCAACTAGCTTACTTAATAATTGCATCTTTCATTTCTAAGTCAAAGCTTAGTCTTTATTGATAATACTTAGAAAATTTATATACTGGTTGCAATATTTTCTCTTTAACACTAGGTTCTGAAGTAGAAGAGCTTAATTTTCTAGCTAAGAGGTTGATAAATCATAACTTTCAGACCTGGAGAAAAAATTCTGAGGCACTTTTGTAGAATTATGATTTTCGTGCTCCACATTACCTAGTAGTGTTCAACGTCAGTATTCTTTTTGATTCTGTTAAAGAAAAAAAATTCATGGCACTTGTTAAAGATGGTAAAGCAAGGGGCTTCCCTGGTGGTGCAGTGGTTGAGAGTCCGCCTGCCGATGCAGGGGACACGGGTTCGTGCCCCAGTCCGGGAAGATCCCACATGCTGCGGAGCGGCTGGGCCCATGAACCATGGCCGCTGAGCCTGCGCGTCCGGAGGCTGTGCTCCGTGACGGGAGAGGCCACAGCAGTGAGAGACCCGCGTATAGCAAAAAAAAAAAAAAAAAAAGTAGTAAAGCAGACATTATTCAGGCCCATTGCTATAAGTACAGGGACCACTGCAGTAGGAATTTGCAGCAGGGAGAGAGATTGGGCTCAACTCTGAATATAACATAGGCAAGTGGGAATTTACAGCCAAGAAGCTGGGTGGGAGGTGAGTATATGGAAAATAATTAAGAGGAAACATTAGGGGTAAAGGGGATTCTAGCTAAACTAACCTAAAAGGATTCTTGCTGAAGACAGGCCAGGGTGATCAGACAACACCTGGGGGATGTTGGAGATTGAGGAGCCTGATCAGATATCCAGCAATCAGATGTGGAGGATGCGGGTTCTTGCTAAACCAACTTAGCTGGGTTCTTGATAAAGCTGGATCTTACAGGGTAATGCACAGATGGGCTTAGGAGAAGGTTCAGGAGTCTGTCTAAAGTTTGGTCAAACAAGGAAGCTTGACAGTCAAGCGAAGAATCTTTGTCAATTCCTGGACCGTTTGGCATATATATTAAACAGCATGTGGCTAAGAATAAAAACAACTCATAACTGTGTGATAGTCAAAACCAGCAGTTCAGGAGGGGCTGTTTCAAAGTGGGAAGATGCCTGAGCAGCTGGGTCAGAGCCTGCACGCCTCCCCTCCACAGGCTGCCCAGCGTGAGTGCCCCACACCACCAGGGCTCTGTTACAGGAAAACAGTTGTTTAATATCTATTTTATCCCTTAAATGTAAGAAAGTAGGAATGAAGACAAATTCCACTACTGTTTTTTTGTGGGTTTTTTTTCAATTTTTATTTATTTATTTTTGGCTGCATGGGGTCTTCATTGCTGCTCACGGGCTTTCTCTAGTTGCGGCGAGCGGGGTCTACTCTTCGTTGCGGTGCGCAGGCTTCTCATTGCGGTGGCTTCTCTTGTTGTGGAGCACAGGCTCTAGGCGCGCGGGCTCAGTAGTTGTGGCACGCGGGCTCAGTAGTTGTGGTGCACGGGCTTAGTTGCTCCGCAGCATGTGGGATCTTCCCGGACCAGGGATCGAACCCGTGTCCCCTGCATTGGCAGGCGGATTCTTAACCACTGCGCCACCAGGGAAGCCCTCCACTACTGTTTTAAGTACGTGAATTTCCCACGACACCTTCGCAAACCACTGTGTGGGAACGCTGCATAGGGTGAGCCCCCTTTCCCTAAAACTTTTTCCTACTTTTAAAAAATTTTGAACATTTTAATAGATTTCGATCTTCCATTAGGTACTACATTCACATGATTTTTTTTTTTTTTTTTTGTGGTACGCGGGCCTCTCACTGTTGTGGCCTCTCCCGATGCGGAGCACAGGCTCCGGATGCGCAGGCTCAGCGGCCATGGCTCACGGGCCCAGCCGCTCCGCGGCATGTGGGATCTTCCCGGATCGGGCCACGAACCCGTGTCCCCTGCATCGGCAGGTGGACTCTCAACCACTGTGCCACCAGGGAAGCCCCCCATTCACATGATTTTTAAACAACTATTCTGAAAACGTTTGCAGTGAAAATTCTCCCCCTACTCCATGTCTCTCCCACCTACTTCCCAACCCCAATGCCCCCCACACCCCTACACCCTCCCAACTGAAATGCAACCACTGTTCTTAAGTTTTCTGTCTCTTTTCAAAGTTTCTTCATACATATGTAAGCAAATACAAACATACAACCCTATATTTTATACTAACACTCATACTGCACACTATGTTTTGTTTCTTGATTTAAGATCACGTATAGCTTGAAGCTCTTTCCAAATTAGTATGTAGATAAGTGTCCTCATTCTTTTTTCAGTATTATGTTATGTGCATGAGCCATAATTTATTTAACCAGTCTCCTGTTGATGGTCATGCAGACTGTTTCAATTCTTTTGCTCTTTCAAACGAAAGCAACAGGAACAATCCTGTTTTCAAAATGTGATTGGTTTGGACCTAAGCAAGGCTGGGTTGGTGCACCAAGAAAGCAGAGCCAGTGCAGAGCCCGCAAGTGCTCTCCCTGTGCTCTGAGACCTGACACCCATGACTCACTGGTTCCAAGATTAGTCACGTACGCCCAAACACCCCACGGTGAAAACAGATCGTTTCTGAAGCACCAGGAATGCACCATCACAGGCCGCAATCTGAGGAGGTCGCTGGACTCAGACAAGTCCAACCCAACCAGCTAAGGGAATGACTTCAAGGGATTCCCAAGCCTGTTCAACTAAGGCCAGCCTAATGACTGTAATTAGCTGACGGCGCAATTATAAGTGATTAAGCACATTACAGAAGAGGTTCAGCTCCCCACAACTGGAAGCATCCCAGCTCAGCCCGCTAGCAATGTCGGCTGCTTTCCTCTCCGTTTTCTTAGCCTTTGCAGCACGTGTCTGCCTTCACCGTAGGGTTATGATTTTTCTTTTCCAGACTAACTTCTTTTCAACACACTGTAGCATAGGGACATTAGCCAAGTATGCCTAATCATTGGTTTAATTTGTCCACTTTAAAATTGAAATATAGGGAATTCCCTGGCGGTCCAGTGGTTAGGACTCCATGGCGCTCTCACTGCCGGAGGCCCGGGTTCAATCCCTGGTGGGGGAAGAAGATTCCTGCAAGCCACGAGGTGCGGCCAAAAACATAAAATAAAATAAAATTGAAATATAACTTATATGCATTAAAACACACAGATCTTAAGTCTATAGTTCATACGTTTTTACAAATGAATATATCATGTAATTAACACCCCAATTAAAATATAGAACAAATTTCTTCCCTCCAAAAAGTCTTTCATGCCCTTCTTTCCAGTCACCCCCTACCTCGCTCCAGGCAACTGTTCTGATTCTAAGTGAATGTTGTTAAGGAGAAATAACTGATTATATGACATGGATTGGGAAAGAGTACCCTCTGAATTGAAAGAGTATGTAATTCATTCTCTTGTCCTTAAATTCTCAAGCATGTGTGGGCAGCCATTCTAGCTGCTGAATGTTTTTTACTTTGTTCTCCCTCAGACAGTCACTGGATACTTTTTAAAACTTTTTAAAAATTCACTTAAATTTAGGAGCAGTTTCCAGATCTGGGCCCCAAGTTTGTAGACTAGAGCAGCAACAAATATACTGGAAGCTGAGAGCCAGGAGCAGAGCTTAATTGTATGTCAATCTCTTGCACCGCGTCCTTCTGAGCTATCCAGGGTCAGGGGTTAAGAGAGCGAGGCTGTGAAGGGGAGTTTAGAAAAGAGAGGAGAGATGTGCCCCAAACAGAAAGAGCTCCTGCTGCCAGGAACCTCAATCAAGGCAAGTAGGAGGGCTGCAAGGAAAGACACTTCAACCTAAAGGTGAGGACAGACCAAGGGCACACACACGGCTCCATTTTACCAATAATCAAGGAGGTCGAAAGTCAATGTGAAATTTCAGTACGAGTGCAGGAGTGCCTGGTTCCCTCCAGTGAAATAAGCAATCTCTGGAAGAGACTAGGAGGCGTGAACCTACAAGTCTGGATAGGGCAGCTTGTCATACAGGTAATTAAACTCTGGGTTCTATTTTCTTTCTCTGAGCCAGTGAGAGCGGTGTCAGCTAGTCCCCCTGGTCATGGTAAAGCATGTCACATAGTTGTCCCCACCCCAAGAACCCCAGGAGTGTGTGTGTGTGTGTGGTGGGGAAAGGCATGCAGGGAGGGAGTCATAGAAGGGAGGGACGATAGCTGTATTGTTACAGGGCAGGTGTAGCTGAGAAGGAGAAACTCCTGCCTCCTGGTGCCGTGGATCCCAGGGAAGGATAGAGGACAGGCATTCTGCATCCATGAGGAGACCCCAAACTATCTCTTACCGAGAGTCTCTGGGCAGCTGGTGCCTGGGTGGATGGGGGAGCTGTGAATTTAACTGAGAAGCAGAGCTCCTAGATCATGGTCCTGGACCACCGGTGAGGAACACTGTTCACCAAGCTCAAAGTGACAGGAGTGGAATTGTCTTCCCTGAGGAGCCACAGAGACCTGGGGGCTCATATGGCAACTAGACAGACCAGAGACCATGGTCCCTGCTTGCATGTGAAAGTCAGACCCACCCCATCCCCTACTTTGAACTGTGTAAGCCTTTGGGTCTGGGGACAATTAAGGAGTGAAGGAGCCCTACGGAGGAGATACTGAACTTCCTGCTAACCAGGCAAAAGGGGAATTAAGCCGGTTTTCTTTACGGGAGAAAATAAAAGACAGGCTCACCTTGTACCCTAACTTTGTGGGGCAGTTCATCCTACTTACTCAGGTATCATCTGAACCCCCAGATTTCTTTGTACTCGGGTAACAGGTCCTGCCTAAGCAGTAACTTCTAGAACTTGTGCTCCAACTATTGCCCTTGCCTCCAGTGTCCTCCCTTCCTACCTGTAATCATTAAAATGCTACTCATTCATTAAGATCTAATTCCAGTGTTACTTGCTACAACCCCTCTGATCACCTCAACCAGAAACAGTCTGTCTCTCTTCTTTACTTTTAGTGTACTTTGTTTTAGCATTTGCATGCCTCATTCAACTTTTCTTTTTATACCTTATAAATTATAAACTGCATATCTTAATACCTCCCACAGTGTCTTGTACCTAGAAAGTAGCCCTTAAATTAAAAAAAACAAAATTTAAATTGCTACCAAGGTGTGGTAAACATTGGGAGTGTCTTTCCAACACCTCTTGTCCTCCTCTCCATTGTGTAGTCACCATAATATGAGTGGCATTGACCTCCCCCAATTCCAGGGGTGGTCCCCTATGGTATAGGCTAATCCCAACGCACCTGCCAAAGTGATAGGTTTTTTTAGCCTGAGCCAGTCAGCGCATAGCACGCCCACAGTGATTGGTCCTGGGGGTGGTCCAATCAGAATGAAGCTAGGACTTACCCTCAGTGGTTAAGGGAAGCAGTAGTCCTTTTCTCCCCAGATTAGTTGTCAAGAAATTTCAACTAAGTTGGTCAGTACTAACTGAGCTGCTGTTCACAGGCATCTTGTAACCACGAAGAAAGCCAGCCTAAAAAGGAATCTGGTGCACAAATGTGGACAGGGCAGAGAGAATCAGAGACGTGGAGCTGGAGCCCCAATTAAACCATATTAGAAGGCTTCTCTAACTTAACTTTTCAGCCATGTGAACCAATAAATTCTCTTCATGGTTTCTCTTACTTGCACCCCAAAGCATGTGAGCCAGTGCATTGGGAAGGCAGCATTACAGTGAATATTGTGGGTTCACATGTGTTCACATACACACCCCTTGCCCCAGCACCCAGCCTGAATCTTTCCAGCGAGAGGGAAAACACACACACACACACACACACAAAAGTGAACACTTTAAAGCTTTTGCTAACAATTACCAAGACATGGAACGGATGTCTTCTGAAAAGTCTTAACTGACTTCTGTATTAAAAATGATTTGCAATTTTAACGTGAATTCTTAAGGATATCTCAGACTCTAGCAACTGGTAATAAACTGTGTACATTTTTTTCCTTAACAAAAATCATATCTTGTTTGGGACCCTGTAATAGTACTTAAAGTAATAAAAGCAGCCTTTACCTTTATGTGAAGTTTGTATTTTCAACATTTTTCTTCGAAGGTGAAATGGGGTTCGAATAATTGAAAGGCGATGTTGACTTTTTCTTGTCTGGTTCCATGTCTTGACCCGCTTTACAACTTAAGATTTTCCAGCCTGCTTGTTCACTTGCTTTCTTGGCAAGCGTCTCTGGGTCTCCTCTCTAGGGGCCTAACTCCTTGTGACCTGGGACCACATCTTGTGCCTCTTTCATAACCTGTGTCCTCCTCGTGCCATGAGGAGTTCCACAGCTTCCCGAGAGCTGGTGGACAGCCCATGGAAATTTCCACAGCAGCTGTCCAGCTTCAGCCCCCCAGCCTGGGCCCTGGCCTGCAAGTCCTACCAGCCCACGTACACTGAGCCTGGCTCCGGGTCAGGTCTGCGGTCTATTTATGACTTCTTATCTCAGGGTTTGTGCCTTGGCACTTTGCACTCAAGAAACTTCTGCCCCTCCTCACCTGTCAACACATGTCCTTATCTAGAGAAGAGAAGAGTGGGGTGATAAACAAACTCTCTTCCTCCATGGCTGCTTAGATGGCCCCAATGTCTCCCTACCTTTGGTTCATTCTTCTTGTTTGGGGGCCCAAATCCTTTGATGGGAACAAAGAAAACCTTCTGACATTCAGATAAAATATCGTTATGACCACTGATGAGTTTATTAATGAATTTGTTTCTCACATGCTTCCCCTTACTAGGGAAAATTTGTCTCCCGAGTGGAAGGAACCTCTTCCTCACTCCTGCCGGGCATAATCCTGAGCTTAGCTCATGGGCAGAACGAGTCATTGATTGACTCGTTGATTGACTCAGGGAAGAGCTGAGCTTAGCTCATGGGCAGAACGAGTCATTGATTGACTCAGGGAAGAGCTGAGCTCAGGAGGGACGAGGAGCACACAGTGCCCGAGGAGACACCCTGCCTGCAGCCCTGCAGCATCGTTCTGTCCTCCTGGGCGTGGAGTGAGAACAAGGGACCAGGAGCGAGAGACCCTGAGAACAGAGCAGAGCTCTACCGCCACACCAGGTCCCTTAGGTACGTTACATAACCCCCCTGGGCTTCATGTTCTAAGGTGCCAAATACCTGACCTACTACTTAATTCTTAATTTAATCTTAAGATATTATTACTACTATTTTATTTTATTTTATGTGACTCAGATGTCAGCTGAAGCCTCCCTAGATAAGACTGGTTCAAACGAGCATTCCATATCCTACGGAAGCCTAAAGTCCTGCCCCCCATATTTTGGCCAATTCTGGGAGGCCAGGGTGGAAGGTGGGAGGAGGCTTCTGTGCACAGACACCTCTGGCCCTGAGTCCCTGCAAGTGCGGAGTTCTCTCCATTTGTGGACGGTCTTGCCATCTGTGTGCTGTCCCTGTCCAGGGCTGTGCCTGCTCCTTTGGGGAATGGAAGGGATCTACGTGACGTTAGATTAAATATTAGATACCTCTGTCCTCGGAAGTTCTTTAGCTATCCCATCCTAGGAGGACTTTTATCAGCTGATCTCACTCACGGAGCGGTCCAGCTTAGTGGTTTTTTCCTCTCCTCACCTTCCCATCTCTCCCACTTATCCCTTCCCTTTTAGACTGCCTCCAGAACTCCAAATTCTCACCGTATTCTGTAGAGTCATTGATTTCTCTGCCATTTCTTCTGCCAAACTCAGCCATTCAAACTCATCAAGGTGTAAAGTAGGCCCTTCCAGACAGCAAGATCAACCTCCCCTCTGTACCAGGCAATTGTGGCTGTACATGTTTTTTTCTCACTCTATTAAAATTGCGATACGGCTTCTGCTAAATTCTTCTGCCGAAATGACAATTCCATTTCTTAGAAAGCAGAGAAAATAGAGAGGAGCAGCATTTTGGATCTAATTCTGCACAACCAGGGAAATTTGCTCGTCAGGTGAAAGTGAGAGAAAGCTCACTGTCACCCAGGAGTCTGGGACAGCTGGGAAGGGCCTGCTAGACGGTCCAGCGTGTGCCAACACTCAGGAAGAAGACTCCGTAAGTATTTGGAGAAAAGTTAGATGTGATTGGGCTTGTGATCCAAGAATAAAGGAAAGACAGCTCAAGCAGGACCAAGTGAAGTTGTAAATTACAAATGATCCCACAGGGGGAAAAGAGAAAAACAGTTTCCACAGTCAGATACACCCGTAGGTAGGTGAATGGGTCAGCAGGGTGTTCCTTCCCACACTGGCTGACAACAGCTCTGGCATCTTCATCACATGACTTCCAAGGCTGCCCTGGGAGTCTTCTCCATTCGGTGTGGGAGACTAGTGGGCCCGGCCTGGCAGTGGCACACATACTTCTGTTCACATTCCCTCCTGGAACTCAATCACATGGCCACACCCACCTGCAGGGGAATCTGGGAATGGAGTCTAGGTGTGTGCTCAGAAGGGAGGGAAGAGCACGATTTTGTCCAGCAGCTAGCAGTCTCTGCCACATACTCTTTCACTTTTCCTTATTAAGTGTGGAAAGTTGAGGAACAATATCGGTAAGAAGATTTGAAGGTCCAAGTATGGAAGGAGGTAGAAGGACAGCACCTTGATGCCCCAGAAGAGCTCAGGTCTTCTGACCTGGATGAATTATACCCAAGGGTACTGAGGGGGCTCGCAGACAAGCTAACTTATCTTTGGGGAACTGTAAAAAACAGAACTGCTACTAGAAGGCTGAAGAGGCAGGCACTGTCATCCTGATTTTCATAAAGACTAAGAAATTGGAATCTAAGAAGTATACAAGGGTGAACTGGACATTAATATGGGATGAGCAGCTCAAAGGGATAATCAGATGGACGGTCTCGAACTCTGAGAAGGAAAGCATTGACCACTAATAGTCAGCATGGGGTCCACGCTAACCTCACTTTCTCTTTTGAAAGAATTATCTTTAACAATGTTCATATCCTTAGACTTAATAATACTCCTTCAGGAAGTTTGTGTTATGGAATCAATGCAAATTATGGACAAAGTTATTTTGCACAAAAAGATGTTGTCACCATTTTATTTATAATAGCAAAAAATTAGATACAATCTAAAAGTACAGCAATAGGGGAATGGTTATGTAAATTATTAATCATTCATACAATGAACTATTATACAGCCTTTAAGACTGTTTTCGAAGAATGTTTAATGATATGAGAAAATACATATGAAATACTGTCAATGAAAAAATCAGGATGCAAATACCAGAGAATATATGCTCTCAGTGATGTGAAAAATACCAGCACAGAAATGTGATGAAGGGAATATGCTAACATGTTAACAGTAGTTATCTCAGATAGTAGAATTATTAGTCACTGTTAATTCCTCTACATACTTTCCTATATTTTGTCACAGTGGGCATGTATTACTTCTACAAAAATGGGAAAAAAATCTATTTTCTGAAAAAAAAAAAATCACCAAGCTGGCAGAGCAGGTCAACCACACATATAAATAGGACATCATGGGACTTCCTGGTGGCACAGTGGTTAAGAAATCTGCCTGCCAATGCAGGGGACACAGGTTCGATCCCTGGTCCGGGAAGATCTCACATGCCACAGAGCAACTAAGCCTGTGAGCCACAACTACTGAGCCCGCCTGCTGCAACTACTGAAGCCCGCGCACCTAGAGCCCATGCTCCGCAGCAAGAGAAGCCACCACAGTGAGAAGCCTGTGTGCCACAACTAGAGAAAGCCCATGTGCAGCAATGAAGACACAACAAAGCAAAAAAAAAAAAAAAGGGACATCATGATTTCACAAGGCATTTGACAATGTCCTTCAACACTACTCACTTCACTGATAGATAAGATTGTGAGTCAGTATGAATATAGGTGGTTGATAATCACAGAATGACCATACCCCATCCAGAATTAGGTTTCCTGTTCAATATTTTTACCCTTGACTCAGGTGAACATCTGCCCTATCCAATATGCTATCCACTAGCCGTGTGTGGATAATTGGTTTAAAATTAATTAAAATTAAATACAATTTAAAATTCAGTTTGTCAGTTGCACTAGCCTTATTTTAAGTGTTCAATAGGCACATGTGGCTAGTGACCATTGTATTGCACAGCTTAGATATACAGCATTTCCATCACTATAGAACATTCTGTTGGAAGGTGCTGATCTACGGGTAATGATTATCGGTTTCACAGAGGACACAGGCTGAAGGAGAGTCAGCTTCCCAGGTGATCACCATGGGCTGGCACAACGAGCCAGGTCTAGACAGATGAACTTGAACAGTTCTAAGCATCACATCCTCCATGGGGACTCCAAAATATGACTGCAGATGTATAGCAGAATGGAGGGGGGTTCATTTTTGTTGAAGGAAAGCTCCATAGGTATCTGTGGGGTATTGCAGCAAACCAAAATAATGAGCTCTTGAGTTGAGCTAATGAGGTATAAGGTTCAGAACAAGAAAGTGATAGTTCCAAGCTACGTTGGTCAAACTACACTGAGAATGCAAGTGTTTTTCCTTCAGTGGTGTTTCAGAACTAGAATTGGCCAGAATGAAACTGATGAAATAGAAAAAAATATTTTGCATCACTGGAGACTGCTGTTGGTTATGAACAGATCTCAACTGGGAATTAGCACGGAGTATGGGAGGGAAAAAACTGTTAGGAAGAGTCCAGCTACTAGGTTTTAACAGCTTTGTGCCTTGTTTACTAAACCATGAGATAATAAGTCAAAGTTGTGAGACTGGCGAGAAACTGTTAACATGGTGCTGCTGTGTGTGGGGTGGGAGGGGAGAGAGAGAGAGGCAAAGGGTAGCGGGGAGAGAGAGAAACTGAGACTATTACCCTTGAGCAAATGCCAGAGGTGATCAAGTGATATTTAAGGATTTATAGCAATCCTACCAGAACTATGAAAACAGCTTTCTTATCAAATTGTTTGCAAGAAAATTAATTCTGTTATTGTACGTCTAAAACTTTCTATTCCCTGACCCTGATTTAAAGAAAACAGTTCTTATGTTAGTTTAGAACTCCTCTTTAAAAAGTTGTTTTTTGATAATGTGTGATTTCCCCAAAATGCAACCATCATATTATAGTAGAGTAGACAGAATTGTATTCAGTTTTGGGTATTTCAGTCCAAAAGGGATGCTGGAGTACTTGAGCAAGTCGAGAGAAAAAGGAGCAAAGTGGATAAAATTCTAGAAACAATGACTACAGAAGATATTTAGAACAGAAACTGCTATGTGTACACCTGGGAGAAAGGGGAGTGATGGGAACTGGATCTCAGCTCAACACAAGGAAGGGCCTTCCAACAGTCAGAGATGATTGAGCGGCTGTAGGAAGTAGTACCAGGGTGAGGAAGGCTGAGTAAGAGGCCAACCTGAGTTGCATTCTGGAACTTTCTAGCCATGTGACCTTGGGCAAGTTACTTAGCTCTTCTAAGCCTCAGTTTCTTCACCTGTAAAAGAGATAATAACTCTTAGTGTTACTATAAGAATTAAATAGGGACTTCCCTGGTGGCACAGTGGTTAAGAATCCGCCTGCCAATGCAGGGGACACGGGTTCGAGCCCTGGTCCGGGAAGATCCCACATGCTGCAGAGCAACTAAGCCCGTGCGCCACAACTACTGAGCCCACGTGCTGCAACTACTGAAGCCCACGCGCCTAGAGCCCCTGCAGTGAGAAGCCCACACACCCCAAAGAAGAGTAGCCCCCGCTCGCTGCAACTAGAGAAAGCCCGCGCGAAGCAGCAAAGACCCAACACAGCCATAAATATATATATATATATATATATATATTTTTTTTTTTTTTAAAGAATTAAATAAGCTAATGCATGTCTAGTGCTCATCATAGTGCCTGGCACATGGCAAACCCTCCATCAGCGTTACCTATTGGCCATTATGATTGTTCGGGGTGATCAAGCTCCTTGTCTCTGGATGTTCCAACAGAGTCCGCTCGATTACTGATTGGAATCATAGGACAGATTTCTGCATTGGTAGATGGTTAGGATGTGCTGTGCCAATACTAGCAACCTGGAACTTAAGAGGTGATGTATGAAAAGGAGTCTGTGGTCAAATCAGTTGACAAAGGCTGGAAAATGCTGTCGACATTCAACAGGTTTCTTTATACTCTGTGACTTCTCTGAGGCTTTAATACACTACCCTGAGTTTTAAATCCCCATCATACTTGGCCACAGAACCCTTTTGCTTAGAACATTTGAAGGAAGAGAGTGTTTTGAACACATTTTAGGAAATACTGAATTAGATGATTTTCGAGATTCTTTCTGACCCTGACAACTGAAAAAGTTGTGAATTTCAAATGCAGTGAAGTTTACAGCTACTGTTTATTGAGCACTTACTATGAGCCACCCACTGATTTGAGCACTTTAGATACCTGTCACATGATTCTCACAGTAACCCTATGACATTTCATCACCCTTTTTTTACAGTTGAGAAAATTGAGGCTCAGAGGTTAAGCTACTTCCCCAAGGAACCAGGAATACAACTTTGCCTGCTCTCCAAAACCCTGCTCTTAACTGCTAGGCGATGCTTCAGCAGAAACTGCTGATTTTTTGTGTATCAGTGGGTTGACTAAATATGATGATGACTATTTAGGGAAAAAAAAACAATGTGGGGTTGGCATAATAGTAAAAGGGAGAAAACACAGTCCAGAAGCCAGGAGACTTGGGACTTGAGGGCTTGTCTTACAAATTTAGATCTTACGCCTTTTCTAATGATCAATGTTCAAGCTAGCTATTCATGCCAGGTTGCTTTAAGGTTATTGGGAAGAGGTCATTAGCTAACAGAAAATGAGAGGATTGTCTGTATTAAATGACCACAGGCTCTCTTTTTCCTTTGTTAGAGGTTTCCATGGCTGTTGAAAAATGAGGCCCTTCACATATGCCCTTTACCTCTACCTTCATCCAAGATGCGATAAAAGGAGAGAAGAACTCCTTTGCTCCCTCTCTCGCCTTACTTACCCCTTTATTGTGTTAACTACATGCTACTTAACAGTAAGGAGGGCAGGATCCTCCTTCCTTGCGGGCAGTACTGAAGAGAAGGAGCACGTCCAGATTAAGGCTGAGAACCTGGAAAATGGGCTTCTCGGCTCAGCTAGACATCGAGGTAATGTTCATTCCCAAACATGTCAACCTCTCCCATGTGGTCAGTGTCTGGCCTGGGCCTGGATCAAACCTAGTCCTCTCCTGGCTCCTCGGCTCACTGGGAGGGCGCACAGGGGTGCTGCACCTTCTACAGACAAGGACTTGGGTTTATCGCCTTTGCTTCCCCAGCACCACTGGAACGACAGGAACTCAGTGCTGTAGGCTGAACCCTGAACACCGGGGCTTGAGGGCCTCACGGTGGCTTCTGGCAGAATCTGCTGCCCTCATGTGGCCATCCTGGCTCAGAGCTAGCAGAAGAGGAAATTCAAACCCTTGAGAGGCTGGGAAGGACAGTTGAACTGATAGCCACCAGGTGAAAGTAGCAGCCTTGTGTGGGGGGGGTGAGGGGAAGCAGTGGTCCTCCAACTTTTTGGTCCCAGTACCCCTTTACACTCATAAAAATTATTGAGGACCCCAAAGACCTTTTGTTATGTGACTGATTCTCTCCTAGAAATTACAACTGAGAATATTTTAAAAATGTTGATGTGTCAGTTCTTTTAGAAGTAACAATAAACATTTCATGTTAACATAAATAACATAGTTATCAAAAGAGGTGTATTTTGCAAAACAAAGGAAACTTTAATAAAACGAGTGGCATTTATTTACATTTTTACAATTCTCTTTAATAGAATACAGTAGTTCAACAGAAGACAGCTGGACTCTCATTTCTTTTGCATTCAGTCCCTTGCAGTACAGTGTCAAGAAACTTCTAGAAAACTCTAGCACACATTTGTGAGAGAAGGAGAATGAAATAGGCAAAGAATATCTTAGTATTGTTGTGAAACAGTCTTGACTCTAGGGGGCCCTGGAACCACATTCTGAGACTAGTCCTGACTCAGGGTCCTCCTCTATCAGCTCAAGAGCCCAAGGACAGGGAAGCCGGGAAGGGAAGCACCCTAGGTGACTTTTACTCCAAGAGGAAACTTCCACAGAAATAAATAGGAAAGCCTTCTAATTTTTTTTTCTTTTACATTTAAAACAGCTGGACTGATGTGAGACAGAAAAATTGGGAGAGTCAGTGTTTCTCCATCAGAGACAAGATTTTTAAATTCTCTCCAGGCTGAGGGAGAGAAGGGTGTGCAAGAGGAGATGAACAGAAAGAGGTTCCGGCAGAGTCTGTGGGAAGAGCCCAGGCCCCTTTGCCCCCCTTTTCTCCCTCATTAGGCTTCTCTCTAAAGGAGGTGGCTGAACCCCAGATAACAGAGGGGACCTGCCCCCTCCTGCCCAGGACCCTGGGGACCACAGGTGCTCAGAGGTCCTTGTCCTACCTGGCATATGGACACTCAAGGGAAGAGATGGCCACACGGAGGTACAGGCAGAAGGAACCAAGATTCCTCTGGGTTTTCTGTGGTCCCAGAGAGCAGCACCCTTCCTGTGCCCGGAGAAGGGCACGGAAGCCAGCAGAGGGGCAGGGAGGGAGAAACTGAGAGGGTTTCCTAGTTGGGACAAGGGAGTGTGGTATGCATCCTAAGGCCAGAGATCATCTCAGTCAAAACCAAAGTAAACTAACCATGAACAATCCAAAAAAGGAAATTAAGAAAACAATCCAATTCATAACAGCATCAAAAAGAATAAAATATTTAGGAACAAACTTAATCCAGGAGGCAAAACTACAAAACATTGCTGAAAGAAATTAAAGAAGACACACAGATAAATGGAAAGACATCCATGTTCATGGACTGGAAGACTTAATATTGTTAAGATGTCAATACTACCCAAAATGATTTACAGATTCAATGCAATCCCTACCAAAACCCCAATGACATTTTTTGCAGAAATAGGAAAAAACATCCTGAAGTTCATATTGTATTTCAAAGGACCCCAAATTGCTACAATAATCTTGAAAAAGGACAAAGTTGGAGACCTCGTACTTCCTGATTTCAAACCTTACTAAAAACCTACAGTAATCAAAACAGTGTTGTATGGCATAAAGACAGATAAATGAACAGAATAGAGAACTCAGAAATAAACACTTGTGTATGTGGTCAAATGATCTATGAGAAGGGTGCCAAGACCACTCAATGGGAAAAGGATGGTCTCTTCAACAAATGGTGTCGGGAAAGCTGGACATCCATATGAAAAAGAATGAGGTTGAACCCTAATCTTATATCATACACAAAAATTAACTCAAAATGGATTACATAAGACCCCCAAACTATAAAACCCCTAGAAGAAAACATAGGAGAAAAGCTTCATGCCATTGGATTTGACAATGATTTCTTGGATATGACCCAAATGTACAGGCATCAAAAGCAAAAAGAGACAAATGGGACTTCATCACACTTAAAAACTTCTGTGCATCAAAGGAAACAATCAACAAAGTGTGAAGGCAACCTAGAGAATGGGAGAAAATATATGTAAATCATATATCTGATAAGTGGTTTAATAACCAGAATATGAAAAGAGCACCTACAACTCAACAACAAAAAACCAAATAATCTGATTGAAAAATGGGGAAAGAAATAAAATAGACACTTCTCCAAAGAAAATATACAAATGGCTTACAAGCACATGAAAAGATGTTCAACACTGTTAAGCATTAGGGAAATGCAAATCGAAACCACAAATAGATACCACCTCACATCCATTAGGATGGCTGCTATCAACACAAAACAAAACAAAACAGAAAATAACAAGCATTGGTGAGGACATGGAGAAATTGAAACTCTTTGTGCAATGTTGGTGTGAATGTAAAATAGTGTAGCCGCTATGGAAAATAGTATGCTGTTTCCTCAAAAAATTAAATAGAATTACCATATGATCCAGCAGTCCCACTTCTGGGTATATATCCGAAAGAACTGAAAGCAAGATCTCAAAGAGATATTTGCACAGCTATGTGCATTGCAGCATTACCCACAATGGCCAAGAGGTAGAAGCAATCCAAATGCTCATTGACAGCTGAATAGATAAAGAAAATATGGAATGTACATACAATGGAATATTATTTAACATAAAAAGGAATGAAATCTGCCACATGCTACAACATGGATGAACTTGAAGGACTTTATGCTAAGAGAAATAAGCCAGCCACAAAAAGAGAAATACTGTATGAATTCCACTTAGATGAGTTATCTAGAGCAATCAAAATCATAGAGAAAGTAGAGCGATGGTTGCCAGGGGCTGGAGGGGAGAGAAAAATGAGGAGTCGTTCAATGGGTAGAGTTTCAGGGTTGCAAGACGAAAACATTCTGGAGATTTAATCCACAACAGTGTGAATATGCTTGACACTACTGAACTCTGCACTTGAAAATGATTAAGATGGTAAATTTTATGTTATGTTTTTTTAATCACAGTTAAAAATAAAAAGAAATCAAAGCATATAGGTGCCAATCAAGGACTAGTGGTTCCCCCATCCCTTCACACTTAGGTGCTACTCCAAGAAGAAGGGAGAAGATGACAATTCATAAAACTGAGTTTATCAGTTTTATTTTCTAACAATAGGCACAATGGGACTTAAGTTACAGAAAAAGTAAGAAAGTTATTGTGGCAAACACTGTTAGTTGTCTATCTAGAACCTTCCCTGCTCCTCTGCCATTTCTTCCTTAACTAACAGAACTCCAATTTTATTCAGATATCCACCCCTCCCCCGTGAGACTAAGGGTTAAGTTCTGATTGGTCTAGGCTGGCCATGGCAATCCCACACTAAACCAGTGATTGGTTTAGGTGTCGGGATGTGACACAATTCTGGCCAATGAGATTTAGGGGGAAATCTGCCCAGGGGGCTTCTAAGAATGATTTGCATTGACCTTAAAAAATGACACAGGAATATTCATTCTCTCTCCCCCTCCCCTCTTCTCTCTCTCTGCAACTGGCTCTGCACAGGTGAGAATGCCAGAGAAGAAAATGGAAAGAATGAAACAATAATCAATGATGATTTCGTTGAACTGCTGAATGAACCAAACCCAGAACCACCATATTCTACTTCTTGTCATGTGAGATAACAAACTCCTGACTGTTTAAGTCCATTGGAGCCTAAATTAAGGCAAGACCTACCCCAACTTAAACAATTTAATTTAATTTAAACAATTAAAAAAAAAAAGTCCTGGGCTTCCCTGGTGGTGAGAGTCCGCCTGCCGATGCAGGGGACACGGGTTCGTGCCCCGGTCCGGGAGGATCCCACATGCTGCGGAGCGGCTGGGCCCGTGAGCCATGGCCGCTGAGCCTGCGTGGCTGGAGCCTGTGCTCCGCAACGGGAGCGGCCACAACAGTGAGAGGCCCACGTACCGCAAAAAAAAAAAAAAAAAAAAAAAAAGTCCTCTACTAAGGCCTTCAGATACTTGTAGCCACAGCATCCTGGTGGTTTTCTGTATTTTTTCACAGCTGGAAACATGGTGTAAAATAAGTCCCCCTCATTCTGCACCAGGGCCATCTGGAATCAGGGAGGGCCACCTTTCCCTCAGGAATCTCAGGTACCACTCTGAGGCCCCGGCACCCATGCCTCTGACCAGCTCTGCTTTGCTGTCTGTTTTGCCACTGCAGCCCTCTTGGGTTTGATTTGTGCTTCTGGAAACTAAAAATTCTTTTAGTGGCCAGACTCCAAGCCCCATGAGCCCTGAATCTTTTCATTTCTATATCTCCATGCTGCCTGGAATACACCAAGGAGGTAGCAAGTTCTCTGGTATGAATAAATTAATTTCCTCCTGAACCAGGGCAGATCATGCCCAGAAAAGTCTCTGTCTGTGGTGACGACTGACAACTCTGCCTGTACCAGCCCCTCCAGCTACCCTCAATGCACAGGGCCAGGACCAGTAGGGATGAGCCTGGGACAATTAACCAAGTCCCAGGCCAGGGGCTGAAGGGCAGGCAGAGTTCCCCTCGTGCCAAGGGCCCCACTTTCCTCCCTCCCAAGAGCCCTGTGTCACACACCCCCCGCCATGTTTAACTCCGGTCTGCCAGACTTGCTGTGGTTATCAGCTAATAGTTCGAGGGGCCTTGCCGTAGCTTTTTAAAAACTGTTAAAATACCATTTGGATCACTTTTACTACTCTTCAAATCACTAGTTTGGGAATCACTAATGTGTTTTAAACCCTTCATTTTATAAATGTGAGAAACTGGGGTCCAAAGAGGTAAATTGGCCAGCTGGTCATGGCTGTGGGTAGCTGACTATAAATCGACTTTCTAGGCCCCAAACAGCCACACATTTTATTGTATTACACTCTTCTTTTGTCAGGAAACTATGACTATAGGAGAATCCCATGTGTATTTGCTTTAGGAAGATACAATTTCTTAGCCTAATGAGAAGGTAGAGGGAGACACTGGTAACGCTTGGGCAGGTCTTGTCTTAATCTGGTTCCCTCAGCAGCCAGCCTGAGATGAGGATTGAGAGCAGGCAGCTCCTGTGCACTGTGGGGGATGTTCCAGTATGGG
>NW_020837968.1:19376646-19486782 GCF_003676395.1 Aethalodelphis obliquidens | reverse complement strand
GGGAGGAGGGGGAGGGGAGGGGGAGGAGAGGAGGGGGAGGGGAGGAGGGGGAGGGGAGGAGGCGGCAGCGGGTCAAGGTGCATCATCAGGCTTCTGGCAGGGAGGCCAGTGGGGGGCAAGGAGTGTTGACTGAACAATTCCCCAACCCACCCCGACTCCTACATCGGCAAAGGAAAGTCACTCCCCGATCCTATTCCAGTCCTTCATCCCTAAATATGAGCCATCAAGCAGGGATCATCGGCCATTTTAGAACAGGTATAAAAAAGAAAAGGATGAGCAGATGAAGAAAAAGATAACCCCCGAGAAAACTGGGAGGATTCAGAGAGTAGAAAACTTTTAAAACTGATTAATTTTTCCAGAGAGATCTGAGATGATATTATCTATGTCAAAACATTAACAGGTTAGCTGTGAGAAAGGAACAAGTAGAGGTGAACACTTCTGGGAAATTTTTTAAAATATGATGCCATTCATCACACACACACACACAATTCTGTTAACTGTGTGTGGTGATGGATGTTAAGTAGGCTTATTGTGGTGATCATTTCACAATATATACTCTTAAAAAAGAGACAATAGGCCCAAAATAGAGTCGCTTGTGCTAAGCCCACGTCACCAAACCGAGACTTAATGTCTAACCTAATTGCAGTCAGCCTGTCCGGAACTGTAATCTTAACCAGTCTGCCTGAAATTTCCTGGTCAGCACTACTGAGGTCATCTGCCAGCTAGACCCCTGCCATCCCCCAAAGGCAGGCGACCTTCCCTGAAACAATCCACTCTCTGCTTGTAACTTCCTTGTCCTGTCTCCTTCTGCCTACAGAAGTCTTCCATTTTGTACCGCAGTTCAGACCTCCTTTCTATCCGCTAGATGGGATGCTGCCTGATTCAAAAATCATTGAGTAAAGTCAATTAGATCTTTACATGTACTCAGTTAAATTTTGTTTTTTTAACAATACAAATCATTATGTTGTACATTTGAAACTAATATTATATGTCACTTAATTTTTTTAAATGTAATTGCCAAAAAATAAAGTGTTGGAAGGCTGAAAGATAAATTAGAATATAGGCAGAGGAGAGACAAAGAGCACAAGTGAATAGTTTAGAGACAATAAGGAAAAATTTGAAAGATCTAACAGCAGTCTCAAAACAAACAAACAAACAAAAACCTAAAAGAGAGAATAGAGGAAACATGAGAACATTTCTGAGATCTAAACAAAGACACAACTATTCATACTGAAAGGACACAAGGAATACTGAGCAGGATGGAGGAGAGAAGATAAAATTCACATCCCTGGCTTCTGTAAGTCATCTGCACATAACACTATTTCAGGGTTGGGCAGACGTGATCAAAGGTTTGGGGGGTTCTGGGGTGAAGTAACATCACAGAGTGTGGCCATGGGCCTCCCACTAACTCTTTTTCTTCCCTCATCAAGTAGATGCCAAACTCTCCTCCAGGAATTATTATTCTACCTCCTAGTGTATGAGGATTAAAGGCATTAAGACATGAACTCATTTCGCAAACTCTGGGTAAAGCGTTGCTGCTGTCACCATACTCTCCAGAAAGTCGACAGGCACTGCCTCGAGGTCCTTCCAGAGGTGCTCCACACTCACCCTCCTCAACCCACGGCTCTCCTATCTGCCCCCAGGAAGCTCCTCCAACTTCCTCAAAGCCCTCTGGCCACTTGCTCAGACCCTTCCTACCTAGCATCATTCAAAGCTGCCCGGAAATCCCATGTCCTGCACACTACCTTTCCCGAGCAGCTGGAAGAAAGGTGGTGACTTACAGGGCCCTTCCTTCTCAGCAGATGACCCCAGGACCCCCCTCCCCATTCAACTCACATAAATAATCCCACATCACCGAATCACAGACCCCCGGAGCATTTCTACACCGGGTAGTCTGGTCAGCTTGCAGTGCCTGCAGGCTGTGTTGTGAGGCAGGGAAATGCCCCCTAGCAGGGGCCGTAGATTTGCACCACATCCTTCAGAAGTGTAAGCCGCTGGCAGGCACTCTGTAACGCAGTGGATAGCAGGAGGGGTCTCCTAGCTCATGGGTACTGTGCTAATCCACCTCCATCACTCTCTCTCCTGCCTGTTTTAACTCCAGGATGACTGTCTACCTTAATCCTTGGCTGTCGTCTGTCATCTCCCAGGGCTGATTTCTACCTTTTTCGAAGACACCAGCTTGTGGTCCACACTATCCCTCATGACCTCGTTTTCTCATACTGTTTTGGTAACTTCAAGGTCTATGTTGGTGAATCAGAAGACACACCATAACCGCATACTTCCTTATCTTCTCTAGATGGACATATGGTCATTTGAAATAAAGATATTTCTCAGTCTCCCTTGTAGCCATGTGAATAATGGCCAACTGGATATAAGCAGGAGTGCTGTGGGCGACTTTAAGAGGAGGAAGTGCATCCTTTTCTTATCCTCCTTTCATGTCAGACGGAGTGTGGATGGCTAGAGCCCGGCAGCCAATTTGGGCCATGAGGTGAAAGCCACATACTGAGGACATCAAACAAGAAGATAGAAGACTGACCCCTGAGACCACAAGCTATCATGGCCTCTCTGAGCTGCCTGGTTGTGGGAGAACAATAGCCATATTGTTTAAATCATTGCTATTTTTGTTATATACAGTTTAACTTAATCCTGTTCTCAGGAAGTTTAAGAGACTTCCCTCAGGTCACACAGTAAGTAACTGGCAGAGGCAAAATTTGAATGTTGGCAGTTTTACTCCAGAGCCCATAAGGACACTCATGAAAGTGGGGTTTGCCCCATCTTGAGGGCCTTACAGAGGGGGCACAGCACAAGGGACTGCAGTCATGAGCTCCAGGGGGCAACAAGAAGCTGAGAGAGTGTGTGATGGAGGAAGAAAAGGGAACAAGAGGAACACAGTGCAGAGGGAGTGGATAAGCTTCCCCGTACACTCTGCATCCTCCTTCCATGGCACTGAGGAAGGAGACAGAGGGAGAGGAAAGCTGGCACTTGGGCTGAACTAGTTACACCAGGTTTCATTCCAGGACTGTCTTTTTTTTTTTTTTTTGCGGTACGCGGGCCTCTCACTGTTGTGGCCTCTCCCGTTGCGGAGCACAGGCTCCGGACGCGCAGGCTCAGCGGCCATGGCTCACGGGCCCAGCCGCTCCGCGGCATGTGGGATCTTCCCGGACCAGGGCACGAACCCATGTTCCCTGCATCGGCAGGCGGACTTTCAACCACTGCGCCACCAGGGAAGCCCCAGGACTGTCTTTTTATCCAATGAATACAGATGTTGATTCCTACAGCAACTTGACACTGGTATAATGTAGTTTTGTACTACTTTTGGAGGTGTGGTGTAATCAGATTTACATACCCTCTGCCTCTAGAATCCCAGGAATGGAAGCTCCCAGAAAGAGCTCCATCTTTTCTTTTCACCACTGGACTTCTCTGCTTAGAATCACTTGGTGAGGTATTGGCGTGGGAGAGTGCACGTACCAGTGGAACGTGGCCAGATGGCCCCGAAGCCATTTATGGAAACTCAGTGAATATCTGGATAGTTTTATAAGCTCATGGGGAAAGCAGAAACTGTTCAATAAATAGTGCTGGGACAACCGTTCAGACGCAGAAACACAAAATTGGGCCCCTGCTAAATAAAATATGCAAAAATAAATTTCAGATGCATTAAAAATCTTAATACGAAAATAAAAATTTAAGCTTTTAGAAAAACTTGAGGGTAGGGAAGGATCTCTTAACCACTCAAAGGTATAAGCCATAGAGGTGAAAGACTGCTACATTTAACAACACTAGCATTTAAAAATTACTTTGGCATCACAGAAGACTCCAAAGGGAGGATAGGTAAGACAAGCCACAGCCTAAGAAAGATACTTGAAATGCATATAATTGACCAAAGATTAGCATCGCTCCAGAATATATATCTCGAGGCGTAACTATCTGTAAGTAAAAGTCTGCATCCAAATAAAAACTGGGCAAAGGATAAAAAACAAGGGAATCTGGGGAATTCTCTGGTGGTCCAGTGGTTAGGACTCCCAGCTCTCACTGCCAAGGGCCCAGGTTCCATCCCTGGTTGGGGAAACTAAGATCCCACAAGCCGCGCAGCACAGCAGGAAAAAAAAAAAAAAGGTGAGGGAATCCACGCAGTCAAAACGTGAGAAGATGCTTAACTTCATTGCAAACTCAAACCTCAGGAGATAACACCTACCCAATTAGCAAAAGTGAAAACTTTGATAATGCCAAGTGTTGGCAGAGCTGGGGAAAAGGGGGAACTCTCAGATGGCTGATGGGAGGATCAAGGGATGCAAGTGCTTGGGAAGCAAGTGGGAACATCCGGTCAGTGAGAGGACTGCTGGTACGCACCCAAATTAACAAAGCAGGATGCTCATTGCAGTAGTTCTAACACAGAAACCCTGCAAAAACCTGGAGTGTCCATCAATAACATCACACATAAACAGCGGAATGTCACGCAGTGCAATACTAAACGATAGTTAAGACAAAGGACCAGAGCTTCATCTGCATACATGGGTGTCTTGGAATGTAATATTAAACATTTTTTAAATGTCAGGTATGTACAGTATGATACCATTTCTATAAAGTTTAAGAAAACATGCCAACGTGCAAAACTAAAGTAAACGTGGATGGGAAGGACACAAGCTGACTTCAGGACAGTGGAAGGGAGTAAATACAATTGGGGCACAATACAAATAGCACTGCAGAACTGTAAGGTTTTATTTGTACAGACAAATCTGGAGGGAATATGGAAAAAATACTAAGATTAATTGATTGGTTACAAGGTGGGGGACAGAGGTGTTTGCATACCACTTCTCTGTCCTTCTCAGCATGCCTGAATTACCTTTTCTCATCCTCTTTTTTCCTCTCCTCCACTTGGGTTCTGGGTTCCCCAGTCCCCCAGCGACTCAGGGACCACGCTTCCGCCTGCAGAGTCTCCTCAAGCATCTTTGTTTTCTCACCAGTGGTTCTTGCCCTTTCGCCTTCTCACATTTGTTCCTTCCCAGTCTTCATATTAATCTTAACACCTAATCAGGGCACCGTTCACCTCTCCTCCCTTCACTGTCCATCTCTACCTTCTGCTTTTACCTCTAAGTGAGGCTCCACCCTCAGCACCCTGGTCAGGCCTTTGACAAAGGCCTTTTAAGCCTAACAAGTCAAAACACTTGTCAGATCTCCTCTTTGGAAGTCCCACCCTGAGACTCCTCTTTCAAAGATAAACGTTGCCCTACTTGCCAAACTGAATGAGTTTTTCCCAGTTTTTCTTCCCCTTTAATCTCCAGGGAGCTTTTACTATCACGGCCTAGCTCTCATCGTCTTAAAATTCTCCCTACCTTTGGCTTTCGAGGCTGTGATGCCGCCACCTTGGGTGTCACCTGCGAGTCAGTCACAAGCCAGTGACAGCTGTCCGGACTGAACTGCCACCCCCAGGCCAAGCACGCTGGCCTCCCGGCTTCCACGCCTGCCTCCCTCGGCTCTTCTACAAACAGCCCAGGGGAAAAGGAAGCTAAGTCAGACACCAAAGTGCACGATTTTTTCATCTCCTTGTGATACCCAGCCGGCTCCACGGCTCCTGCGTTTCTCGGGTGTCTGACAGCCGCGCTCCCTGCGGGCCCAGCGGCCTGCTCTGCAAGGCCTCAAGGGGCTCAAATTCCGGTCTGGAGGCTGAGGTTCTCTTTGCAGCCCGTGAAACATGTAGAGAAACAAAGGAAAAACCCATCTGCCCACCTCCCACCCCCCGCAGTGCCCAGAGACATGGCCATAGAAGGAAAGGAGAGCAGGCTCCTGGGCTCCCACCTGGCCCCCGCTGGGCTGCTTCTGTTGGGGACCAGCCCTGCTCTCTCGCTCTGTGTTTTGGCGACAGCCTTGCAGTGTTTCTGAAGACAGCCAGCCGGGTACCCGCCCAGCTGTCAGACAGTGGGTCTCAGGAGTCTGTGAGCGCCTCTGCTTAGGAAACTAGTTAAAGAAACGATCGCAGAGATGGGGGCAGTTAAGCCTCTCTCCTCACAACTAGGCAAATCTCTTCCCTTCTGCGCCCAGGGCATGTTATCCCAGGATGCCGGGAGAGGGGCCCAGACCAAACCCCAACACTGCAACAGGATTCGTCTATTTATTGATATTAAGACACTTCCCAGCAGTAACTGCTTTTAACAAGGACTCTAAAGGTAATAAAATGATGACAGCATCATAGACAAAGCGTTGGTGAACATTCCTTGCAGAGAAAATTGGCTTTTCCTCTCCGGCCAGAGCGACCAGGCGCTACATGCCGTCCCAGGCATGACCTCCCGGTCCCGAATATACGCGCCCCGTCCTCCGGCTAGGCCCTCAGAGGACTCCAGGCTGTGGGGCGAGAGCAGGGGCCTTCCCCAAGCCCCTCCCACGTCTCAGAACCTTCCTCAGCTCCTCTGGACCGATTTCCCGCGTCTCCTGCCGGTGAAGCAAATGCTCACGAAGGGGTGAGCCACGGCCTGGTGACAAAACAACCAGCACCAAAAAGCTGGTCCTTCCTCTTCACAAAGTAAACACGACACTTTTTTACTCTCTCCCCGCTTTTTTTTTTTTAAGGAAAGAAAAGTCTTAAAAATATATGGCACTAGAGTGTACAACTGCACAACTGCATCCAGTTACCGTTTCTTCCAGCTTCCAGGCCACGGTGCCCAGGCTTCCCCTCAGATGTAGAGCTGATGGGAGGCCAGGGTGTCCATGAAAGGCCGTACCAGGTTGTCTGTGGAGAAGTAGAAGATTAGCCCGAACGTGATGGAGATGGGGAGGGCGGGCAACGCTTTCTTGAACACGGCGAGCAGCAGGAGGGTCAGACACAAACCCTGCAGGACACAAAGGCGAGGGGGTTGGTGGTGACCACGGGTGTGGACGGGGGACGGAGAGCAGTCAGTGATGGTACAGTCCCTGGGTTCAGGAGCCCTGGACACCCCGTCATCTTCCCTGGTCCCCTCAACGGCTCTGTGAGGTGCCTGAGGGCAGGAGTTCTCACCCCGTAGCAACGCCCTGCACATGGACGGGTGAACCAGAAAGCAGGCCTCCTGACCCCTAGAACGGGGATGCCACTACCAGACTACCTCCCCTGGCTGGCTGCTGGAGGGTGAGGAGCTTTCCCCAAGGGGACGTATATTTATACAAGAATTGGACGGGCTGGACTGAAAGCCAGCAATGTTCTCAGCAGCGGACACCAAGGGAACCAAGATGCCACGTGACCCCGCCCTGGGGAGCAGGCCCAGTGGCTGCCTATCCTGTTCCCAGCCCAGTCAATGCAGGCAGTGGTCCAGGGTGGGGACAGGAAACCAGAGTGCCTGCCCTATCCCTGGGGAGAGCAGGAATTCAGGGCAGACAATCTGGAAGTGGAGGAGCCTGGGAGTTCACTACCGCATCCCTGACACACACTGGGCAAATACAGAATGTCTGCAGGACTGGAGCCTCGGCCCTAATGTGCCACGTGCCACCCAGGTTCACCAGGCAGAACACCGAGTATGCACCGTTCAGAGCCTCCACCTCTCCAATCACCGTAAGACGCTTCCCCACCATGTGTGTCTGGCCACGTTAAGTGACATACAGGTCTCCAAATTTCACTGCTGGGGTTCAAAGTGATGGGCCCCCGTCTCAAGTCCCAGGAGATCCCATGGGGCTTCAGAACCCCATGGTGCCTGGGTAGCATGGAGGGAAAACACACAGCCCTGGCTTCAGAGACTCGAGTTCAAATCGCAGCTCGGCCCTCACAGCTTTGTGCCCAGGGGCCAGGCCCTCAACCTATTCCGTCTTCTGTAAATCTCAGGTCACCAACCCTGCCTCGCAGGTGCCGTGAGACAGATGCACAGAGCTAGCCAAGACCTTGGCACCCGGTGCACAAGCTCGGTAATGTCAGAGCCCCTGGTCACTGCTCCCCTGTGCTGTGCCTGCATCTGTTGATGACCAGAACCTCCTGTAAACCTCGGTCTCATCTTGAGGATCTTCTTGGCAACCCTGCCCAGCCCCTCCAAGGGATAACAGCACCTGAAAATTCCCCTGGGTTCCTGGGCCCCCCACCAGACAGACCCTCAGGGGCCCCACTGCCCAGGGCTGGGCGGGGAGCATCCCCCAGCCCACTCACGATGAGGATGGCCACAAAGCAGGCCAGCGTGGTGTTCCAGTCCCCACTGCCCGTGGCTGCCGCCTTGCCCACCAGCACGCTGTAGAAGATGAAGTCTCCGAGGCCGAGCTTCACGCCCCCTGTGTGGTGGAGACAGAGGGAACCCATAGGTCTCGGAAGCCCCAGGAGGAAGCGGCAGAGAAGGCTGACCTCAGCCAAACAGCCCAGGTTCTCTGCCCAGCCCAGGGGCCAGAGTCCTGAGGAATGCAGAGGGCAGATGGGGTAGTGTGACTGCCCAGCTCACCTAACCTGGACTCTGGGACAAGGACTGGCTGCCTTGAAAGAACAGCAGCCAGTGGGAAAAAGGGGGAACCTGTAGTCTGAGTGACTTGCATTCTGGGCTGTGCAAAGCCAGCATTTCTGATAACTCAAGTAAAACTGGTGCTTGGCGGGCTTCCCTGGTGGCGCAGCGGTTGAGAGTCCGCCTGCCGATGCAGGGGACACGAGTTCGTGCCCCGGTCCGGGAAGATCCCACATGCCACGGAGCAGCTGGGCCCGTGAGCCATGGCCGCTAAGCCTGCGCATCCGGAGCCTGTGCTCCGCAACGGGAGAGGCCACAGCAGTGAGAGGCCCGCATACCGCAAAAAAACACAAAAAACAAACAAACTGGTGCTTTGGCACTTGGTTAAGACAAGAGTGAATAAAATGCATTGCCTGGGGCTGATGGGAGGCTACCCAACTGAGTGCTCAGTTTGAATTATAAATGCTTTTTAGGAAATTTAATTTCACTACTTTCAAGAACATGTACAATACCTGAGGTTCTCTGGAGACTCATGTCCCTTAAAAGTACGTAAATGTACATTGTAAATCAACTAAACTTTAATTAAAAAAATAAGTAAACATAATTTGTAACTAGCGTATCCATTACTGATAAGGAAACAAGAGCTTCTAGAATGCTTTCATTTGTTTCCTTTCGTACAACTGCCCTGTACGCTTGTTTATAGGATAATTTTATTCATCACAGACAATAAAAATGTTTAAGAAACAGACTTGAATTGAGGAGGTCTGCATCAAGGAAACATGCTCTGTCCCGTCTGCCCCCCTCGCCTCCCTTCGGGGCTCCAAGCAAGAGGCCCCTCACCTCGGTCTGTCCCTTCCTCCACGGCCCCTCTTCTCTGACTTCAGTTTCCTCACTTTGGCTCCTGCCTCGGCACAGAGCAAACACTCCAGTTTCGTCACCTTACAGAGGTGACTTCTCTTGCCGTGCCTCCTCTCGCCGCTACCCCCACTCCTGCTTCCCTGCTCTGCCTGCCCTCTCCCCTCCCTTCTCTCTTCTTTTTCAATCAGTTGTTTCTCAAAGGAACTGCGCTCACCTCCCAGGCACTTCAGAGATCTGTGGCGGCAGGTCCCATGTCCCCCAGCCAATGTGCTCTGGCCAGGCCACCGCCCGGCCCCCATGGACACCCTCACGCTACCTGTCTCAGCGCCCTGTCTCCTGGCTGGCTACTCCCCGGGGTCCTCCACAAGCGCCCTTCCCTTCATCCCGTAAACGTCGCCCACGCTGTCCCTCTCGCTCTCCATTCTGACCCTACACCTTCCCTGGGTACCTTCTGGGGACCCGCAGTTCTGACGACATGTATATCCTGGTGACTCCAACTGGGGTCTCCAACCCTGACCTTCTCGAGCATCGCTCCCCTTCGTGTGTCCGTGGCGTCTCCATCTGATGTCCTGCAGAGCCTCCCACCTTCCCCCATCACCCTCCATGCCTCCCTGCCCATCCCTTGCCCAGCCAAGTCCTGTCAGTGCGTCCCAGGTACGTGGTAGCACCGCCTCCTCTCAGCCTGCTGCCTGAGCTGGGCCCTCATGACTCTTCCCTCACCTGGTCCCCCAGCAGTCTGTGTCCCTTGCTGCTGCCCGGGATCTGTCTGGGATGCAACTCTGCTCACTTCAATTCCCTGCAGCAAACCACTAACGGTTCCCCACAGGCTGCAGGATGAAGTTCGAGCTCCTGTGAGTGCTGTGCACCCTTGCAGGTCCGGCCCCCAGCTGCCTGGGCCACCAAACTGCCCCGAGCTCCCGGAAGGCCTCCTCCTCTCTCATCTGAGCCTTTGCCAATGCTGCTGTGTAACAAAGAATCTAACTGGCCTTCGTCCCTGGTTCCAGGAGGGAGACCAAATCCTTGGAATTTCCCCAGTAACAGAAGTGTCTGTCATTCAGGAGCCCCTTGGATCATTTATGCAAATGAGGGGATCAGGATGGCGCTGGTCTCCAGAAAGACCACGTGGTTATGTGATAAGGGGGCTGGGACTCTGGGCCAGACCAACCTCTGGGGAGAAGAGGGAGCCTGGAGATGAAGTCCAGTCCCGCGAGCAATGTGGCTCTTCATCTGGCTGGTCCTGATTTGTATCCTTTATACTAAAACTGTAATTCTAAGTTTAGTACTTTCCCGAGTTCAGCGAGTCGTTCTAGCAACTTTTCCAACCTGGGGGGGTTGTGGGAACCCCCAGATCTGTAGCCAGTCGGTCAGAAGTGCGGGTGGCCTGGAGACCCCCAGGACTTGGGGCTGGCGTGTGAAGCGAGGGTGGCCTTGTGGACTGTGCCCCGGTGGGATCCGCGCTGACTCCGGGGGCTCAGTGCCAGGCCTGGGCTGCAGCCTGTCTGCCGGGTGACCGACTTGTCCTTCCAGGCCCACCTCGGCATCATCTTCTTCCCCGGGTCTGCCCTGAGTACTTTATACCTCACCTCCCCCACCTGGGCTGCTCCCACGGGGAACTTCTCAAGGGCAGAGGCTGTTTTAATCCTGCAGCACCTCCCTGTTCCCACGTGCCACCCGGCACATAGTAGGTGGTACAGAAACGTGTGCTGATGGAATGGCTATTTTAATCCCCTTGGGAACACAGCCATATGTTAGAACGTCTTTGGGTGTGTCTTCAGGACGGCCTTCCACACCAGCTCCTTCTGCCCGCAAACACCCGGGGCTCTGCCTGGGGGAGTCTCCACCCCAGCTCCACTGTCAGTCCCATCACGGAGCCGTGCTGTTGGCGCTGACCTGCCCAGCCCAGCCGGCCCTCTGAGCCCAGAGCCCACGCCTGCGTCCCCCATGGCTGCATGGGGACGTCCTCAAGCCACGCAGGTGCACACTCTGCCAGCCACAAACCTGCCCTTCTCCCTCATGCCCCTCCTCCCATGCAGCTCAAAACCCTCCCCCACCCCCCACGGCTCCCACCGCTCACGGGACACAGACCAGATCCCCGTTTTGATCCAGAAGGCCCCTCAAGTCCCTGCCTGCCTCCCTGCCCCATCTCTGCACTCGGGTCTCAGCGTCCTGCCTTCACTGGCTCTAACTCACCGTGCCGTCTGCCTCAGGGTCTCTGCTCCCAAGGTCCCCTCAGCTGGAAACGCACCCCCGCTGTGCGTCCCCCTCTCCGAGTTCCAGTGGCTCAGCCTCTGGAGCTCAGCTCAGAAGTTACTTCCTCAGGCGACTTCCTCGGACCCCTTGAAACAGGTCATGAGCCCCGTCAGCGCTCCCCATCACCCCGTGTTCTCCTTCACGGTCCTCCCGGCTCTGGGGAGGGCGGTCAGTGCCCACGCCTGCGTAGCTGCGTCCCCCAGAGCTGCGTCCGTACGACCGCCCCCCAGCGCAGAGTGGGCACGCAGCTGGTACTCAACCAGTGTCTGCCACACACGAGGTGCAGCCTGGGCGTAGAAGTCCCCGTGGCCTGCCGACAAGGCTGCGCCTTTGCAGGCTCCTCCTCGACTTTGCGAAGCCGTCTCTGATGTGGAAGGAGCTCCTCCCCTCGCGCCCTCCTCCCCTGACCTCAGGGGCCCCACCCGGGCCCACGCAGACGGTCGGGACACCTTACTTTCCTCCTCCTCCTCCAGCTCCTCCCCCGGGTAGCCAGGCAGGGGGGGCGCAAAGACTTCAGGGTACGAGGGCTCCCCCAAACTGTCACAGGAGTCCTCTTCTGGGTGTCCGGTGTCATGTGAGCAGGGAGCAAGGGAGAGAGACGACAGCCCGTCAGACGGTTCTCTGAGCTCAGGGCTCCCCTGCCCTTACCATCCCCCTACCCCCCCACACCCTGCCCGACCCAAAGAGGATTCTCTAGTCCACACACAAGGGAAGGGAAGGGAGAGGAACGGGGCGGAGGCAGAGGAGCGCGGTCCCACTGCACTCGATCCCCAGGGCGTGCGTGTCCAGGGGGGACTGCTCTTCCCACCTGCCCCTCCGGCCCTTGTGCTTCCCGCAGAGGCCAGGCCAGGCTGAGCTGGATGTGGTGAAAAGCCGCCCCCGATGATGAGAGGCTGTCAGCCCCCTGATACTCACCCATCTCTGGGTCGTAGGGGAGCTGAAGGGCTCCCTGAGAGGAGGGGTCCAACTTGGCCATGCCCACTGTCCACACCATGGCGGCTGGGGAGGGAGAGAAGGGTCAGGCCTCAGGCAGTACTACCTGTGGCTGCCCCCAGGGCCTGGGAGGCAGGCGGGCCAGTCTGTGTCCCCAGAAAGTCTGCACAGGACCCTCAGTTCCTGTGGGTATTTGCTTATGCCCCACTGTTAGGGGGCCGCTGGGGGTCCAGACTCACTGACCAGGTGTGGGCAGACGATGCTTCTTCCTGTCTTTTTTGGCCTCCTCACAAAAACAATGATAATGTTGTTAGTGAACAAGTTTGGTGAACTAATTATGTTTTTGTTTTATTGTGGTAAAAAAACATGTAACATGAAATATGTCATCTTGACCATCTTTAAGGGTACAGTTTAATAGTGTTAAGTATACTTACACTGCCGTGAAAGAGATCTCTAGAACTTCTTTTGTCTTGCAGAACTGAAACGTTGTACCCACTCCCCATCCCCCAGCCCCTGGCAAGCACCATTCCACTTTCTGTTTCTATGATTCTGACTACCTAAGATACCTCGTATAAGGGGACTCATACAGTATTTATCTTTCTGTGACTGGATTATTTCACTTAGCATAATGTCCTCAAGGTTCATCCATGTTGGAGCACGTGTCAGAACCTCCTTCCTTTTTCAGGCTGAATAATAATCCGTTCTCTGTATATACCACATTTTGTTTATCTGTTCTTCCATCCACAGACACCTGAGTTGCTTGCATCTCTGGTATATTGTGAAGAGTGCTGCTATGAGCATGGGTGCACAAAAATCTGTTCACGATCCTGCTTTCAATCCTCTTGGGTCTATGTCCAGAAGCAGGACTGCTGGATCCTGTGGTACTAACATGTTCTCTCTCTCTGGCCTAGAAACTCTCTCCTGAACTCTTATCCCATCTCTCCAACTCTCCATCTGAATGTCCAGTGAGCATCTCAGACTCAACATGCCCTGAACGCTCTCAACAACCTCCCCCCAACCCGCCCACCAGCCTTCTCCTTCTCAGTAAGCAGCAACTCCATCCTTTTTGTTGCTCAGGCCCAAAAAACTGACAGTAACCTTGACTCTCTTTCTTACAACCTGCACCCCAACCATCAGAAAATCTCGCCAATTCTGCCTCCAAGATGTCTGCAGAGTCTAAGCACATCTCAACGCCTCTACTGCTGCCCTGGGGCCAAACGCCAACATCTCTCTCCCAGATTATTATTCAGCCTCCAAACCTGGCTCCTGCTTCTACCCTTGTCCCTGATACAACCTTCGTGGTCCTGTTAAAACGTAGTCAGGTCAGTCCACAGTCTTCCAGTGGCATCACATCTCACTCAGCAATAAAAGCCAAGTCCCCACCATGGCCTGAGAGGATCTGACCTCCCCCGCTCCCCGCTGGCTCCCTCTGCCTGGCCTCGGGGCGTTCCGAGCACACCAGGCCCACGCCCACCTCAGGGCCTTTGCACTTGCCGCTGTTCCTTCTGCCTGGAGTTCTGTCACCAGATATTCCTAAGGCGGGTCTCTGGTCAAATGTCACCTATGACACAGGGCCTCCCTGACCACCTTCTGTAAAATAGCACCCCTCACTACCCTGGAGTCCTTCACGCCCCCCCCCACCGCCCCCCACTTTATCTTTCTATGGGGCTCTCACCTCCTGACTTAGTTTGCCTGTTGGGTCCCTGTCTGCCTCCCCTCCTAGAATGTAAGCTCCATCAGAGCACAGCGACTGCGAGCGGAAATCTGACACGGCTCAGTCTCTCCATACACAGTCTCTGCTCATTTTTTAGGCTGTGCCTGGAATGTGCTTTCTCACCCTGGGGCCAGGCCGCCAGCGGCTCTCCACGACGAGCTGGGTTCTTCATTTGTATAGAGTGCCAACTCTAGCCATTCAAAGGCTGTTTCCCAGTGCGCCCTGCAGACAACTGAGCCCCAGAAATTCAGGCTCTCTACGTGAATAACAGAGGGGAGGGCATGAAAACCACAGCGCAGTGAGCTCCCTGAGGCCTGGGACCTTGTGGATCTTGTTTCCATGGCAACCGCAATGCCCAGCACAGCGCCCACCACAAAGTATGAATTTGGTGCATGTCTGTTGATGCCTTTATAAGTACCAATCCCTGAGTGCACTGGCCCCGACGCCAGCAGCAACCCCGAAGGCATTCCCTTCAGAGACTTCACTTCAACCAGCCACGAAGCTGTTGAGGCAGCCCAGGGAAAGGTAGGCGCACCCTTCCCCCCCAGACCCCCACCCTAAAGAGTCCCTCTCCAAAGTCCCTTATCAGGGGCCTGGAGGGCTGAGTCGGTGGCCTTGGGCTCATGGGAATGTGGCCTGTAGCCACCATGTGCCACTGGAGCCAGGTGCGAGGAAGCTGGGGGGTAGGACCACATCCCCTGGTGTCCTCTTCCTGCTCTGACTTTCCAAGTTTCTTCCTGTCTAAGAGCAAGACACAGCCCACCTTCATCTCAGAAGGTGGAGCCCTCCTGGGGTCACTGAGGCTGCCTCGTCTCCTTTCGTCAGGGAAACGGTTAAATATCTCCTCATCACCTCCGAAAGCCATGTACATATCATATACTCACATGAATATATCAGGGCAGGAAATATGGGCTCGTTTCTCTCCTGGGCAGTTTCTACCAGCATTCTCAGCGGCCCTTTGGGGCACAGCACAGCCACGAGATCTGGGAAAGCAAAGACGCCCTTGGCATGTTAAAAAACACGTTTATTCCCAAGCAGCCCCCAGAGAGGAACCAGCCCTCTGAACACCAGGCGTTGGAGCGAGCGTGTCCCAGAGCCCCAGGCCAAGGCTCTCAGACCACGCCCTGCTGCTCCAGCAATCCCCCCCCCCCCCCCCCCCGGGTTTCAGCCACGATCCTTAGAGCCTGCACTGGCTGGAGCCCACAGTGGGGTCTGAGCAGTGTCCAAACAGGCTAGCTGCAAACAGGGAACTGCTGTGTGCCTCAGAGACCAGAGGATGGGCTTGAAGTCCCACTTCTCTGAGCCCCAAATTCCTTATCCTAACAACGTAAGAAGCAGTACGGGTGATGGCTATCACACTGATACAGGCGGCTCTCCATATCTCTGGGTTCCGTATCCATGGATTCAACCAGCTGTGGATCAAATATATTCAGAAAAATATCCCAGAAAGTTCCAAAAATCAAAACTTGTATTTGCCGCACATCGACAGCTATGTACATATTGTTTATGTTGCGTTATGCATTACAAGTAACCTAGAGATGATCTAAAGTGCTCGAGAAGATGTGCGTAGGTGATGTGCAAATAATACCTCATTTTACACAAGGCACTTGAGCATCCTCGGATTCTGGTATCTGAGGGGGTTCTGGTACCAACCCGCCGAGGATACCGAGGGACGACTATACTAACTGAAGAGCAGCTAACATTTTGGGTGCTCGTTATTTATCGGTACTGTGCCAGTCTCAGGGTTGTTCTGAGGAACAAATGACTTCCAGTGTGCAAAGCGCTTAACGGTGTGAGTGCTGTTATTAGTAACCATGTCAACAGTCACGATTCCACAGGACCCCACTTGTTTTTTTTTTTACAAAGGTGAACTTTCTAGAAGGGTGATCATCCAGGCCTCCCAGGGCGGGGTGGGGGGAGGGGAGACTTCTCAACACCCATCACCCTTGTCCAGCAGTGAGGACTCAGCCCTGGACGTCACTCCATGGCCCACCCCTGCAAGCTCATGGCCCACCTACCGTACACAGAGATGGCGCCCAGGATGACCCACGCAGACCACTCTGGGAGGTACTTGATGAACACCAAGGCCATGAGCGCGCTGATCATGATGAGATAGGCCTGCTGCAGCACCAAGGGGCCCTTCCAGTGGATGCACACCATGCCCACCGCCCCGAAGTTCCAGACGGTCAGGAACAGGGTGGGGTAGTCCATGGCCACATTGTAGGTCTTGAGCACTTCCCTGCGGGACCACAGTCAAGCCCGTGAGCTGGGAAACTCAGTGGAGATGTTAGACCCTGACACAGTTCAACACCCTTCCATCATTAAGTCCCAGCCTGGGTTCTTCCAACCTCTGGCTTCACCTGCTGACATCTCCTTCCCTGTTTCCATGAGCCCTACGCATAACCCCTTGAAAAATTTATGAAACGGTGGGGAGTACCCCAATGTCTCATCCTTGGGCTGGTTCCCATAAACGTGCACCGGCACGGCCTGGAAGACCCTCTGCCTGTGGAAAAGGTCCTTGGAAAAGTGTTCTCTCCTGTCCCTCCAGTCTCTTTGGGTCCCTGGGTCTGGCTGATGTCCCAAATCCATGGCAAGAGAGATCCCTTTCCCCATAAACTAGGAGGTACCCAGGCCCAGCCCGAAGATCAGAATGTAAATTTTGAGGGGTTTCTGCCCCCGAACCGCCCCCCCACTGGGGTTCACAGAGAACCCCCTCTGTGATGGCTCTGCGTTGTTTTAAATCAGGAACCAGAAGGAGACGTGTGGCCCAACTCGCAGCTCCACTCCCATGTCGAGGAGGCCGGGCTCCTGGAGCAGCAACACGGGGAAGGTGTGGAGACCAAGGGGCGCCCTTCCCTCCCAGGTCCTTCAGACCCACTCGTACCACAGGGGAGGGGTCTCGAAGGACCCTGTTGCCCACCGGCTGCCACTCACCCAAGGTAGATGTAGGTGAAAAGGAACAGCAGCATCAGGGAGGACATGATCAGCCAGCCGTGGATGAACTAGACGGAAACAGGCAGCATGATCGCAGGCCCCGGTCCTCGGCACTGACGCCCAGGCCTGGAAACCCTTCTTCCTTAGGCTCCTCCCTGACTATGTTGGAAGGTGGCCATTTTACAGATAAGGAGGGCACAGACGGTCAAGGAGTTCTCTCCAGGTAACCCAGCCAGCATACGAAGGAGCTGGAGCTCCTTCAGGTCTGAACACCTAGCACTCTACTCCTTCTGGACACGCCAGGCACATTCCACGCTCTGGAGATAAGGCTGGCAAGGTCTCTGCGCCCACTGGCTGCAACCCAGTGTGAGGGCAGTGAGACAACAGACACATGTTAGCATGAAGTGATAGGGCTATGAAAAAAAACCTGGCTGGATAAAGTGACAGGAGACCCACTGGGGTGCTATTTTATTAGACAGAGTGGTCAGGGAAGACTCTTGAGGTAGCCTGTTTAGAAGAGTCAGCCCGGGGAGTCACTGCCCACCTGAGGGCCTACAGACAGGTCTTCAGAAAGACACGTTCCTCCTCCCCTGGCCAAATAAGGGAGGGTCAAGGGCGAGGGTGGGGCTGATCCTCAACCAGTCCTTCAGGCAGCTGGCAGCGGCATGGTGGTCACCGCTACCAGCCTCCCTGGAGGCCAGAACCATCGGTCACCAGCTCAGGCCGCTGGGGACCTCAGCGGCCACCTGGTCTGTCTGCCATGCTGTGCGCTCCACCCAGAGGGGAAGGGGCCGCCTCTGGAACGTGCTGACCCTCCTCATCCCACCTGGGCCTGCCCAGTCCACCGTCATCTCCTGCCCGCGTCACGGAGTAAATCTTACTGCACGGAGGGTCGAGCTGCCTCTTAACAGTCCCTGGGAGTGGTCGCGTGACACCTGCTGACCAGAGCAGTGCCGGCTTTTCACTGGCCATGCTCCTTCTAGCTTGTCCTTACGCATGCTGTATCCTCTGCTCCAAACACAAAGCCCTCTACCCTGCTTCCTGCCACCCACGGCCATCCCTGCCCCAGTTACGAACTCTGCCTTTATACAGGTAGCTATTTACTGAGAAGCTCCAGCTCTCGGACACGCCCCCCCACCCCCACCGCTCACCCCCACCGTCACCCCCGCTGGGACGGGGCTCGTCCCTCTAGACTAAGCCTCCCCATCTGTCTCTACCTGCTCCACAGATGGCAGCAGCCTAATATCAAGGGCCGCACACGCCTGTGTGTGAACGGTTTTAAATCAGGTAACGTCTAGTTCAACTTCCGTTCAGTCTTCAAGGCTTCAAAGCCTTTCTTGGGAGAAAAGCCTGAAACCCGTGCCTAAAAGCTTACGGATCTCTATGGACGATTTGGGCCACGTGGGACTCAACTCCCCGTTCCTCCCTGGGACCGCCCCGCAGAGCAGGGGGCCCGCCCGAACATCTCCCAGTGTTGGAAGACCTCAGCACAGCAGCTGTACATCTCCAGCCGAAAGGGAAATGGGAAAATAAAAATAAACTTGGAGGGGAAGTATATTGGGTGAAAGGAGCCTAAAATAGAACATCTCACTTCTTTGGAAGGAGAAGCAAAATAAAATTAACTTCTGAACGTGAGAAGTAACCCTATGAACACTGCAAAGAGGAACTCAAGTAAGTGGGATTATGTGTAAGTTCAAAGGACAGGAGTATTAGGTAATCCATGCGGGGGGCAGAGGTGGGGTGGGAAAGAGTACAGGCAAACCTCAGCGAGGTTGGGTTGGGTTCCGGACCACGATAAACAGAGTACGCAAGAAAGTGAGTCACAAATTTTTTGGTCTCCCACTGCACGTAAAAGTTAACGTTTCTACTATACTGCAGTCTATTAAGTGTGCAATAGCATTATGTCTAAAAAAATTTTTAAAACAGCATCAATTGAAAAATTATGCTGTTGCAAAAATGGCACGAACAGACTTGCTCAACGCAGGGTTGCCACAAACCTCGAATCTGTAAAACACGCAGTGTCTGTGAAGCCCGATAAAACGAGGTATGCCTGCACCAAAAATCAGGGTCTATTTTACAGAAGAAAAATGAACTCTGTTAAAAAAAAAAAAAAAAAAAAAGAGCCAGGGTTGCTGCCCAAGAGGCACTGAGGCATGGCAGGCAGGAGGAAAGCAGGCGGACTGGCGCTCACCTTGTAGCAGCGGTACTTGTAGAGCACGACCAGGAAGATGGTCATGACGACAATGACGCTGATCATGATGAGGGTGTTGAGCACGGAGTTGAGGAAGCGCTGGCCCACCGAAGACGTGTCCTCGGTGAAAGGTGTGTAGATGCTGAGGGAGGGGCGAGGGCTAGGTCTCGGTGCCCTGCCTGCTTGTACGCCTCACCCCGAGGGAGCCTGGACCTGGGGTGCAGGTGCCCTGGGCACCCCTGCCCCTCAGCACCGTGCTCTGGCTGCCCTGGCACGCGCTGCCCACCATCCGCATGAGCTGCCCTGCCTTCCCGTCTCCTGGCTCCCGACTTTGGCCTATGACTGAGCCGATGTAGCCGCACGGAAGGGCCTGGCTGGCCTCACCAAGGCCTCCCCTGGCCCCCACACCAACTCAACTCTCCCCTGGAAGTGCTTCTCCCTGCTGACCCCAATTCCCAGCTCTGGGCCAGGGAGACCCAGCGGTTCCCTACATCCACTTCCTTATCAGCCCCATCGAGCCTAGGACGCCTCCGCCCCCGCTGCTTCCCCTACCCACACCCAGCATAACCCCATAGCTGCACAGGCAGCTAATAAACTCAGAAGGTAATTCATTGATCCCTTGCTCTGGACGTAGGGAAACAAACTGCCCGCGAAGCGCTCAAGGTCTCTTAACGCTTTTCACCTGAGCTGCGCTGAGTCCCCCCCCCCCACCAGACTACAAGCTTCCTGAGGGCAAGGGCTTCTTTCTCTACTCTTTTCATTAAAAAAACCATAAACAAAATTTAACAAAAACTCCCTAAAAAAAAAAAAAAGATGTTTAGAGAAGGTACTCGGCAGCAATAACCACAGGGAGGCTGGGGGAGGGAGCAGAGAGAGCCCTCCCCTTTCCCCAGGCTGCTGCTTCTGCCTGCGTTTTCTTTATTAAAAGAAACAAAGTCTCCCGTGCAAGGCTGGAAGTGAGCTAAGAAATCATTTGGTCCTCCTTGGTTTACATTCATGGGGATATGAATGAAGAGGCCCAGAGAGAAAGCAACTTGCTTGTGGTCACGCAGGGATGGGGGGTACAGCCACACCTGGGATGGAGAGCTTGCCTCCTGCAGTGAGACCCAGCGTGCCGGGAGCGCTGCCCGGCGGGTGGCAGGTGCTCTTCTAAACCCTTTATGTGGATCAACTCACTCAATTCTCCTGGTAACCTTGTTATCAAACCCATCATACAGACGAGGAAACTGAGGCCGAGAAAGGTTAGCAGGGTACCCAGGCAGGTCACACAGCCAAGAGGCAGTGGGCGGACCAGGGTGTGGACTCGGGCAGCTCCCCGGCCCTGCTCTTCACTGCTGGCATGGGGCTGACACAGGCTGCACTCCCCTCCCCCAGCTCCCCTTCCCCTCCCCGCCAAGCCCCCAACTCACAGCTGTCCATTCTTCTCCGTGTAGAAGCGCACGGACTTGATGGTGGCCACCACCACGACCATGCACAGCGTGACAGGCACAAACAGCATGATCACGTGCTTCGCCCCGTATTTGAGGGTCAGCTCCTCCTCCAGGCCTGGGGGCCGCCCGGGGACCCCGCTGCAGACGTAGCGGTCGGGGTCCTCCTCATGGTCCTCCTCGCTCTCCTGGCCTCTCTGTGGGAAACCACACTGTGAGGGCCACGGAACGCCCCCCCAGAGGCCTTAGCGACGTGGCGCATGGGTGTTTTGGAACCGGAAACGAGAAGTTTGAATGTTGCTTTCCAGATGTAAGAACCAGTCTATGGGCTGTAGTTTAGATGTGGGAGTGGTGGAATTGCAGGACATTTGAAAAGTTTAGGAGGACGAGAGATTTAAGTTGGCGCTGACCACCACAGATTCAGGAGGGGAGGCCACTTTGCTGTGGACGAGGACGGTCCACTTAGCTGTGGAAGAGGACAGTCTGCAGAATGGGTCTGGGGCATGTCTAAAGATCTGTCCCCTCCCTCAGTGTAGGGACTCAGGATGCCACTCAGTTCTGTTCACATGGCCACACTAATTTGGCAGGCCAGGTGATAGGAGAAGGGCAGAAATTAAACTCTGTTGGTTGAAACATCACAAACTAGAATGGTCAGCACACATGGGGACGTGGGGACTGTCTCTGATTGTGAATAAGACACTGGGAATTTGCAGAGCAAGAAATTACTTTGAACTTTTTGCACCCCGCCCCGCCCCCCAAAGCAAGCATGCAAGATTTGCAGCTCTGAAGCGAAGAGGCGAACTGGGCATCAAGCATCTGGGAGGATCTGGGTTACGTATAAATGAGGAGGCCGCGAAGGAGGACAGGACGCCAGGCGCTGGCACACACTGATCGGCAAGGATTTGTTTTGGAATCGTGGCAATTCAGGATCATTAGCTGCTCTGTTAATTACATTAACAGCCAAGACAAAGCCAAATGAAACAAAACTCAAAAGTGGCTGTTCTTTGGTATCAATCAGTTCCTGGCAGAAAGAATTCCATCTATATATTCATCTGAGAAAGAAAGGAACACTTAATGAACAGGAACTGAAATAGCTGAAATGCACAAAAACTCCAGGAGATAAGACAAAGCAACTAGCAAGAAACGGGCTAAGGAGTAGCTGTGCAGTGGTCTTGAGCCGGTGAGATCTCTCTCAGAGCCCAGAGGAGGATAGGAGAAGTGAGCTCAAGTTTCAGCAAAGGGAAATAAGGCTGGCTGGAAGAAAAAATTACTATAATGGGCAAAACGAAGAATGGAATTTAGGCAAATTCAGATGTTGTTTTACCCTGATGAGGAGGGAGGTGGCTTGGCCAGATGACTCTCCCAAGTATATCCTCCACTTCATATGTTACAACCTCCTGCCCTGCAGGCTGCAGAGGCAAAATCACAGTGCAGCCCACCCCTCCTGCTACGGGCTGAATGCCTGCGTCCCCCAAACGCACATGCTGAAGCCTAACTCCCAATGTGATGGTGTTAGAAGGTACGGCCTTTGGGAGATGATTAGGTCACGAGGGGGGAGCCCTCACAAATGGGATTCGTGCCTTATAAAAGGGGCCCGAGGGCTTCCCTGGTGGCACAGCGGTTGAGAGTCCGCCTGCCGATGCAGGAGACGCGGGTTCGTGCCCCGGTCCGGGAAGATCCCACATGCCGCGGAGTGGCTGGGCCTGTGAGCCATGACCGCTGAGCCTGCGCGTCCGGAGCCTGTGCTCCGCCACGGGAGAGGCCACAACAGTGAGAGGCCCGTGTACCGCAAAAAAAAAAAAAAAGGGGCCCGAGAGAGCTCCCTCACCCCTTTTGCCAGGTGAGGACACAGAGAGAAGACAGCTGCCTACGAACCAGGAAGTGGGTCCTCACCAGACATCAGGTCTGCCAGCACCTTGATCTTGACTTCCCAGGCCCCAGAACAGTGAGAAATAAATTTCTGTTGTTTATAAGCCACCCAGTCTATGGTATGTTTGTGATAGCAGCCTTGAACTAAGACACAGCCCCAGCTCAAAAGTCAAACATGAATCAGGTAACCTCTTGGTGACCATGTCTGGCCATCTACCAAAAAGGTTCCCTCTAGCAGTTTCCTCCTACCGTCGTTTCGTCTCTGCGCTGCCTGTCCTGGCATCCAAACTCACTCTCAGGTTCCTGTGGAAATAGTAACCTGCACTAGGAAGGCAAACCTAAGGGGCAGGGTCAGGATGGAGAGAATCACTCAGTCCATCGGGGAGTCGATCTGTAATAGGCTGTGTCTGTGCAGAGTCTACTATCAAGCCTTCACAGACCTAGGATCCACCATGGTGGACCACCCGCCCTTTTGGCCAATTCTTACCTTTACTTTCCCCTCCCTCCCACATCAGGGAATGCCTGGTTTCTGTCCATTGGGACCCCAGGTACCTGTCCGGAGGCCTTGGACTGCTGGTGGGAACCTACCCACTGGGCGGCACCCTCTCCGTTCTCCAGGCCCTGCCTGCCTTCCTGGCAGGAGCGCGGCATGGGGCTCTCGGCTGACATCAGGGACGTCCGCTCGTCACACACTTCTTCCTCGCTGTCAGAGGCCATGAATGTGAGCATGACCCTACCTCCGAAAGTGCCTGGAAAAGGAGCACAGGGGACCTCATTCCACTCTCCTGCGAGGCAAAGGCAGCAGAAGGTGAGAGGCGGCTTTAAGACCTGCACAGCCCGCAATGACCACCCAAGACGCGCTTGTCAAAGGACTGCTATAAAGCAACAGTCCCCAGGAGCCACTACTGAGCCTGCAGCAACCTCGAGAGGGACTGGCTAGAGGAGATCCAGGCCACAGGGGGCAAAACCCCCAACTAGAAATGTCAGAGCCCCTCCAAACTGCCAGCACACTCACTCATTCAATCAACAAACATCTGTTCAGCACCTATCGTGCGCCAACGACACTTCTGTCGTAAAAAATTAAAAACCAACCGTCCAACGTGACAAATTATATAATCCAGGTGTTCATCAAGAGGTACAGAAGCACAAAGAAGGGACTAAAACTCAGAGATCAGGAGTGTTTTCTGGAGAAGATAACGTCATCTGACGGAGACAGATTTTCCCAGGGGGGAGGGAATGGCAGAGGGCATGAAGAATGTTCCAGCCTGAGCCCTGCCGGGGTTGGGGTGGTGATGCTGTGGAGGTGTGAAGGGTCTCTGGTGCCGAGTTCAGGAGGTGTGCTTCGTCCCCCGAGGACAGAGGTGACAGATCAGATCTCTGGTTAGAAATATCAGTCTGGCCACTGACTGAAAAAGGAGTAAAAAGAAGGAAAGGTGACCTCCCTGGAGACAATTGTGGGTAGTGAAGAGGGCCTAAGGTGGCAAGAATGGATGGGAGTAAGGAGAGAGAATCCAGAAGGGGTAGGAGGTAGACAGACAGGACCAGATGTGTGGGACAAAATGGGACAGAGTCCAGGACTAGGGCCAGACAGGGAGTAGGATGGGAGAAGCGGAAGAACAAGGTTTCAGAGGAAACACTGTGAATTTGATCCAGGAATCTGCTGAATGTAAATGGGTTAAAAGGGTGAAGATGCCTGGGAGGCAGCTGAGTGCTGGGGCCTGAGGTGGAGATGAGAGTCATGAGTTTAGAAGTGACGGCCACGGGAGCAGTGAGCCGAGACCACGAGAGGCGAGCGTGTGTGTGAGTGTGTGTGTGAGTGTGTGTGCGCGTGTGTGCGCGCGTGCTGGGGAAGTACAGCTGAGCGTGGGACCCACAGGAAAAGACAAGGCTGTAGGGACCATACGGGAGGGAGCCTGTCCCCCGGGACTGCTGTGCCGCAGTGGTGCGGGCAGAGCAGCACCACCGGGAAGCCGGGGCAGCCCGGAGCCCTACCGACATCCTGGGCAGGTCAGCTGGGCTAGCGGCTGGGCCAGCTCCCCCGTCACCTGCCTCCTGGGACCCTGGGGCAGCCTCACGCCACTCGGCACAGTCAGGTCTGCTCTCAGCTCAAAGTTCATCTCCACGTCAGTTGCCCCCAAGAATTTATGATTTTCAAGTGGAGCAGGCAGGTTCCGTCTACTGAGTCAGCCAGCTCTGTTCATCTTGGCAGGGTCCGAGGCTGCTGCTGTTTTTGAAGACAGTGCCCTAAGGCCGTGGCCTGGATTACTCCCAGCTGGACTTCTACTCCATCCCCAAGTACAGGCCCACGGCAGAGCCTGACTCTGCTCACCTCACAGACTCGGGCCCTCACAAAAGGCTCCCCCGTGGCTCTCACAGGGATTTCAGAATGAACACGCTAAGCTCCCCAGGGTTCAGCAGAGATAAGACAAGTACAGGAGTGACAGCAGTAGTGACATCAGTAGGAAGTAAGGTACAGCAGCTGCCAGGAGGGGTGATGAGGACGCTGTGCTACTGCAGTTACGACTAAGGTGGAGACCAGGGAGGCAGCGGTGGGAGGTGGACCATCCCAGGGCGGAGCGTGGAGGCCTGACCGGGAAGGGGGAGCTGAAGCTAGCAGAGGGGGCCAGCCAGGGTTTTGGTGCTGAAGAGGGATGTGACCAGAGTGCGCTCTGTGGGAGCAGAGGGCCAGCTGAGCCCTCCTGCCTCTTCCCGGGAGGCCCCAGGACTAGTGTGGCCTAGGGCCCAGGAGGCGGATCTGCTTCTCAGCGCCCAGACCTGGGACCAGCAGAGTCTACCTCAGAGCCCAGTTGGAGGGGACACGGCTTTGCAGCCCCACAGGCTGTGAGACCTTGGGAAGTTCCTAGCTTCCTTCATCTACAGTAACGGTAATGAAAGAAAACTACTTAATGGGGACCCAGGAGGGAAAACTTCAAAGCGCTCCTCCTCTGCAAGGCTGGGCCCCGCTGAATAAATCCCAAACAGACCCCTGCCTGGACCCAGGAGATCCCCGCGCTGCCCACTCTGGCAACAGTGAGTCCATTCTTACTCAAAAAGGGGTACCCGCACACAGAGCTGGCTGCATTTCTGCAAGCTAAACCGGGACACTCCAACTGGAGCAGTGCAGTGGCCCTTTCCATACTTTATTCTGTAGCACGTCAGATTTGTTAGGGGTGTGAATTAATAATTTAGTTACGATCTCGCTCCTTCTATTCTTCCCACGCCTCTGGAGGGCCTGTGATTTGCCTTTACCACGACTGGAGGAGCAGATCAGGAGTCCCTGCATCTAAACGGCAGGGCTGCACTCCCAGGGCAGAGGGCAAGTTCATCCTTCAGAACCACAACAGCTGCAGCATCCTGGCTGCCTCTTCTCCTAGTGGGGAGATGGACAGACAAGGAGTGAAGATGCTTCTTGGAAGGAGACAGGGAGCTACGGGGCGGGTGGGGACAGAAAAGCACGGGACCCGGATCAAGTAAAGTCCTTCCAATTTCCATTTCTTCAGCCAGTCACCAAATCCCAGGAATGCACTTCTGCCTCCCAAAGTCTGTGAAGGACTCGCCCAGGGAGAGTGAGCTTAAAAAAGGACTGTATCCCTTCCATGCAGCATCGCATTGCACAGAGGCAGGAAGTCAGAAAACTACAAAACACGCTTTTCCATCCACCACATGTAATTCATGGCCTCCTCGCGAGAAAACAAATGCTCCCTGAGAAGATTCCTTCCCTCCTTGCGCTCTGCCCAGGACTCCCAGAAAACCAGGGCACAGAGGGGCTGCAGCAGGGAAGGGCTGGACCTGGCTGTGGCTCTAATCGCAGCCCTCTGGGCCTGGTGGTCATGAGCAGAGGTGGAGGTGCTTCTCGGAGCTCCTAGCACCTGAGGGCATGGCTTAGGACTTTCAGAAAGCTGTAAGATGCTTGAGATGCTGTTTCTCAAAGTGGTCCAGGCCACCTGAGGGGTGGTGATAGAACAGCTGCTGAGCACTCACTATGCACTAAACACAACAGTCAGGTACGAGGTACTGCTATCCTTCTCCATTTCACAGATGAGGGAAAAAGATTTAAAAAGTGATAGGTTCAAAGTCATCCTTGGATCTAGGTGGTCAGGTTCTGGGCTCTTAAATGCTACGCTAGGGTGCTTATTTAAAATGCAGATCCTAAGTTCCATCCTGGCCAAAGGTCCAGGGATCTGCATTTTGAGATGGTCCCTGGGCAATTCTTAGGCTGGTGTTAGACCTTCCCTGGAGCTGCTGCCGAGTAATCAGATGCCCCAGCCAGGGCCCAGACTTGGTACTGGAAGTGTCCAGTTACAGTTCACCTCTCTGTCTCAGGGGCAGGGCACCTCGCTCACCTAGCTTGGCACACCTACTGCCGTGTACAACTTGCTTGCTGAATGGGGGCGTGAAAGAACGAACAGTCCTTCCTCCTGAATACCCTGTGCCTGGTCAGAGAGCCACTGGGGAGGCAGATGAGCAGAAGCTTTTCAGACTAGGAGAGCCACAGGGGGAGAAGAGAGTGGTCTGGCTGAAAAAGCCCCCAAGCAATGCCCACCTCGAAGGAGGGTGTAGTAAAACTGGGGCTCAAGCGTCGCTGGTACCAAAGGACCAGCCTTTCTGAAGGCAGTAAAAATCGAGGGCTTTAAAAACATTCATACCTTTTGATCCTGAAATGCTACTTCTTGGAATTTGTCCTAAGAAAATAATAAAAGATTTACATAAAAACATGGTTGTTGCAGTCATTTATATTTTTTTTTTAAAAAGTGAAAATGACCAAGATGCCTGACTCTGTATGATAATATATCCATTTGATGGGATCTAACATATGACTACTAAAAACCTCACTTCAAAGAATATTTACTAAAAAAAAAAAAGAATATTTACTAACATGAAAACAAGATGTTAAATTTAATAGATATAAAACTTGACATACATAATTATCTGAATTGTCTTAGAAAATGCATGTATATGAAGGATTGGCAAGAAATATTACAAAACATTAACGGTGGTTATCTTTGGATAGTGAGATTGTGGGTGATACTTTATATTTTTCTGCATTTCTCAGAGCTTCTATAATAAACATGGATTGTGCCTGGCATTTTTTGTAAAGCTATTAATTTTTTAAAGGGAAATAACAAGTATCAACATTTAGACAGATTTTCTTCCATCCCGCCTTTTCCCACATCCTCTCTCCCTGGACTGGGGGGAACAGATGGACTCAGGAAGCCTCTTTTACACCTTCTCCTAACCCCTCTTATTACCTGGTTCCTGAAGGAGAACAGAGCAGCTGGGATGTACTCCTTTTGCTTCTAAGTTGGAACTGAAGACTGATGATACTCTGCAATCCTTGGAGGGAAAAAATCACCACTCAAATGTATGCAGATAAACAACCTTCTTGCTAGATGTTTCTCCACATCAGAGCACCAGTGACACCAAGAACTCCTGCCGGGAGGCTGACTCACAGGCAGGTGCTGGTGGGACTGGGTGACTCTCCTACTGCTGATGTCAAATCCTACCAACCACATAGCAACCGGCTCTCCGGTCTCTCTGACGGAGCAGCGGGAAAATGCAGAGAAGCTAATGGGAGGAACAGGTGCCTAAGACTGCATTCTGGAAACCCTTCCCAGAACAAAGCACTGTGGCTGAAAGCTCCTTGGATTAGGATGTAAAATCAAACATCCAAAGGAGCCACTGCTCACTCCCATTAATCAGCTGAATGGGATCCAAGTTCTGAATGAGCCAAACCAAGGGAGTGTGACCCAGAGAATTTCCCCAACCTTGCTGTGTCAGCAGTTCCTGCAGTTATTACAGAAACCCTGGTGACCCAATTTCCTCAACCTGATTTTCATTTCAGAGAAATGCAAAGGTTTTGACCTTAAAGTTGAAGGCCAATGGACCTAAGTAGGAAATCGATCTTTAAATGCCATAGTAAACACTAGTGCCTCACGCAAAAAGATGGAAATTTCGGCTCCAAAAGAAAATTGGGAGTCACTGCACTTAAGACAAACAGGTGGTCAGCAGAGAAAGGCTTGCATCCGGGTACTTGTTTTTGCAGACCTTACTGAACAGTGCCCCTCACTTCCTTTCATCATTGAAGGATAGTTGACTTCCAATATTACAGTAGTTTCAGGTGTACAACATAGTGACTTGAGAGTTTTATAGATATTCCATATAACGTTATTGTAAAATACTGGCTATATTCCCTGTGCTGTACATTTCATTCTTGTATCATTTACTTTATACATAGTTGTTTGCACCCCTTAATCCCCTTCCCCTATCTTGCCCCTCCCCGTTTCCTTCTCCTCACTAGTAACCACAGTTTATTCTGTTGGTCTGTTTCTGTTTTGTCACATTTGTTCATTTTATTTTTCAGTGCTCCCTCAAAGAGGGTGGCATTGGTTTTAAATGGGCCTCTGTCTATGGTCACATGGCTACTTCACAGAGCTCCCATGACCCCTGGCGTGTTCCCAGCCTTCCCTCATACTAAGGAAGAATTTCCTGAGCTGAGGAAATTCCCTTAGAAATTCCCACAGCTTGCCTGCCTGTCTCCCCCGACCGTGTACTGGCCCTGGCTGACCTTCATCCATCTGTCCATCCACCCTGCCCATACTCTGATGCACATCACTTGCCAGATGGTTCTCCCCAGCACAGGGAGGTGGCCTCGGCCGGAGCCAGGGCCTGAGTCCCACAGGGAGGCCCTGAAGTCCCACTCCGCCCTCCCAAGTCACAGGCCCCAGGCGACCCTATGGGGCCTCCTGAAACCTTGACTCAGGCTCTAGAGTTACCTCTGTCTGCCCTTTCCTACTCAGAAGTTCCCAGGAAACATTTTCTCTCATTTCCTGAAGGAGCCTGGAAAAGGGGCGGTTTGGAAGTGGCAGAGGGAAGCTGGGAAGGTGGCCACCGTTGAGTAGGGCCCAGAAAAAATTGTGGGGTTTTGTTTGTTTGTTTTAATGAGAAGCAGTAAGCCAGTGGGCAAAAGCTGAGCCTTAGAAATGGACAGAGTTCAAATCAGCTAGGCTGACTGGTGTGAACCACACACGGGGACAAGTGGCCCGCACACTCGGGCCACTTCACATGGCCCCTGTCCTCTTCTGTAAAAAGCAGGATAGGCACACTTTGCAAGATGACTGTAAAAACTAGAGATAATGTGTAAAGTGTCTGGCACAGAGCTCAATAAACGGTAGTTATAATGAAGATGAAATAAAGGCAGGGACTCAGTGAGAAGGGATAACAGAAGCCTGTTGATGGCCCTCTTGGAAAGCTACGATCTGCTAAACCACCAGACACACGAGTTGAGCACCAAGGTCACGCCTCATCCAGGCCCCGGGTGTTTCCACTTTAGCCCCAGTCCAGGGCACTCCGGCAATGTGAACATTTTGTCAAACAAAAGGGCAAGTCCGTAGACTGACGTCAGAGCTGGCAAGGACCTCATAGCCCATCCGGTCAGCACCCCATTTCCCATTTAGGGAAACTGAAGCCCAGAGGGACAAAAGGACAAAAGGTTAAGGCCCATGACCAGAAGCCACAGTTACAGCTCAGGTCTCCAAATTACCAACAAGGAGCTCTTCCCTGCTGCTGTAAAGTACTTGTGAGGGTCACATACTCAGTGGCCCAGGACCATAGTCACTCAGGTAGCCTACAAAACACAGACGAGGTCAGGATATGTCTCAGCAGATACGGTACAGCAGAAAGTGAGCACCCTTTAATTTTTCTTCCCACTGCTCCAGAAGACTGTATTTTAGCAAAGACAAATCAGCAACCCATTCTCCCAGGCAACGAAGAAACTGGACAGAAATGATCTCCCTCCCTCACACCTGGTCCTCCCTGAGGATCAATTTGAAATTACTTTTCCCCAGACTGTAATAACACAGCAGCCTCACCACCTCCAGGTCAAGAAGCCAACACTGATTACACAGGGCTTGAAGCCCATGTCAGATCCGGCCAGCTCAAGGTGCGGAGAACCTCTCAGGCCCTGGCCAGGGGCAGTGTGGAGGGTGTGCCAGCCTCAGAGCCCTTGTATTCCACCCCCAGCCCCACCCCCAGCTGCTGCAGTCCAGGAACAGGTGGAAATACTGGCAGAAACATTTGTTATCGTGCCAGTCCCCAACTAAACAGTGTCTAAAAGTCAAATCAACAGCTGAAAACCAGCCAAACATGTCTTCAATAAAACATATTGTGACCTACACGCACTGCTTTGGTTTCTTTATAAAAAATTTTTGTTTTTGTTTTTTGCTTTGCCAGGTAGTTGCTAATGGAGACCACAGAGCAATGTCCTGGGCGGTAGTGCAGTGACATGGGTAGGGCATGAGTGTGGGAAGCCTCCTGTGCAAAAACTCAAAAGATGAAGAAGACACAGCCAGCTGGGTTCAAATTCTGGTGCTCACAGCCATGGAAGCCACACAACAGGACAAGCTGCTTGTCTCCCTGAACCTCAGTTTCCCCTTCTGTAAAAGGGTTAAAAATAAGAACTGCTTCAGTGTGATCGATGCTCTTAAGACAACTGTGACAACCACTGTACAAAATGGCTTTTTATTGTATATGACAAACCTAAGTTATGTTATTGTCATTATTACCGTCAGTGACTTAGAGAGAGGCCAAGGTAGGTGGGAGCCTCTCATTTGGCAAAGCCTGGGGGTGCAGCGGGGCTGTGAGTAGCCACAGGGGAGCTGCGGGGGAGGGGCGACGGGCCCCCAGGCGCATCTGAGCAGCAGCCCCTGGCCACGCTCTTCTTTGTCCTCCTCTTCTTCAAATAGACAGGCTCAGGGCATTCACCTCCCATGCATGCACATGTCAGACTCTAGACTTGGTGCACGGATACTTCAACACCAAACGATACAGAATTTTTCCTAAAAACCTGACACAACCACCATCCCACTCCACAGCAACATTCCACCAAGACCCCCACCTCCAGCCACTGCCCTGAATGCTCCCTCGCACACCCAGGGCACAAACCTGGATGGCCTGCCTGACGGGTGGCTGAAGCTGCAGCTCTGAGCTGGAGACAGGACCCGAGGCCCTTTCACCAGCCGGGCTCAGACAACACCGCTGCCAACACATTTCCTTGTCCCACACAGCCACATTCACACAGAGGGGAACCTGAGGCTCACACACCGGAAGCAGCTTATACGAAGCCTTTTAACTACTGCCAAAGGTCTTGGCTGAAGTCCTTGGAGACTCAGGTGTCTACAGAATGGGGTCTATGTAGAAGGCAGGGGCATCCATACCGGAAGCCGAGGTCTGTACCGATCAGTTACTCTCAGGACAGGCTGGCAACCCAAGTTGTCAGTTTTGGGTCAAGTTGGCTCTGCAACTGTTCTGGATGGGATGGATGCCTCTCAGGTTCTCCGTCTGTAAATGAGGATGCAGGTACTGCACCAATCCACAGTTCGTACCGTAAAAAGGGAATACTCATTAAGGCACAGGCGGGGGCATTTCACCCAACTGTCAAAGGGCTGAGGTCTAGTCCCAGGGCTGGACAACAGAACTAGAGTCCAGGACAACGGGTTCTAAGCTTGGCTCTCATATAGCCGATCTGCGTGACCTTGAACAAAGTCACTTTAGCTCTGTGGGCTGAGTTTCTTCATTGATAAAATTTTCTTCAGCTTCAAAAGCTAGATTCTGCAAGTCTCCTCGCAGCTGTAAACGCCTGATAAAACGGCCAAATACCAATGATAACGAAACTGGGGTCTCCAAGCCCGGACCTGAGGTCCTGTTCCTCACGTACGCAGGAAGACCTCCGCCTCCCCTCCTGCCTCCGCCAAGCACTGCCCGGGCCGGGTGCCACAGGCCGGCAGGACTGGGCGCCCATTAGGTGCCAGCCAGGAGGGAGGAACACAATGCCGCGTCCGCACGCCTTCGAGACCCACGTGCACTGCTCCTTTAAATGCCCCGGCCCTGTAACAGCCCGCACCGCGTCCACCCCGGCGGGGGCTCCAGCGGCCGGGTGGACCGGGCCCTGCTGAAGGCCCGAGGCCTGGGGCCCCTCCCCGCGCTCCTTCCACTCCCCAGTTCCGGGCCGGCCCCGCCGCTGTGCCGGCGCCCTCCCCTCCCCGGCCGCTGGAGCCGCAGCCCCGGAACCCTCCAAGGGGCCGCGACCCACCGCCGCGAACGGCGTGCGGAGGGCAGGGGCCGGCTCGCGGGTTGCGGCTCCACCCCGTGTCCTTCGAGCCGCAGGCGACCGGGCCGCGACCCGCGCGCGCGTTCCAGCCCGCTCACCTGCTCCGCCGCGGTGCTCCGGCATTGTTTACGCAGCTGGCAGAGCGCCCGCCGGGCCCGGCGCCGGCGCAGACCCCGCCCCCGGCCCGCCCCGGCCCCGCCCCCGCCCCGTAGGCGACGCTACGCTCCCCGGTCCACGTCGGGGCCCCAACCTGAGCTGCGGCCCTGGAAAGGCAAGGGGAGCGAGAGAGGCCTGGCTTACCCCTATTCGCCGCAGGGACCGCGGAATGGACCTGGCGTTGGACTGAGCACTGACCTTAGAGTGAGTGGAGGCTGGGCCTGTAATGTAAGAAGGCCTTGGCGGCAGCACCATAGGACGGTAGCGCATTTGCTTCGTGGACAGTCTCCTGTCTTGTAGTTTTAGGTCCCCGCATTCCAACCCCCCCCCACCCCACCCCCTGTACTTACTCACAATAAGGGAGCTCTAGTGGCCTGGAGTGAGCTAACATCTTGAGAGTTTTCCTGGTCTGTATTCTAGAGCTTCAAAACTACCAGATAAAATTGAACAGGAATGAAATTGCTACCCATGACCTGAGAATTGACCTGGAACGTTGTTTCCAGGATTTGGAGTCCAAGGGGTGAGTTGTCAATAATCTGATATTTCTGAGTGGCTTCATATTTTAAAAAGGTGAAGTTCACACAACATAAAATTAACCATTTTAAAGTGTGCAATTCAATGGCTTTTAGTACGTTCACGGTATGGTACAATCCCAGCCACCTCTATCTAATTCTGAAACATTTCCATCACTCCAAAACAAAACCTCCTACCCATTTAAACGTTTCTTCACATCTCCTTCTGCCCTCAGTCCCTGGCAACCTATTTACCTATTTTGGATATTTCATATAAATGGAATTATAACAATATGTGACCTTTAGTAGCTGGCTTCTTTCACTTAGCATAAATGTTTTCAAGGTTCATCCACATTGTGGCATGTATCAGCACTTCATTCCTTTTTATGGCTGAATAATATTCCATTGCATGTATAAACCACAATTTGTTTATCTGTTCATCCACTGATGGGCCTTTGTGCTGTTTCCACCTTTTGGCTATTGTCAGTAGCACTGCTGTAGACGTGCGTGTACAAATATTTGTCTGAATACCTGTTTTCAGTTCTTTGGGGTACATACCTAGGAGTTGAATTGCTAGATCATATGGAAATTCTATTTTTAACTTTTTGAGGAACCATCAAACTGTTTTTCACGAGCCTGAACCATTTTACACTCCTACCAACAGTGAACAGAGGGTTCCAATTTCTCCACATTCTCCATCACTTGTTATTTAACATTAAAATTTAAAATTATTCATCGCCTTCCTAATGGGTATGAAGGTTTTGGTTTGGATCTCCCTGTTAACTAGTGATGTTGAGTGTCCTTCCTGTGCTTGTTGACCGTTTGTATATCTTCAGAGAAATGTCTACTCAAGTCCTTTGCCCATTTCTAATTGGGTTATCTTTTTGTTATTGTAAGTGGTTCTTTATATATTCTGGATATCAGACCCAATCAGATATATGATTTGCAAATATTTTCTCCCATTTTGTAGGTTGTCTTTTCACTTTCTGATAATATCCTTTAGTGCATACATGGCTTTAATTTTGATGAAGTCCAGTTTATCAATTTTTTCTTTTATTGCTTGTGCATTTGGTGTCATAGTCAAGAATCTGTTGTCAAATCCAAAGTCATGAAGATTTACCTCTATGTTTTCTTCTAAGAGTGTTATGGTTTTAGCACTTACATTTAGATTGTTGATACGTTTTGAGTTAATTATTGTATATGGTGTGAGGTCCGGGTCCAGCTTCATTCTTTGGCATGTGGTTATCCAGTTGTCCCAGCACCATTTGTTGCAGAGACTGTTCTTTCCCCCCGTGAATGGTCTTGGCCCCCCTTGTCAAAAATCATTGGGCTATAGATAAATGGGAAAAAACAAATTTTAAAAAGAGCTATTTAAATGAAAATAAACCCAAGATGGAAATGGGGCAGGTCCGCATTTTGACAGACAAAATAATGATCCAAATAATAACCTTTGATAAATTAGAGAAATGAATTACAAGTAACAGAAACAATGATTAAACAATAGGTTCTTTAAAATGTAAAGATCCTTCAGGGTCACAAACTCAACGCTAACTGATGTATGAGTCATCTCTGCAGAATCCCCAAGAAAGGACTGCCCAGCCAGGTTTGTCGTTGTTTTGGGAACTTGCGGTATTGTACTTTATTGAGAGGTTGAATTTCAGCCCCTAATGTGGAGCATAAAGACTCGTAAAATGAGTTTAGGAGGTATTCCCTCTTCCATTTTCTGGTAGAGTTTGAGAAGGATTGGTGTTAGTTCTTCTTTAAAGGTTTTGTAGAATTCACCCAGAGAAGCCATCTGATCCTGCCTTTGAAGAGATTTTTGATCACTGATTCGATCTCTTACTACTGATTCAATCCCTTTACTTTTTATAGGTTTGTTCAGATTTCCTATTTCTTGTTGAGTCAGTTTTGGTAATTTGTGTGTTTCTAGGAATTTGTCCATTTTCTGTAGATTATCTAATTTGCTGGTGTATAATTGTTCATAGTATGCCCTTATAATTCTTTGTTTTTCTTCAGGGGTCATAATGATGTCCCCACTGTCATTCTGATTTTAATTATTTAATTATACCTTTTCTCTTTTTTATCAGTCTAGCTAAAAGTTTGTCAATTTTATTGAGCTTTTCAAATTTTTCATTTTAGTTATTGTACATTTCAGCTCCAGAATTATTTCTGTTTGGTTCCTTTTTATACGTTCTGTCTCTTCATTGATCTCTTCTATTCGTTTATACATTGATTGTTCTCTGGTTTCCTTTAGTTCTATGTCCACAGTTTCCTTGAGCTATTTGAGCATATTTAAGACAGTTCATCTGAAGTCTTTGTCTTAGCAAGTCCAATTTCTGGGCTTCCTCGGAGATGGTTTCTGCCAAATTCTTTTTCCTGTGAATGAGTCATACTTTTTCTTTGTATGCCTTGTAATTTTTTGTTGACAACTAGACAATTTGAATATTGTGGCAGCTCTGGAAATCAGATTCTGTACCCCTTGGCAAGGTTTGCCGTTATTGCTTGTTAAGGGTTACAATCATCCATTTGTTTAGTGACATTTCCAAACTATGTTTGCAGACTGTATTCCTTTTTTTAATTTAATTTTTATTTTATATTGGGGTATAGTTGATTTACAATGTTGTGTTAGTTTCAGGTGTACAGCAAAGTGATTCAGTTATACATATACATATATCCACTCTTTTTCAGATTCTTTTCCCATATAGGTTATTGAAGAATATTGAGTATAGTTCCCTGTGCTATACAGTAGGTCCTTGTTTATTATCTATTTTATATATAGTAGTGTGTATCTGTTCATCTCAAACTCCTAATTTGTCCCCTTTCCCCTTTGGTAACCATAAGTTTGTTTTCGAAGTCTGTGAGTCTGTTTCTGTTTTGTAAATAAGCTCATTTGTATCATCTTTTAAAATTCCACATATCAGTGATATCATATGATATTTGTCTTTCTGTCTGACTGACGTCACTTAGTATGATAATCTCTAGGTCCATCCATGTTGCTGCAGATGGCATTATTTCATTCTTTTTATGGCTGAGTAATATTCCATTGTATATATGTACCACATCTTCTTTATCCATTCCTCTGTAGATGCACATTTAGGTTGCTTCCACGTGCAGACTGTATTCCAATCATGTGTAGTCACTGAGGTCTCTGTTCCATTATCTCATTGGTCAGCCACTGACTTGACACCGATTTCCTTAAATACCTGGAGTTCACCCCCACCCCGCCCCAAATTAGAAGAAACCTCTCCTGGTCTTTGTAGATTGGCCCTGAGCTGGGTTCTCCTGCTGCACTTAACCAGGCCACCTGCAACTCTGCCTTAGTCTTTGTTTCCTGCTTGCATGGAAGATTAGCCAAAAGTGCAAGCCTAGGGTCCTCTCAGGTCTTTTCTGAGCATGTGTCTGGCCCTGGACATGTGTGTTGTAGTCTGGATTTCCTGATATAAGAAGTAGCCCTTCAAAGCCCTTGTTCTTCCAGTATCTTCCTCCTCAGCCTTCCCCTTTGCAGGCTTTTTGGTTTGTCTGCTGCTTAACCCCATCTGCCGCCCCTTGCCCCAGACAACTGTGGGTACTGTATGTCTTTAAATCCTTTCAAAAGATGCCACCTGGGAAGCTGCTCTAGTCTGAGGGGGGTGAAGCAAATGTCAGCCTCTGCACCCTCACGGACCTGCCAGCTGGGCCAAAATGTACAGCCACATTTTTGAGAACAAGGTCTGTATTGCCCACCTTGGCATCAGCAAGCCACAGCAGGGATTCAGGCTGTTGTCCCCCTGGCTGCTGCTGGGCTGGGGAATGGGAGATGGTGGGTGGGTAAGCAAAAATGCTGCAACAATTTCTTACTGAAATAACAGCCTCTTTCTTCATGAGTCATTCCCCTGGTTGCTCTAAGGTTTTTTTTTTTTTATTAGATTCCAGGGTTCCAGAAAAGCTGATTCTGTCAGATTTTATCAGCTTAATGGTTGCTTAAGTGGAGGTACTGATTCTTGGAGCCCCTGGTCTGCCATTTTCCATGACATCACTCCTAAGTAGCCTGACTTTTACCACTGAACACTATTGACTGAAAATTTTTCTCCTTGATGCCATGCTCGCCTTATTTCTCTCCATGGCGGATTTCACCTCCTCTGCCCATTGTTGCTTCCAGGCGTCACTGGAGTTCTGTTCTCACTGTGCACACTCTTCTTGGGGAATCCACCCATGACCTAAGCTGCCACCTCTATGTTGATGAGTCTCCAACTTAGTCCTCTCCCCAAAGCCCCAGACGTGTGGACCACTACTCATGAACCACTCCACTCAGAAATCCCACAGATCACTCTAGGTGAAGCCGTGTGAGTAAGTTCTGGCTAATGGGATGGAAGGAGAAGAGGTACATCCTTACTCTTATTCTTCTTGCTATCTGGAACGTGGAGGTGATAACCAGAGCTCAAGCAGCCGTCTTGGACCGTGACGACCATGAGGATGGAGAATCAATAAAATGGAGGGAGCTCCGTCTTTGATGATTGTGGATCCACTAGCTTAGAATTGCTTACCTCCTTACTGTGTCTCAGGGAGGGAAAAACAATTTTATCTTGTTCAACAGGCCATTGTTATTTTTTGACTCCCTCACATGAAACTAAGCCAAAGCTTGCTTAATGCACAAGACTGTTCCAGCCCTATTCCCCTTACACCATTGTTCCACTGGCTGTACTAAGCTACATGCACCTCTCTCTGCTAGCATTCCTTTGCACAGCATCTACTGCAGACAAGCCACTTTTCTCCCTCACTTCCTGTGAACATCTCTAGAGCAGGACCTATACATTTCTTGGATTCTTGACATGTCAACTTTTTAAGGCAAGAAAAAGAGGAATAGGGAATGGACAGTTCTGGGATCCCATTTATACGTGCTTTACATTTTATTTGTCTTAATTTGAACCATTAGAACAACTCTGGAGGGGTGGAACGTTATTATTGCTCTTTTATATATGGGGAAATGGAAGTCAACAAAGACAAAGATGTTTCCCAAATATACATGGAAAGCGAGGGGCAGAATTAAGTGTAGACCTCGAGTCTGTCTGACCTGATGCAGCAGCCCTCTTTAGCCCACTTAGAAGGTTCCATGTCAGTGCATCAGCTGGGCTGTGGCTGAGTAATCTTTGATGAATTAATTCCCTTCATGGTTCTCCTTTGAGATTGTCACTCTCAGCTGCTTTTCACATGCTGGTTTGTGAAGGATGAGTAAGCACCTTCCTGAACCTGACCTCGGTTCCAGAAGGGGTGGTTTCTGCTTCAGGTTTTGGTGTGCAGGGGATTTTAAGTTTCCTCAAAAAATTAAAACTAGAACTACCATATGATCCAGCAATTCCACTCCTAGGTATTTATCCAAAGAAAATGAAAACACCACTCCGAAAAGATACATCCACCCCTATGTTCATTGTAGCATTGTTTACAATAGCCAAGATAGGGAAGCAACCTAAGTGTAAATAATTTTTAATTTTTTGAACAACGTCCATACTGTTTTCCATAGTGGCTGCACCAACTTACATTGCTACCACCAGTGCACAAGGGTTCCCTTTTCTCCACATCCTTGCCAACACTTGTTATTTCTTCTCTTTTTGATAATAGCCATTCTGACAGGTGTGAGGTGATATCTCATTGTGCTTTTGATTTGCATTTTCCTGATGATTAGTGATGTTGAACATCTTTTCATGTGTGTTGGTCATCTGTATATCTTCTTTGGAAAAATGTCTATTTAGCTCCTCTGCCCATTTTTTAATTGGGTTATTTGTTTTTCTGATGTTGAGTTGTATATTTTGGATATATTATATTTGTATATTTTGGATATTAACTCCTTATCAGATGTATTATTTGCAAATACCTTCTCCCATTCAGTAGGCAGCCTTTTCATTTTGTTGATGGTTTCCTTTGCCATGCAAAAGCTTTTTAGCTTGATGTAGTGCTATTTGTTTATTTTTGCTTTTGTTTCCCTTGCCTGAATAGACAGATCCAAAAAAATATGCTAAGACCAATGTCAAAGAGCCTACTGCCTATGTTTTCTTCTAGGAGTTTTATGGTTTCATAAAACCTATGGTTTAGGTCTTACATTTAAGACTTTAATCCATTTTGAGTTTATTTTTGTGTATAGTGTGAGAAGGTGGTCCAGTTTGATTCTTTTGCAAGTGGCTGTCCAGTTTTCCCAACACCATTTATTGACAAGGCTGTCTTCCCCCCACTGTTTATTCTTGCCTCCTTTGTCATAGATAAATTGACATATAAGGGTGGGTTTATTTCTGGGTTCTCTATTCTGTTCCATTGATCTATGTGTCTGTGCCAGTATCATACTGTTTTGATGACTGTAGCTTTACAACATAGTTTGAAATCAGGGATTGTGATAACCTCCAGCTTTGTTCTTCTTTCTCAAAATTGTTTTGGCTATTCAGGATCTTTTGTGTTTCCATACAAATTTTAGAATTATTTGTTCTAGTTCTGTGAAAAATACCATGGATATTTTGATAGGCGTTGAATGGACTCTGTAGATTGCCTTGGGGCGTATGGGCATTTTAACAATGTTAATTCTTCCAAACCACGACCGTGTTATATCTTTCCATTTGTCTTTGTCATCTTCAGTTTCTTTCATCAGTGTCTTATAGTTTTCCAAGTATAGGTCTTTTACCTCCTTGGTTAGATTTATTCCTGGGTATTCTTTTTGATGCAATTGTAGATGGGATTGTTTTCTTAACACATTATTGACCAGAGATGTATTAATCCGTTTTTAGAGAGTGATACAACTAACATCACCGTGCAAAGTTGTTAGAACTTAAAATTGATCAGGGGTTCATTATAGAACTCATGATTGTCGTTATCATTCACATTTTGCTCCATTAGGTTTTTGTTCCAACCTTGTGTATATTATAAATGTAAAATTTTCTAAAATGACGCATCACAGAATTTTGAGTGAGGAAGAATTTTTCGGCGAATTTTATGCAGATACTTTCTCTGATTGTCCGAGTGACATATATACTAGTGTCTCAGAAGATGATAGTTCTTCAGAATATAGTTCTGATTCAGACGATGTGAATATTAGTCCAAAAAAAGACAAAAAACCTTAGTGATTGATTCTGATACAGAAAGTGAAAATGAAACTCATGGTGCTGGAGAATGCTCCTTTGCTTCTACAGAAGAGTGAATTGAAGACAACATTTCATGAAAATTAGAAGACTTTACAGGTGAGTCAGGTGTAACTGTTGAATGTAATAAACCCGCAAAGTGTTAGTGAAATAACATAATTATTTTTGGCTGGCCAAAATAAAAATCACCGGCCATAGGCATTAGTTTCTGCAAAAATCCCCCAGTCAATAATGAGTTAATTTTATTTTTATTTTCTGATAGTTCATTGTTAGTGTATAGAAATACAACAGCTTTCAGTATATTAATTGTGTATCCTGCAACTTCACTAAATTTATTTCTTAGTTCTAATAGTTTTTTGGTTGATGTTTTTAGGATTTTCTATATATAGTATCACGTCATCCGAAAACAGTGACAGTTTTACTCCTTCCTTTCCAATTTGAATTCCTTTTATTTCTTTTTCTTGTCTGATTGCTGTGGCTAGGACTTCCAATACTATGTCGAATAAAAGTGGTAAGAGTGGGCATCCTTGTTTCTGATTTTAGAGAAACATTTTCAGTTTTTCACCCTTGAGTATAATGTTGGCTGCTAGTTTGTCATGTATAGCCTTTATTATGTTGAGGTATGTTCCCTCTATAACTGCTTTATTGAGAGTTTTTATCAAAAAGAGGTGTTGGATTTTGTCAAAAGCTTTTTCTGCATCTATTGAGATGATACTGTGATTTTTGTTCTTCATTTTGTTAATGTGGTATATCACATTGATTGATTTGTAGATAATGAACCATCCTTGCATCCCTGGGATAAATCCCACTTGATCATGGTATATGTATGATCCCTTTAATGTATTGTTGAATTTGGCTTGCTAATATTTCCTTAAGGACTTTTGCATCTGTGTTCATCAGTGATATTAGCCTGTAATTTTCTTTTTTTGTGGCGTCTTTGTCTGCTTTCAGGTAAATGCTGGCTTCATAAAATGAGTTTGGGAACATTCTTTCCTCTTCAGTTTTTTGGAATAGTTTGACATTAATAGTTTGGTATTAATTCTTCTTTAAATATTTGGTAGAAGTCATCTGTGAAGCAGTCTGGTCCTGGACTTTTGTTTGTCAGGAGGTTTTTTTTTTTAAATTACTGATTCAATTTCATTACTGGTAATTAGTCTGTTCATATTTTCTATTTCTTTCTGATTCAGTCTTGGGAGATTGTATGTTTCTAGGAATGTATCCATTTCTTCTGTGTTGTCCATTTTATTGGCATATAATTGTTCATAGTAATCTCTTATGAGTTTTTGCATTTCTGTGGTGTCAATTGTAACTTTTCCTCTTTCATTTCTGATTTTATTGATTTGGGTCCTCAATCTGTTTTTCTTGATGAGTCTGGCTAAAGGTTTATCAATTTTGTTTGTTTTTTCAAAGAACCAGCTCTTAGTTTCATTAATCGTTTCTTTTTCTTTTTCTTTTTCTTTTTTTTTTTGCGGTACGCGGGCCTCTCACTGTTGTGGCCTCTCCCGTTGCGGAGCACAGGCTCCGGACACGCAGGCTCAGTGGCCATGGCTCACGGGCCCAGCCGCTCCGCAGCATGTAGGATCTTCCCAGACCGGGGCACAAACCTGTGTCCCCTGGATCGGCAGGCGGACTCTCAACCACTGTGCCACCAGGGAAGCCCTTTTCTTTTGTTTTTAAAGTGTCTATTTCATTTCTTTCTGCTCTGCTCTTGACGATTTCTTTCCTTCTGCTAACTTTGCGCTTTGTGTGTTCTTTTTTCTAGTTTTACAGGCATAAGTTTAGGTTGTTTATTTGAGATCTTCCTTATTCCCTGAGGTAGGCTTGTATCGCTATAAACTTCCGTCTCAAGGCTGCTTTTGCTGTGTCCCATAGGTTTTGGACTGTTGTGTTTTCAAGTCTGGAACAGTTTCTTTGCCTCCCCTTTGAGCCATGCAAAGCCACTTTCCATGATACACCATGATTGGATAGTCTCACCTGTAGGGTTTCAGGACAGAGCCAGTCTGCCAGCTATGAAACCCAGCCATGGGCCAGTTGCTGGCAACAGATCTGCAGTATTGCCAGTCATGGGTGACACTGTGGACAGAAGGGATGCTTGAAGGACACCCTGAAACAGCTCTTGCCAGTATGTCTAGAAATTGCCAGCAGTTGCCTGAAAGATTATGTCAATTCACATAATGACTCACATTTACATCATTTTCTCTGCATGATAGCTAGGATGTCTCATCTCTTCTCAGAGGATGTTTGTATTATTATTATTATTATTTGGCTGCACCATGCAGCTTGCGGGGTCTTATTTCCCTGAACCAGGGGCCCTGGCAGTGAGAGCACCGAGCTCTAACCACTGGACCACCAGGGAATTCCCGATGTTTGTGTTATTTTAAAGGAGTTCCTATAATGTCTGCTTTTACCATTTCAATAAGTTAAGCTAGACATTTTCTAACTTTTTGGTTTTGCTACCCCTTTATGCTCTCAAAACTGAGGACTCCAAAAAGCTTTTGTTTATGTGGACTATATCTATCAATATTTATGGTATTAGAAATTAAAACTGAGAAATTTAAAAAATTTATTCTTTTTAAAGTAATAACCAATGACATATTAACATAACATTTTAATGAAAAATAACTATATGTTACCGCAAAAAATTAGCGAGAAAAGTGGCACTGTTTTACATTTGTGGTAGGTAGAATAATGTCCCCCAAAGAAGTCTATACCCTATTCCCTAGAACCTGTGAATATGTTAACTTTAAATGGCAAAAGGGACTTTGTAAATGTGACTAGGGTTAAGGACCCTGAGATGGGGAGTTTTCCTGGATTGTCCAGGTGGGCTTAGTCGCACAAATCCTTAAAAGTGCAGAACCTTTCCTGGCTGTGGTCGGAAGGAGATGCAACAACTAAAGAAGAGTCAGAGGGAAATGCAGTGTTGCTGGCTTTGAATATAGAGGAAAGAGACCTCAAGCCAAAGAAAGAGCGTGGCCTCTACAAGTTGGAAAAGGCAAGGAGACACATTCTCCATTAGAGCCTTGAAAAAGGAGCACAGCCCTGTAACACCTGTTAGTCCCGTAAGACGTGTGTTGGACTTCTGCCCTACAGAACTGTAGGGTAATAAGCATGTGTTACTAAGCCACTAAGTTTGTGGTAATTTTTTATAACAGCAAGAGAAAACTAATACAACATTTTTGCAAATTTCTTTAATGTCTGGCTTATAAGAAGACAACTGGATCCTCACATCTGCTTCTGCATTCAATCTTTTGTGATATGCCGCTTTGGTGGAAGTATACGAAGAAAATTTGACCTTGCATAGATTTAAAGTTGGAAAACGTAAGAATGTTTCAATAGCCTTCTCAGATCACTGTGGATTATTCTGATACTATGCTGAGTTTAACAATTGTAATTTCTTATAGTTGCAGAGTGGAGTCTGAAATGATATCAATAACTTTTCATATCTGTTACATTAAAATGCATTGATCTCTCTTGAACTTTAATGGATCCTTTTACCCATGCATGATTTTATAACATCATGTATTGACCGTTTAGAAAAACATTGGTTCACTGATTATGCAGATCTTCCAAATATTAACACACTTCATTTTACACTATAAAAAACACAAATTTTTAATATCACCACCAATCTCATCCGGAAAATCTTTAGGTGCTGGGAAGCTATTAAAGTCACTATGGCAGATACCAGTTTTCTAGAATTCTCCTTTTCACTTGAAAGCTTACATTTTGTCATTAGCAACACATACCATCAGTATCTCCCTATGACTTGTTTCCCTTTGAAATGATAGACTCACTTTGTTCATTTTCAAGAAAATGTCTGCCAGGTACACAAGTCTGAATAGCTTTCAGTTGTCCATCATACTTCCAAGCAAAAATGATGTTCTCTAGAAAAAGCAGCTAGTGCAGCTTACGTGTAAGCGTAATCACATGAGTGCTTTTCATAGAGACAACCAAGACACTTCAGATTGTAGCAGAAACGCTTGATGCCTGCTTCCCATTTCACTACACAGAATGGTAAAAGGATTATAAATCAAGGGTAGAGATTAAATAAATTGGATAACCTTTACTGATTTCTTTTGTACGTTCTCAGTTGAATCTCTTTTAAAAAGTCACTAATTTGTGACAGTGACTGATGTAATGACTACCAGTACTGTTTGGCACTGCTGAGTTCTTCTACACTCCGACACCAGAAGTTTTACCTGCCATTGCTTTTGTTCCATCAGTGCACATGTCAACATAGTGAGAAAGAATAATAATAAAATCTTAGTATTAGTATGAAAACCATATTGCCCACACATACCCTAGGGGTCTGCAGATCGCACTTGGAGAACCACCAATTGAAGCCGTTTTCTCTCCGGGCTCCACCTTCGTTCAATATTTCTATGGCGTGAAGCGGATGGGCGCAGCATTTTGGTGTTTGTTTCTTTAAACCATTTCAAGGATGTGCATATCACCTTGTCATTTTTCTTACAAGATTTATGAAATTAAATTATACTTTGTAGACAACTCGGCAAACATTTTTTTTAATAGCCTGGCTTCCACTTTCTTATTTTCTTTGGTTGTGTGTACCACTCTACACGTGTTGGTTGAGGAAGGAAAGTAGTAGCTGTCCAATAGTCATGCCCACTGAGTGAGGAATTACTTTACTGAACGTGGAGGGAAAAGGTGTGATGCATGTTAAGGTAATCGAACAAGGAGGCCATTAGACTGAATTGGCTCTAACGCCTTGGTGCCCCACGCAGGCAAACCAAAACCTAAGCCAGAGTTGATGCACTTGAACCAGAGAAAATGAAACTTAAGAACCACCAACCACAAACAGCCAACTAGGCTTTCCCAAATAAGGCAACTAACTGCTTAAGCTGTGGCCAATCAAATAATTTCCTTGCTTTGCTTCTTCTCTGTAAAACCCCTCCCCTAGCTCCTGTCAGTGAGAGCTCCTAATCACCTTTGGTTTGGTGCTGCCCAGTTAAATCAATGTGGACTCAAATAAACTCTTAAAAAAAAAAAAAAGTTAATGTGCCTCAGCTTATCTTTTTTTTTTTTTTTTTTTTTTTTTTTTTTTTTTTGTGGTACGCGGGCCTCTCACTGTTGTGGCCTCTCCCGTTGCGGAGCACAGGCTCCGGACGCACAGGCTCAGCGGCCATGGCCCACGGGCCCAGCCGCTCCGCGGCATGTGGGATATTCCCAGACCGGGGCACGAACCCGTGTCCCCTGCATCGGCAGGCGGACTCTCAACCACTGCGCCACCAGGGAAGCCCTATGTGAACCATTTTATAGCCTACTTTTTTCCCCTTAACATTGCATTATATTCATGTATTACTATGTAGTTTTCATCAACATTATTTGAAATAGTGGGACAATATTCCAGTGAATAGATACACCACACTATGTTTAACCATCCACTTACTGTTGTACTTTTTAGATTACTTCCAATTTAAAAAACTTTAGGGCATAGATTTCTTTGTATTTAGAATTATTTCCTTTAGGATGAATCTGCATAAATGAAATTATTGGGGCTTTTGAAGAATATTATGAAATTGCTTTTCAAAAGATTTGCATTAAGGTTTGCTCCCCTCCAGCAAGGTGTGAGACTGTCTCTTCCCTCTACCCTGGCTATTTTTAGAAATTACAGTTTTTATAAAATTGTTTGCTAATTTTTTTGAATTTTATTTATTATTTTTATACAGCAGGTTCTTATTAGTTATCTATTTTATACCTATTAGTGTATATATGTCAATCCCAATCTCGCAATTCATCACACCACCACACCCCCACTTTCCCCCCTTGGTGTCCATATGTTTGTTCTCTACATCTGTGTCTCTATTTCTGCCTTGCAAACCGGTTCATCTGTACCATTTTTCTAGATTCCACACATATACATTAATATACAATATTTGTTTTTCTCTTTCTGACTGACTTCACTCTGTATGACAGTCTCTAGGTCCATCCACATCTCTACAAATGACCCAATTTCATTCCTCTTTATGGCTGAGTAATATTCCATTGTATATATGTACCACATCTTCTTTATCCATTTGTCTGTCGATGGGCATGTAGGTTGCTTCCATGACCTGGCTATTGTAAATGGTGCTGCAGTGGACATTGGGGTTCATGTGTCTTTTCGAATTATGGTTTTCTCTGGGTATATGCCCAGTAGTGGGATTGCTGGGTCTTATGGTAATTCTAAGTTTAGTTTTTTAAGGAACCTCCATACTGTTCTCCATAGTGGCTATATCAGTTTACATTCCCACCAAAAGTGCAAGAGGGTTCCCTTTTCTCCACACCCTCTCCAGCATTTGTTGTTTGTAGATTTTCTGATGATGCCCATTCTAACCAGTGTGAGGTGATACCTCATTGTAGTTTTGATTTGCATTTCTCTAATAAGTAGTGTTGTTGAGCAGCTTTTCATGTGCCTCTTGGCCATCTGTATGTCTTCTTTGGAGAAACGTCTATTTAGGTCTTCTGCCTTTTTTTTTTTTTTTAACATTTTTATTGGAGTATAATTGCTCTACAATGGTGTGTTAGTTTCTGCTTTATAATGAAGTGAATCAGTTATACATATACATATATCCCCATATCTCTTCCCTCTTGCGTCTCCCTCCCTCCCACCCTCCCTATCCCACCCTTCTAGCTGGTCACAAAACACCGACCTGATCTCCCTGTGCTATGTGGCTGCTTCCCACTAGGTATCTATTTTACATTTGGTAGTGTATATATGTCCATATATACACTTTGTCCCAGCTTACCCTTCCCCCTCCCCATGTCCTCAAGTCCATTCTCTCGTAGCTTTGTATCTTTATTCCCGTCTTGCCCCTAGGTTCTTCGTGACCGTTTTTTTTTTTTAGATTCAATATATATGTGTTAGCATATGGTATTTGTTTTTTCTTTCTGACTTACTTCACTCTGTATGACAGACTCTAGGTCCATCCACCTCACTACAAATAACTCAATTTCATTTCTTTTTATGGCTGAGTAATATTCCATTGTATATATGTGCCACATCTTCTTTATCCATTCATCTGTCAATGGACACTTAGGTTGCTTCCATGTCCTGTCTATTGTAAATAGAGCTGCAATGAACATTGTGGTACATGACTCTTTTTGAATTATGGTTTTCTCAGGGTATATGCCCAGTAGTGGGATTGCTGGGTCGTATGGTAGTTCTATTTTTAGTTTTTTAAGGAACCTCCATACTGTTCTCCATAGCGGCTGTATCAATTTACATTCCCACCAACAGTGTATGAGGGTTCCCTTTTCTCCACACCCTCTCCGGCATTTATTGTTTGTAGATTTTTTGATGAAGGCCATTCTGACCAGTGTGAGATGATATTGCATTGTAGTTTTGTTTTTTTTATTTGCAGTACGCGGGCCTCTCACTGTTGTGGCCTCTCCCGTTGCAGAGCACAGGCTCCGGACGCACAGGCTCAGCGGCCATGGATTACGGGCCCAGCCGCTCCGCAGCATGTGGAATCTTCCCTGACCGGGGCACGAACCCGTGTCCCCTGCATCGGCAGGCAGACTCTCATCCACTGCGCCACCAGGGAAGCCCCTCACTGTAGTTTTGATTTGCATTTCTCTAATGATTAATGATGTTGAGCATTTTTTCATGTGTTTGTTGCCAATCTGTATATCTTCTTTGGAGAAATGTCTATTTGGGTCTTCTGCCCATTTTTGGATTGGGTTGTTTGTTTTTTTGATATTGAGCTTCATGAGCTGCTTGTAAATTTTGGAGATTAATCCTTTGTCAGTTGCTTCATTTGCAAATATTTTCTCCCATTCTGAACGTTGTCTTTTCGTCTTGTTTGTGGTTTCCTTTGCTGTGCAAAAGCTTTTAAGTTTCATTAGGTCCCATTTGTTTATTTTTGTTTTTATTTCCATTTCTCTAGGAGGTGGGTCAAAAAGGATCTTGCTGTGATTTATGTCATAGAGTGTTCTGCTTGTGTTTTCCTCTAAGAGTTCGATAGTGTCTGGCCTTACATTTAGGTCTGTAATCCATTTTGAGTTTATTTTTGTGTATGGTGTTAGGGAGTGTTCTAATTTCATTCTTTTTACATGTAGCTGCCCAGTTTTCCCAGCATCACTTATTGAAGAGGCTGTCTTTTCTCCATTGTATATCCTTGCCTTCTTTGTCATAGATTAGTTGACCAAAAGTGCGTGGGTTTATCTTTGGGCTTTCTATCCTGTTCCACTGATCTATATTTCTGTTTTTGTGCCAGTACCATATTGTCTTGATTACTGTAGCTTTGTAGTATAGTCTGAAGTCAGGGAGTCTGATTCCTCCAGCTCCTTTTTTTTCCCTCAAGATTACTTTGGCTATTCGGGGTCTTTTGTGTCTCCATACATATTTTAAGATTTTTTTCATTCTATTTCTGTAAAAAATGTCATTGGTAATTTGATAGGGATTACATTGAATCTGTAGATTGCTTTGGGTAGTATAGTCATTTTCACAATATTGATTCTTCCAAACCAAGAACATGGTATATCTCTCCATCTGTTTGTGTCATCTTTTATCTCTCCATCTGTTTGTGTCATCTTTGCTAATTTTTCAAGATTAAAAAAATACAAGAACAACTCCATGTTGTTATAAATTACACTGATTGCTAGGGAGTATGAATCTTTTTCTATATTCATTTACATTTTTTCTTTTGTGAATTGCCTATTGAGTCTTATGTGTGTGTATCGTTTGGTGTCTCGATGCTTTTCTTAATAATTTATATGAGCTTTTGTAATAAGGATATTGGCCCCATTCAGGTATTTGCTATGAATATTTTCTGAGCTAACACAAAGGATCAGGTGAAACTGGACTGACCTGAGGCAGAGATCTTGCCAGTATCAAATTTATGAATATAATAATCAAGAGGCACATGCAAAGCAGGGGGAAGTCTGAGACATCCCCGGTGGTTCCTGGGTCTGCTTGGACATGTGCTCCCTGGCTCACAATAATATATGAAGTCTCTAACAAGGTTTGCAGGGCACCTCACACAGTGCGGGGCGGGGGGTGGGGGTGGGGAGTGGCACTTAGGTCCTCTAAATTTAGGTCATCTCTATTTTATACCCAATAGTTGTACAACTCTAATATTACCCTTTCCAGTCATAAATCCAGAGTCTAGGTCTGTTTATGATAAGCCATTCTAAACCAGAGATGTCATGCTGAAAGAATTTAGTTTATAAGCACTCTCCTCCTAGCAAATATCCAGTTGTCAGTATATTTACAAGGGGATTAGACCAGGTTGCTGGCCTTTCTTTCCCTGGGAATGTCCCCCACTAATCGGAAGAGGAATGAGTCCAAGCCAGCTGCCTAACTTCTTTCCTCCTCATTTCCCAAGGTAGCTGTTTGCATTAAAAACTTTTTTTTCTTTTGGACTCTAGAAGTTCTTAAAAACTGTAGTGTAATTAAGGGGGTTTCTGGTTTCAACAATGACAGAGTAGCTTATATTAGTCTAATCCTCTTACAGACAACAGTTATAAACTCTAGACAAAATATTTTAAAAATACATACATTATTTTAAGACACTGGAGAGCAAAGAAAGCAGGCAGAAACTGGAGGGTATTTGACTCTTGAGGAGGGAGGTGCACTCTGTAAATCCTGCTTTCCTGTGACTTGCCCCTGGAGGCACTGACCAATCTGTAAGAGCTTGGGGTGACTAAAAGTCAAGTAGGAAGCCACAGTAAGTCACAGACACAGTCAAATGTATCCTAAGACACAAAGTTAGGTACCAGAGCATGGAGTTTGAGGCTGGCAGGGTAAATAGAAATTGGGGGAGGCCATCCTGGAAGGAAGGAGCCACAGAGTGGAGAACCCCCTCCCAAATCTGCATGTAAATTCCCCCAAAGCCATGGCTGACCCCTGAACTGTATTACTGTATCACCAGAGGTGAAGGGCATTTTATAATGATAAAAGAGACATTTCATCAGGAAGATACAACCATCCTAATTATGTCTGTATCTAACAATAGAGGTTCCAAGCTCATGAAACAAAAACTGAGAACTGAAGGGAGAAGTAGAAAAACTCACAATCATGGTTGGAGAGAGCTTAACCATCCTCTCTTAGGAATTGATAAAATGAGACAGAACACATACATGCACGCACGCACGCACACACACAACAGTAATGATAAAGATTGGAACAACACTATCTATGGCTGCTGTAACAAATTACCGCAAAGTTGATGGCTAAAAAATACAAAATAACTCTGTCACAGTTCTGGAGGTCGGATGTCTGAAATCAGTTTCTCTGGCCCCAAATCAAGGTGCCAGTGGGCAGCACTGCCTTTGGAGGCTCTGTTTCCTTGCCTTTTCCAGCTTCCAGAGCTGCATCCTTGGTTTGCAGTCCCTTCCTCCACCTGCAAAGCCAGAAATGTAGCATTTTCCTTCACATTTCCTTCTTGTCTGTAGTCAAATGTACCTGTGCCTGCTTCTTTCTTACAAGGACCACTTGTGATTACATTTAGGGCCCACCTTGGATAACCCATGATAATCTTCTCATCTCAAGATCCTTAACTTAGTCACACATGTAAAGCCCCTTTTGCCCTTGTATAGAAAACCCACACCACTCCTGTGAGTCTATCCTCTGCTCTCACATGACTGCCACCCTCACAACACTTCTGACACCAGATGTGTGGGGTTATTCCCCACACCAAGCAATTCTCCACAACACCAGATGGGTGTCTACAGTTTAACTCAGTTCTCACACTATCTACCTGGAGATGGCATCGATCCCACAGGTGAAGGGCTCAGTCCTACAAGACTGCAGGTGCCACTCACAAGTAGTTGGTCCCCAGTTTACCCACAACTTCTGTCCAACGTGACAACAGATCAGTGATCCCCAGGGCCTTCTCCCCCTTGGATTCAATTACTTGCTAGAATAGCTCTCAGAACTCAGGGCAACACTTATGTTTACCATTTATTAAAGGATATGATAAAGATACAGAGGAACAGCTAAATGAAGAGATGCATAAGGCAAAGTCTGGGGCAGTCCCAAGCACGGGAGTTTCTATCCCCATGGAGCTGAGGAGCTTCACCCTCCTGGCACATGGATGTGTTCACCAACGTAGAAGCTCTCTGAACCCCACACTATTAGGATTTTCATGGTGGCTTCACCATGTAGGTATGATCAATTTTTAAATCAATTTTCAGTCCCACCCATCATTCTCCAGAGAGGGGAGAGGAGCTGGAAGTGGGGTTAGTGACCAATCATGCCTGCATGATGAAGCGTCCATAAAAACCCCAGTAGTTTGGGGTTTAGAGAGCTTCCAGGTTCGTGAACACATGGAGGTGCTAGGAGAGTGGTGGCCCCGAGAGGGCGTGGGAGCTCCATGCCCCTTCCCATATACCTTGCCCCATGCATCTCGTCCATCTGGATGTTCATGGGTATCTTTTATCGTATTTTTAATAATAAACTGGTAGGCAGTAAGTAAACGGTTTTCCTGAGTTCTGTGGGTCACTGTGGCAAATTAATCAAAACCAAGGGGAGTGTTGTGGGAACCTGCAGTTTACAGCTGGTTGGTCAGAAGCACAGGTAACAATGTGGACTTTTGACTGGCATCTGAGATGGAAGGTGGGGGGCAGTCTTATGGGATCTGTTGCTGTCTCCAGGTAGACAGTGTCAGAATTGAGTTGAATTGTAGGACACTCATCTGGTGTCATACAGTTGCTTGGTGTGGGAAAAACTCTCACACATCTGGTGTCAGAAGTGTTGTGAGTGTGATAGTAGTGTGAGAGTAGAGGAGAGACAAAAAAGAGGAGGACTGAGGTTTTCTTTAAAGCCATATAAGGTAATATTCACAAGTTCAGGGATTATAATCTGAATATCTTTGGGGACCATTTTTTTAGTCAACCACAGTCCAACCCTCAGACCTCAAAGAGTCACGTCTATCCCACACACAAAACATAGTCACCTCATCCTAGCATCCTCCTAAGTCTCAACCTATGACAGTATCATCTCAAGCCACAAATCTTGTCTAAATATCATCAGCTCAAAATCTCGTCACGTATATCATGTAAAACAGGTATGGGTGAGACTCTGGGTATGAGCCATCCTGGAGCAAAATTCCTCTCCATCTGTGGACTTGTAAAATTAGAAAACAAGTTACCTGCTCCCAAAATACAATTGTGGGACAGGCACAGGGTAACAGCTGTAGACATTCCCATTTCAAAAGGGAGAGAATGGAAGGAAGAAAGAGTCACGAGCCCCAAGCAATTTTGAAATCCAACTGGCCAAACTCCATTAGGTCTCAAGATCCAGGAGTTATCCTCTGTGGCCTGAGGCTTCCACCCCTACCCTGCCCCCTGCTTCCCCATCTTCTTTTTTCTTGAAGGGTAGCACATGTTTGCACCAGAGTAGTTTTATCAGCCTGCTTCCGGCCTCTAGAATTTTGGTGACAACCTTCTTTCATTTCACCCTTTCTCTTTCAGTTCAAGCTGGCAGTGTTTCTGCTGACATAACATTCTCAAAACCCTTGTGTATGTCAAGGACATTAATCACACCATGAAACGAGAGGTTCTTCCACAGAGCTTCCCTGGAGTCTCCCATCTCTATTCTTGGCTTCTGCTCAAATGGCTGGGGGGATCCACGGTGACGCGTCTCATCTCTTCAGCACTAGCAAATGGCTCTCCAGCCACACCCTTGGCCTTCTCTCTACAGTCTGCTTTTTGGACAGTGACTCTCCTAATTAGCATGTTTTGCAATCTGGATTGGTCAAGAGTTTCCCAAATCATCAATTCTTGGTGCTTAACAGTTCTTCCCTCAATTTATCTGTTACCTCTCAAATTTTACTATAAGCAGCAAGAAGAAACCAGGCTGCATCCTCTGCACTTTGCTTGGAAGTCTCCTCAGCTACATTTGCTCACAAGTTCTGCTCTCCTCACAACAGGAGGACATAATTCAGCTAAGCTTTCTGCCATGATATAATAAGGATCCTCTTTCCTTCTGATCACATGTTCCTCATTTCCTCTGAACCTTCACCAGCGGCACCTTGAACATCCATACTTTTTGCCAAGAGTCTGTTTATGACAATCTAGGTGTTCTCTAAGATTATGTGGGCTTTTCTACTGTGCCCCTCACTTCCATCTGAGCCGTCACTGACAGTCTTTAACAACCGTTATTTCTCCTAACAGTCTACTCGCAGCAATCCAGGCTCTTTCTATCATGCTTCTCAGAATTCTTCCAGAGTCTATCCTTTCCCCAAATCCAAAGCTACTCTGTGTTTTCAGGTGTTTGTTACAGCAGCACCCCGCTTCCAGGCAGTAAAATCTGTATTAGTTTTGTATGGCCCCTGTAACAAATGACCACAAGCCAGTTGGCTCAAAACAACATACATTCACTCTCTTCTACCTCTGAAGGTCAGAAGTCTGCAATTAGTTTCACGGGGCCAAAACCAAGGTGTCAGAATGCAGTGCACACTCCAGAGGCTCTCGGGGAGAATCCATTTACTTGCCTTTCGCAGCTTTTAGTGGGGTTTCTCCTGCAGATTCCAGCTTGCCTTCTGTGGCTCATGGCTCCTTTATCCATCTTCAATGCCGGCAGCAGAGCATCTTCAAATTTCTCTCTGCTTCATCATGGCATCCCCTTCTCTTCTGTCTCTGTAATCACATCTCCCTCTGCTTCCCTTATAAGTACACTCATGATCACATTTAGGGCCCATCTGGATAATCCAGGATAATCTTCCCATCTCAGGATTCTTAACTTAATCATATCTGCAAAGGTTCTGTTGCCATATGTGGTTAATTTTATGTGTCAACTTAGCTAGGCCACAGTACCCAGATATTTGGTCAAGCATTATTCTAGATGTTTCTGTGAGGGCATTTTTTAGATGAGATTATCATTTGAATCAGTAGACTTTGAGTGAAGCAAATTACCCCCCATAATGTGGATGGGCCTCATCCAATCAGTTAAAGCCTTAATAGAAAAAGACCGAATTCCCTGGAAGAAAACGGGATTCTGCCAGCAACTGGCCTTTGGACTCAAACTGCAACTCTCTTCTGGGTCTCCAGCCTGCCAACTACCCTGCAGATTTTGGATTTGCCAACCTCCATGATTGCATGAGCCCAATTCTTTAAAATCTCTCTCTCTCTAAATTTATACACGCACATCCTATTAGTTCTGTTTCTCTTGAGAACCTGACTAATACATCATATAAGGTAACATTCAGTTTCCAAGAATTAGGACCTAGATACCTTTGGGGCCATTGTTCAGTCTATCACAAATGCCATCAATTCTCTTCAAGTGCATATGGAATATTCATCAAAGTAGACCATATGCTGAACCATAAAATAAGCCTTAGTACATTTCAGTTTTATGTAGTATGTTCTCTTTTGACAACAGAAATAAATGAGAAATCAATAATAATATAACTAGAAAAGTCCCACATATCTGGATATTAAGCAGTACCCACAGGACAAGGGAGAAATCACAAGGAGAGTTAGGAAATATTTCATACTGAATAAAAATACAACCTATCAAGAACTGAGCGTTGGGCTTCCCTGGTGGTGCAGTGGTTGAGAGTCCGCCTGCCGATTCAGGGGACACGGGTTCGTGCCTCGGTCCGGGAAGATCCCACATGCCGCGGAGTGGCTGGGCCCGTGAGCCATGGCTGCTGGGCCTGCGCGTCCGGAAGCCCGTGCTCCGCAGCGAGAGAGGCCGCAACAGTGAGAGGCCCGCGTACCGCAAAAAAAAAAAAAAAAACCAAAAAACTGAGGGTTGCAGCTAGGCAGTGCTTAGAGTAAAATTTATAGCATCAAATGCTTACAGTGTTAGAAAAGAAGAAAGATTTAAAATTAATGACCTAAGTTTTACTTCCAGAACTAGAGGAGTGATTTAAACCCAAAGTGAGTAGCAGAAAAAATAATGATAAGAACAGAAATCAACAAAATAAAAAACAAATGATAGAGTAAATTAAAAATTCCCAAAGTTGGTTTTCTAAAAAGATTAATAAAATTGGTAAACCCCAGTAAGACTGATTAAGAAGAAAAATAAAGAAAGAAAACATAAATTACCAGTATCAGCAATAAAAGAGGGGTATCATCACAGATTCTACAGATGTTAAAAAGATAATAGATGAATATTATAAATAAGTCAATGACACTAAATCTGAAAACTTAGACGAAATGAGAAAATTTCTTGAAAAATCCAAATTATCAGAACTGACACAAAAATAAATACAAAAATTTAATGGTCCCTTTTTACAAATATTGTCTGTTACAGATGTTGAATTCCTAATTAAAAATCTTCCCACAAACAAAACTCCAGGACCAGATAGTTTCCTTGGTAAATTCAATAAAACATTTAAGGAAAAAATAATAATGCCAATCTTACACAAATCCTTTCAGAACACAAAGGAGGAAGGAAGAGTTTCCAATTTGTTTGGTGACACCAGCAATAAATAATCCTGAAGCCAAAATATGACAAAGATGCTACAAGAAAAGAACATTACAGATCAACATCCCTCATGAATATGGACACATAAATCTTTAACAAAATATTAGCAAATTGAATCCAGCAATGTGTAAAAAGAGCAATACATCAAGTTCAAATGGGATTTATCCCATGAGTGCAAGATTGGTTTCATATTGGAAATCAATCAAAGTAATTCATTGTATCAACAGAATAAAGAAAAACCATTATGATCTCAGTAGATGTAGAATAAGCATTTGAAAGAATGCAACACTCATTCATAATAAAAATCTCAGAAAACTAGGAGTACAAGAGAATTTCTTCATTCTGATAAAGGTCACCTATGAAAAACCTATAGCTGACATACTTAATGATGGAATATTGAATGTTTTTCCTTAAGACTGGGAAAAAGGCAAGAATGGTCTCAATTTTATTCAATATTGTACTAGAGCCATAATGATTGCAATCAGGCAAAGAAAAATAAAAGGTGTAAGGATTGGGAAGGAAGAAGAAGAACTATTTACATCTGACATAACCATATATGACATCTGTGAAACAACCACTAGAACTAATAAGTGAGTTTAGTAAGGTCACAGATTACTAGGTCAATATACAAAAGTTAAGTGTATGTCTATATACTCACAGCAAGCAGTTTAAAATGGAAATTAAAAAATCTCTTTTTAATAGTATCCACAAACCAAAAAAATTAGGAAAAAATTTATCAAAATACATGCAGAACTCTACCATGAAAACCACATGACAATCATGAGGAAATTTAAGAAAATCTAAAGCAATAGAGAAATATATCATGTTTGTGGATTAGAAGATGTCAGTTCTCTCCAAATCTATCTATAAATTCAATGTGCCAGTTAAAGTCTCAATTAAATTAAAATCTTTTGGGTGGAAAATGACAAGTTGATTAAAATTTTCTAATGGAAATGTAAAGAACCTATAATAGTTTAAACAATCTTGAAAGAGAGCAATTGAAGGCTCCACTGAATCTGATTTCAAGACTACTGTGGTAATAAAGACAGAATCAAGTATTGGCATAAAGGCAAATAGATCAATGGAACAGAATATAGAGTCCACACATAGATAATTGATTTTTTTTTTTTTTTTTTTTGCGGTACGCGGGCCTCTCACTGTTGTGGCCTCTCCCGTTGCGGAGCACAGGCTCCAGACGTGCAGGCTCAGCGGCCATGGCTCACGGGCCCAGCCGCTCCGCGGCATGTGGGATCTTCCCAGACCGGGGCGCGAACCCGTGTCCCCTACATCAGCAGGCGGACTCTCAACCAGGGAAGCCCCTAATCAGTTGATTTTTGACGAAGTTGCCAAGGTAATTCAATAAGGAAAGGAACGTATTTTCAAGAAATGGTGCTGGAACTATTGGATAAATGTATATGAAAAAATGAACCTTGTCCCCATCACAGACCTAAACGTGAATGCTAACACTATAAAACTTCTAGAAAAAATTTAGGTCATTATTTTCATGACCTTGGGATTGGGGACGTTTTCTCAGAGCAGACACAAAAAAAGCACTAAACATAAAATTAAAAACTGATAAATTGGACTTTCTTGAAGTTGAAATTTTCTGCTTACTAAAAGACACCATCAATAAAACAAAAGGACAGGGCTTCCCTGTTGGCACAGTGGTTAAGAATCCGCCTGCCAATGCAGGGGACACGGGTTTGAGCCCTGCTCTGGGAAGATACCACATGCTGTGGAGCACTAAGCCCGTGCACCACAACTACTGAAGCCCGCGCGCCTAGAGCCCCTTCTCCGCAACAAGAGAAGCCACCACAGCGAGAAGCCCGCGCACCGCAATGAAGAGGAGCCCCCGCCCGCCGCAACTAGAGAAAGCCTGCACGCAGCAGTGAAGACCCAATGCAGCCAAAACTAAGTAAAATAAATCTATGTAAAAACAAAAGGACAAGTCAGATTGTTGGAAAATTTTTGCAATACATATATTTGACAAAAGACATATCCAGAATATATAAAGAACTCCTATAAATAAATAACAAAATGACAGACTACCCAATTAAAAATGGGCAAAAGACTTGAACAGATACCTGACAAAAGAAGATAAACAAATGGTTAAAAAAGGCATGAAAAGATGCTCAGCATCATTAGTTGCCAAGAAAATGCAAAATCAAACCCCAATGAGATACGATTTCTCCCCCTGACAATGCCAAATGCAGTGAGAACAGCAAGCAGCTGGAACTCTTATACAGGTGGGAGTGTTAACCGATCTAGTCATCATGGAAGACTGTTCCACATCCATCCATACTATGACCCAGCTGTTCTATTCCATTCCTAAGTATTTATCCACGAGAAATAAAACAATGTCCAGAAAAAGTCTCTAATGAGAATATTCTTAGCAGTTCTATTCATGTGTCAAAAATTGACAACAGCTCTAATATCTATCAACGGAATGGATAAACAAATTATTGTATATTTATACAATAGAATATTCAGCAATAAAAAGTACTGGGCTTCCCTGGTGGCACAGTGGTTAAGAATCCGCCTGCCAGTGCAGGGGACGTGGGTTCGAGCACTGGTCCAGGAAGATCCCACATGCCATGGAGCAACTAAGCCCGAGCACCACAACTACTGAGCCTGCACTCTAGAGCTCGTGAGGCACAGCTACTGAAGCCCATGTACCACAACTGCTGAAGCCTGCGCACCTAGAGCCCATGCTCCGCAGCAAGAGAAGCCACCACAGTGAGAAGCCCGTGCACCGCAATGAAGAGTAGCCCCCGCTTGCCACAACTAGAGAAAGCCCACGCACAGCAACGAAGACCCAACTCAGCCAAAAGAAAAAAAAAAGAAGACCATAAAAAAAAATGTACTGTTACATGCAACAGCATGAATAAATCATAAACATATTATAGTAAAAGAAGACAGGCACATTAAGAGTACATATGGTATGATTCCATTTGTAAAAAGTTTAAGAATGGGCAAATTTATCTATGGGCTAGAAATCAGAACAGTGGTTTCCTCTGGGGGGTGAAGATTAACTGGAAGGGGTTATCAGGAACTTTCTGGGTGATAAAATTGTTGTGTATTTTGGCAGAGTAGTGGTTATATGGACGTGTACGCATATCCAAACTCACTGAATTGTATATTTAATATCTGCATTTCACTGTATGTAAATTTTTATATATTGTATGTATAATATAAAATATATATTTATATTTGTTATGGGCATCCCAATATCTCAAAAATAAGTGCTACTTAAGGGGAAGCTCAAAAGTAAAATAAAATACATCTAACTGGGTTTGTTTTTCCCCTCCCCTTTCCTTGTCTATTGTAAATATGCAATATCTTAAAATAAATAATAAAGATGGAAAAAATTTTGTTGTCTTTCAAAATATTATATCCAATGAAAGCTTAAAGAGTCTTTGCTGAGATAGAAATTTGAAAAACATATTTATTTTTCTTATGTATTTTTTTCTGAATTTCTCTTTAATCCATCCAGAATTTAGTGGGGAGAATGGCTGATTCCAGTGGTAGAGAGGAAAGGGCTTTCTTTTCACCTCCAAGTTCTTTCCCCTTCCCTCCTTGCTTCTAGGTGCCTGCTTCTTCTGGCCAAAGAAAGAGGCAGTAGAAAAGTCTGAGGTGGCTATTCAGGGTGAGAGCTGAGTGTCGCCCTCTCCACAAAGGGCACTTGGCCTTTTCCTGCACATGACTGCCTTTGTCTAAATGGCCTCATTTTCTGATTAATACAGCTCGAAATTGGCCCATTTCCTTGAAATTAAAACAAAAGTACAGTCCCGGAAATGCTCAAAAGAAGATAAAGAGGAATAGTTACCTGAAAAAATAGGAAAATGCTCTAAATGGAATTTTATACCCATCCTGTGAAACGCATGGAGTGTTGTACATCTGATAAATATGGACCTTTGGGGAAAGGATGATTCTATGATTGGCTCTGGTCTTTGGGCATCAGCCCTGAGGAGCTGGGGGTAGTTGGAAGTACATGTGGTAAGAGGTGCCTGAGTCTGACCTACAGGGTCATATTTCAGTGCCAGGCTTAGTGGTATCTACACTCTGTTCTTAAACTAAAGAGCAGCTGGTCTCGGCACAAGTTGAAGAGAACTTTGGCCTCAGAGCCTTTTCCAAAGCCAGGTCTACGTGGCAACCACTGTCAGCAATGGCAACATCTGCAGATACAAGAAGCAGCCGGCAATTGTTGATCTTCCATAGATCTTCATAGCGTTTATTTGAGGGCGTTTAAAACCGTGAGACCAGAATTATCTGGGATTTGTGAACGCTGCAAAACGTGATGATAGGATAAAGCTGTGTGAAATCTTGTCTCCAGCTCACACCCCTAAGTGAACGTTACCCTCCCGAATCACTGCAGGAAGCACCGCATGGGCGCCTGGCTTAGAGCATGCTTTAGATTTCTTCTGTTCGAATTGCTCTAAGCATCAACATATGATCCACAAGGGGGAAATCAGCTTGGTTTTCTTAATTCACATCGGTTGGTTGTGAATAACTTGTGTCTGTTTCCAAAAATTCAGTCCACCCCCAGAAAGGACAAAGATTGGCCGACAGTGAAGGTATTAAAGGAAATGTCCGGTCCCCTCTTTTGAAATGTTTGCCATCAGAGTTCTCCACGGACATCAGGTGGTTGGTTGCCTTCCCCACAGAGATGACTCTGAAGGCATTGCTCTTGTTGGACACATCGGTCCTATTGGCTTGTCACCACCCTTCTTCTGATGCCATATTCCTTTAGGGTTGGACCTGAACAGCACTTACAGATTTCCCTTCTGCTCAAAGTGAAAAACAGATGTCAACCCTGCCGCTAATATTTCTGCATTTTTTTCTAGCTTTTTCTTCCTCTCCTGCTCCCACTTGATGGTTTGGAGGATGAGAGGTCATAAAAGATTTCTGAGGGGTGGAAGGAACAAACAGCTTTTCTCATATCTCCCTCCTCCGCAATTTTCCAACCTAAAAAATGACCACTTTCCTCACCAGATGACGTCAGCACAGTCACGGTGATTCACCTGGATCCCGGGTGAGGGCTGAGTTCCCTCTGTTTCACGCCTCCCTCCTTCTCTACTTTCCTCCAGGCCCCCAGTGATGTTCCCTGCAGAGCAAAGGCCCTAAAATGTTTATTCCCTCTGCTTCCTTTCCTCTGCCTACCACATGTTCTTCTTGTCTTTGCCTGATAAGCATCTATTCTGTATACTTTTATTTACCAAAATTAAAAATTTTTTTCTTGTTCATATAAGATAGACTTTAAAATATATTTTAGAAACACTGTAACATCTACTTATGACATTTTAAAATGTACAGTGTTCCAAGGTTCCTAAATTACAATCCCTTTCTAGCCCATCTCTCCTTCGGCTTTTTGTTTTTTACTTTATTTTTATTTTTAGTTGTGGTAAAATACACATAACATAAAACTTACCATCTTAACCATTTTATTGTTTTTTCTTTGTGGTACGCGGGCCTCTCACTGCTGAGGCCTCTCCCGTTGCGGAGCACAGGCTCCGGACGCGCAGGCTCAGCAGCCATGGCTCACGGGCCCAGCCGCTCCGCGGCATGTGGGATCTTCCCGAACCCGGGCACGAACCCGTGTCCCCTGCATTGGCAGGCGGACTCTCAAGCACTGCGCCGCCAGGGAAGCCCACCACCTTAATCATTTTTAAGTATACGGTTCAGTAGTGCTAAAGTACACTCGCATTGTCATGCAACCATCGCCACCATCCATCTCCAGAAATTTTTTTTTAAATTACTAAACTTTATTTTTTGGAGCAGTTTTAGGTTCACAGCAAAATTGAGCGGGAATTGCAGAGCTCCCATATACCCCTGTCTACACAACCTGCCCTACTCTCAACGTCCTGCACCAGAGTAGTACATTTGTTACAATCCCTGGACCTTCACTGACGCATCGTTATCACCCGAAGTTCTCCAGAACGTTTCCATCTTGTGGAACTGAAACTCCATACCCATTAAACAGCGACTGCCCATCCTCCACTTCCCCCAGCTCCTGGCAGCCACCGTCCTACTTCCTGTCGCTATGAATTTGACTACTGTAGGTGCCTCTTTTTTTAAAATTTAATTTAATTTAATTTTTTTAATACAGCAGGTTCTTATTAGTTACCAATTTTATACATATCTGTGTATACATGTCAATCCCAATCTCCCAATTCATCATACCCCCCCCCCCACCTTTCCCCCCGGGTGTCCATACGTTTGTTCTCTACATCTGTGTCTCTATTTTTGCCTTGCACACCGGTTCATCTGTACCATTTTTCTAGATTCCAAATATATACGTTAATATACGATATTTGTTTTCCCCTTCCTTACTTCACTCTGTATGACAGTCTCTAGGTCCATCCATGTCTCTACAAATGACCCAATTTTGTTCCTTTTTATGGCTGAGTCATATTCCATTGTATATATGTACCACATCTTCTTTATCCATTCGTCTGTCGATGGGCATTTAGGTTGCTTCCATGACCTGGCTATTGTAAGAGGTGCTGCAATGAACATTGGGGTGCCTGTGTCTTTTTGCATTATGGTTTTCTCTGGTCTAGGTGCCTCATGTTTAAGTGGGATCATACAATTTTTGTCCTTTGGTACCTCGCTTATTTCACTTAGCATGCATAATATCTTCAAGGTTCATCCATGTTGCATGTGTCAGAATTCATTCCTTTTTAAGACAGTGATATTCCATCGTATAGATGGACCACATTGTGTTTATCCACTCATTCATCGAAGGACACTTGAGTTGCTTCCACTTCTTGGCTATCATGAACAATGCTGCTATGAACATGGGTGGACAAATATCTCTTCGAGACACTTCATTTCAATTCATTTGGGTATATACCCAGAAGTGGAATTGCTAGATCATATGATAATGATAGTTCTATGTTTAATTTTTTGAGGAACTGCCGTGTTGTTTTCCACAATGTCTGCACCATTTTACATTCCCATTAACATTGCACAACAGTTCCATCCTCGGCAATACTTTTTATTTTCTCTCTTTCTTTTGGTCTTTCTGTCTTTCTTTCATAGTAGCTGTCCTAATGGGTGTGAGGTGTTGTGTGCCTTTACTTTTTAAACTTTTATTAAAAGCCTGGTGTCTTTCAGTCACAATCTGATTTCCTTCAAATCTGAAGTAGGCACTTTAGGATCTTCTGTGTATCTGCTTGGATATCAAATGTTCATCTGTACATTTCCTTTCTCAAAATGTGTACAACAGGAGTGCGTTGTCTTTCTGATTTAAGTGTAACTGAATTGATATCTTCAGATGGGAAGACAGCTTAGCCAGCAGAGGCACCTGCCCCCATGGAGAGTACCTGGAATGATTCAGCCAGGTTTCCTGGTTTGGACGGGTCCCCTTCCTCCTACACCATTCCCGGACACCTGTCCCAAAGCTCTGACTGATCTCCCTCCAAGAGAATAGCCTTCCCAGACGGATCTCTCTGTGCAGCAGTCTGAGGTCCTTGGATACATTTATAGATTATATGTTGTGTGTGTGAATTTAGTGGTAGTAGTCTCAATCTCACTGAGAAATAATGAAAAGAGTCTAAAATCCGGTCATCATGGAAGGCACTCATTATTAAAACCGTGTGCCTTATAGCAAAGCATTCTTTTTTTATATAGATTTACTTTATTTATTTATTTATTGGCTGCATTGGGTCTTTCGTTGCTGTGCACAGGCTTTCTCTAGTTGTGGCGAGCGGGGGCTACTCTTTGTTGCAGAGCTAGGGCTTCTCATTGCGGTGGCTTCTCTCTTTCCGGAGCACGGGCTCTAGGTGTGCAGGCTTCAGTAGTTGTGGCATGCGGGCTCAGTAGTTGTGGCTTGTGGGCTCTAGAGCGCAGGCTCAGTAGTTGTGGTGCACGGGCTTAGTTGCTCCGCGGCATGTGGGGTCTTCCCCGACCAGAGCTCGAGCCAGGGTCCCCTACATTGGCCAGGGTCCCCTACATTGGCAGGAAGATTCTTAACCACTGCGCCACCAGGGAAGCCCCTAGCAAAGCATTCTAAAATCACATGGAAGCTAGCAAACGCAGGGAGTACAGTTTTTCCCCTTTCTACCCTGAGTCAGGGATCTTAGGGAGGTGGTGTTTCCAGGGCCATGTCACCCCTTTGGTTACTGCTCGGCAGGGTGGCTCAGCCTCCAGCCCTGTTGGTCTGGCTGGGAAGCAGCTTCTCTCCACTAGAGGGCAGCAGCCTCCCTTATTCAGATCACTCTTTGGAAATCCAGGGAGGCCTCTTGCTCTTTTATGTTGGACTGGGCCTCCGGCCTCTATTTTTAGGCCCTCTATGTTGACCTTGAGTGTTCAGGCCTGGAGACCCCCCCTCCCCGGGTCAGGAAACGGCATATTCTCTTGGAGACCTTGGCCGAGACCCCCTCTGGGAGTCAAGTTCCTGCCGGAAAGCAGGCTGCGAGGGTGGGGTAAGACAGGTCACCTTTCACAGAGCATTCAAGGCCCCTGGGGGTTGGGGGCTGGGTGGGGGGAAAGCATGCCATTGTCTCGTCACATTTTAAGTTCTCAAAACTAAAGTAAAATGTTAAAATAAAAGAAAAATTGCAAAGTCCAAAAAACAAAACAAAACAAAACTGCCTTTATCTACTTTGCCTTCCTCTATGGTACTTCCTAAAAAGTTGAGAATTGTGTGGGAGGCACAGGAAGCCGTCCTCTCTGCTTCCTCACTTGATTGTGTGACCTCTTGGTAGCATTTAGACCATGGAAGCTTTAAGAGTCACCAGATAAAAGAGCAGACACCCAGGCCCCGCCCTCGGAGGTTCCAGCTCAGTAGGCCCAGGGTGTGGCCCAAGAGTCTGCCTTTTTGGCAAACACCTTATTTGATTCTCAGGCAGAGGATCCTCAAACCACACGTTGAGAAACTTTCCACTGTACTACATCCTCTGGTGCCATTCACTTAATCTGAGAGTCCTAAGGTAAGTTTTCTATTCCACGTGGGAACCATCCATGCAGGAATTCCATACATTTTAATATTTCAGTTACAGGCCACTTCTCTTGTATAACCCTGAGCCCCCTGGGAAGCCCCCATCTTAGGGTCTGAAGTGTAGTGTCTCCCAGCCTCCCTCCACCCCGCTGATGCTCCCTGATTCCCCTGGGCCAGGCAGCCTTCTAAATTGCTTTCATTTTTTTCACAGCTCTTGGGAGAAACCTTTCCTCCTGGGATGGAAGCCCCCAGATGAGGGTTTGGCTGTGCCTTTCCCTCCCTAACAGAGGGGCTTGTCTCAACACCAACTCCAAACAGGCACACACACACACACTGTGCAGCTCTAACAACTGCGACTGTTCTCTAAGTACAGCCCAGCAGCCAGACTGTAGCTCAGTTTTCGGCTTTTCATGGTGCCTTCTGCTCTGATGGTGCTTGGTAAAAGTTCATGTCCACAAGTCTGAGGATCAGTCATTACCCTACCTGTGTCTGGGAGCGCCAGGATTAGAACCACTGAACCAAAATCCACTTTGGAGAACGCGAGGCCCAAGCAACAAGTAATTGGGAGGGGGGGCTCCTGGCACCTCTTAGTCCGACACGAATGGTGTCTTTAAGACACAGCAGCACATACTGCCGCATCTTTGACACACACACACACACAATGCCTGCTTTCCCATCCCTGCTACTACGGGTTCCCCGCTTCCAGCACTTTCTTGCTTGATTCTCACACTAATTCCTACGCCTCTGGGTGGCAGCCCTTGGCTATCTGCTCTGGGTCTGGTATTGAGATCTAAGACTAAATCCGTCATCAGTTCGTAATTACCTGGTCCTGAGCTCCCACACGACTCCAACATCAGAGGCAACCTCTTGGAAAACGCGCCGGGGCCTGTCTTCTGAGAGGCTACCCCACCTGCTCCCAGTGGAGCATCCACTCGTAGGCCCACGTGGCAGCCAACAAGGACAGCTGCCTGGCAGCCCAGAGAGGTCCAGGGTTGCAGGGAAGGGGGTTCCCAAGTTAGCCCGGCCCTAAAGAAGGTGGGTCACCGTGGCTCAGTGGCGCTGGGACCCAAGTAGGCTCGCAAGAGCCCGATGCGATGCGTGAAGCCATCACTTACCGTGAGAAATAAGATCAGCTATTTCTATCAGCCCAACCAACGCAACAGGCAGGGGCAGGGAATGGGGTGGGGGGGCGGGGCTTCCTTTTGTGGGTGTGGCTCAGAACAAGTGTGGTGGGAAGTACGACTCCAGTGTGAGTGGCAGGGGTCTCTGCTTGCGTTCAGTCAGAGTGGATATTCAGCAGAATACCCTCCGTGACCCCACAGGTTATTAATGGCTGGAGCTTATTCTGACTGAGCAGCACCTCTGCCATATAAGTTAAATATTTTAAGCATTACCCTTAATAATAGGTGCGTGTAACACCTGCCAGAAGAGTCAGAGTTTCTGGGAGCCTGACAGGTTGTCTCTCCCCCGGACTGACTATAAGCCCCTCATTAGACTTCACAAGGTTAATTTAGCATCTAGCACATAGTAGGTGCTCAATGGCACATAATAGGACTGACTGACTGACTATAAGCCCCTCATTAGACTTCACAAGGTTCTACTCCTTGGTTAATTTAGCATCTAGCACGTAGTAGGTGCTCAATGGCACATAACAGGTGGTTGTGATGTTGAGCTCAAACAACTGACAGTGCCCGGCTGGGCTCTGCCACGTTTGCCCCTGGGTTTCCCTTTTCTGGGCCTCCATGGTTGACCACTCCCCTAGTTGTGACGTTCTTTCTTCGCATACACCAGGCTATCCTGGGAGGTACCCTGTCTTTCGGGTGACCTTGCTGACTCAACAACCAATATCTGACTGAACACCAACTACATGCCAGGCTTGGGGGATATGCCAGTGAGCAAAATAGTTATGGTTCCTGCTCTCCTGGAGTCAGGTCTGAAAAATGAGTCAGGCATTAAACATGTAAGATGAATAGTGTGGACAGAGAAGGACCAGGGTTGTGGGAGCACATGGCAGAGGAATGAGGCAGCCTCTTGGAGGAAGTGATGTTACAGTGAGATTTGAAGAGTTCACTGAGTAAAGGGAAAAGGGGCAGGAGAGGTAAGAAGAAGGGTAATTCAGGCAGAGCAAACAGCATTTACAAAGACTCAGGTATGGGCAAGAGTGAGTGGTGTCAGACCAGCAGGAGAGGAGCTGAAGAGGTGGGCTGTCGGCACGTCGAGGTCTCGGGATGTGGTGGCCGGATGAACGCACCTTGCAAACCTCCAGCTCCATGGAGTGTAATTGGCCGAGAGCTCCAGCTGCCACGCTCTAAAATCCATTCACACCGAAGCGTGGCTTCCCTGGCTTCTCCCAGGCAGTGCCTGGGCACCTTGGGGTACAGCGCAGGGCAGGCTCATTCCCGGGAGGCACGGGACTCCTGCGATGCCAGCTTTGGCTCAAGGACTCAGTGGCTTTGCTGACCCTTCCTTAGACCGCACAGTAGTCCGGGACACTTCTACCTTCCCTTCTCGCCTCTCTCCTTCACTGGGGGTCAGACTCGCATCACAGTCTGACAGCTCTCCCAGTCTCTCAGGTTCCTCTCACTGACATTTCCCCAAAGAAAATCCTTACATGTTTAATATTAACTTTGTGTGTGCTTCTGGGAAGATCTGGACGAACACATGAGGCTTTATCCTCCTGATAATGGCCAGTGGTGGAGGGTTTTAAATGAGTGACACGATCAGAGTATATCTGGAAAAGAACAATGTGGCTGCAGGGTGAAGAATTTGGTCAGAGGGGATCGGGAGAAGGGCCAGGAAGGTGATTAGGAGGCTGTTACAGTGGCCCAGGTGAGATAGCTTAGACTAGGGGGCGGCAGTGGGGATTCAAAAATGTGATTGATGGGCTTCCCTGGTGGCGCAGTGGTTGAGGGTCCGCCTGCCGATGCAGGGAACACGGGTTCGTGCCCCGGTCTGGGAAGATCCCACATGCTGCGGAGCGGCTGGGCCCGTGAGCCACGGCTGCTGAGCCTGCGCGTCCGGAGCCTCTGCTCCGCAACGGGAGGGGCCACAACAGTGAGAGGCCCGCGTACCGCAAAAAAAAAAAAAAAAATGTGATTGATGATGGAAAACAGGAAGAAGGAGAAGTGGCACTGGGTGATGGATTGAATGTGAAGTGTGAGGGAGGAGTTGAGGATGACTCTAGGATCCTGGCTCATTCTACAAGCGGGTGGAAGCTAGTCGTCGGGTGTTGTCCAGCTCTGCTTAGGGAAAATGCAGCATCTGGCCAACAGAAAGGTGAGCTCTATTACGGGTCAGGACAGCTCACTGGCCTTCCCACTACCTGGGTGAAACACCTCTTGGGAACATCCAACATGGTTTGTTTGAGTTCATGCTCACTTAACAGCCTTCGGATGGTTAATTAGACACACGGGCATTCAGATGCCAGGCAGATCCCTCTGGAAAGGAATAGTGCCAACTAAAAATGGCTAAATGAATTGGCATTCCAGTTTACCCAACAATGTCCTGGATGCCTGACGTTCCTGAGCCAACCTCTCCAAGCTGCTCAGCTCTGTGATACTGGTGAGGATGGAGACTGGACCCTGGATCAGAGAAACTCCACTCTGTTCTCAGAGGCCCTGGTGTAGACAGCCAGCTGGCCTAGTAGGATGTGGAGGGATGAATAATGGCTGCTAAAGATGTCCATATCCGAATCCCCCGAATATGTGACTGTGTCACCTGACGTAGTAAAAAGAACTTTGAAGATGTGATGACATTAGGACTGTGTGCTGGGGAGATCATCCTGGATTATGATCTGAGTGGGACCAATGTAATCACAAGGGTCCTTAAAAGAGGGACAAGGAGAAGCAGAGAGCAGTAGATGTGACAACAAAAACAAGAGATTGGAGTGATGCAGGGAAGGGGCCGATTTCCAGGTGTGGGCAATCTCCAGAAGCTGGAAAAGAAAAAGAGACAGTGTCTCTTGTAGAGCCTTCAGAAGAATTACTGGACTGCTGACAACTTGATTTTATCCCAGTGATATTGATTTTAAAATTCTGACCTCAGAAATATAAGATAATAAATTCATGTTGTTTTAAGCCACGAAGTTAGTGGTCAGTTGTTACAGCGGGAATAGGAAACCAACACACAAAACGAGTGCACCACCTCACCTTTTCAAGAGGCAATAAATAGCAGATTTATACTATGTTGTACACCTAAAACTAATACAATATTGTAAATTAACTATACTTCAATTTTTGAAAATAGAAGATTTAAAATAAATGAATGAAATAATATATAATAATATAGTAATAATTATATCTATAATAATATGATTATATATATATATAAAATGCCTATTTTCAGGTCATAGTGACTAAAATAAAGGGCCATGTAGAGTGGATATGTGTCATATTTGTGACTGCTTAACATCTTTTGAATAAATAACTTTCCTATTGTCAGACTTTTAGGCCAGAACTACATTTCCCAGGATCGCTTGCAGCTAGAACACAAGCATGTGACCCAGACTCCACCAATCAGATGCACCGTTGTGAGAAGGCACCTGGAGGAATTGTTTCCTAGGGGCCTCAGGGGAGCAGTCGGTTTGAGATCTCAGGGCAGCAGGGGCAGAGGTGGTGGTGTCCTAGCTCAGTAGCTAAAGTGCCAATGGCACCTTCACTCCAGCAGTAGTGGGAAAGTGATTTGGGTATTGTTCCAGGCTGTAGAGCCTCCAGGTATGACCTTCTGGCCGTCCTAGAAATTCTGTAAGCCACACAATTATCCTTCAATAAATCAGTTTACTAGTTAATCTTACGGTGTGGATTTTTTTGTTTGCAGCTAAGGACTCTGAATGATGCATCACTTCATGGCATTGTGGTAAGTAACCAGTCAATTTTAGCAGCTGGAAGGTGAAGCATTTGCAGTTTGCTCTTCCAGCCAGGCAGAATGGTTCATAGGATCAGGAGATGCAGGCCAAAGTGCACATTAGTTCCCAGTTACAGCTGCAGAGCGTCAGGGCCACCGCAGAACAGCTGGTCCTCTTTAAGCCTTGAGCGGCCATGGAGAGAGACCAGGGTTCACATAGTGAGTGAGGAAAGCTCCAAATGGGTTTTCCTGAGCTGCAGAAGGGCCCATCTGGAGGAGGCGAGGGATTACTAAAATAGTTTCCTCAGACACAGGTGAGGGAGCTGCTAGAAACATCTTTCAGAGTCAGTTTCCCCCAGGGGCGGGTAGCCAGTCCCCATTTCCGGTTTGGGGAGAAATGCCTGAAGTGTTCCTGACCTTCCTGGGACCGAGAGCTCTCAGGGATGAGGCAGCCAGATGTGAGCTGAGCCTTGACACCCATCCCGCTTCCAGGAGCTCATGCTCATCCTGGAACACTGTCAAGGAGATGACAGATGTGCCTTCTTCTTGGGGTCAGCTTCAGATGAAGTCATCCTTTCCCTCTGGACTCTGTCAGGATTAGTGCTTGGTATTTCTGAGTCACTTCACAGTTTATAAGCACTTTGGGAACCCGAGGTACTGAGTGTCTCTGTGCATGAAATTTTATACTGTGCCTTTACTCCTAAGGATGCTCTGGAAACCCTGAACCAAGAACGATGACCCCCAAATTAAATGTTATATAGATAGAGACTTTTGAGAATTTAAGAAGCATGAGAGAAGGGGAAACTGTGAATGGACATTCAAGAAGGCATAGGAATTTTAGCTACTAGGAAATCAAATCCATGTCTCTAGATGATCTCACATCCTCCAGGAGACACTGTTTGTGTTTTCTTGGATCCTACAAGAGGCAAGTAGAGTGGTTTTATATATGGTTTCATTTGAAGAATGCTAATCCCAGGAAAATATTTTTTCCTTAAAAAATACTGTTGAAGAGAGGTTTCCTGATTACCATTGCCTGATCTACCCTTAGACATTTTTATTCCTTTGATTTAAGGCTAAAACATCCTAATCCAAAGTCTCAAGAGGGTAAATGTTAAGACCTTCCCAATAATAACTAATAATAGTAATCAATATAAGGATTTGATCAGATCCTTTCCAACATCCCTTCAGCAGAACAGTTTCCCAAGAAATAAATTTCAAGTTTTGATTGGGGGTGGGGGTAGGTTAGGACATTAATTGATGAACTAATTACATTAGGGAAAAACTGTTCATTCCCAAGGAGCCCTTTCTTGAGGAAAGCTGGAAAGATGTCTTGGACGCATCCTCCCTTCCTTTATGGTACGTGTGCTTTATTCATTACCCTAGGACGTTTAGCCCCAGATAGGGTTTGCTCTGGGCCTGACCCTAGTTAAAAGTTCAAGTAGAATTCTGATAGTAACTAAGATTCCTACCCAGTGCAATACAAGAATCAGTGATCCGTGTTAATTGCGCTTTGCTGATATGGCTGCAATAAATCGAAATCATTGCGGATGTGGACACAATGAGCTGTATGTGAACAGTAATGTCTGTTTAATGCCTCTTTTTCCCAAGTGCATGTTCATTTAAAGCAGAGTCTTTAAAGAAGACTCTAGCTCCAGGTTCAACCAACCACTTGGTACATGTGAACACAGGAGACCAAGGGCCACCCTTCCCAATCAAGGGATCCCTGAATAATGTCCCTTTGTCCCCCAGCCACCCAATTCACCCATGGAGGAGGATCCCTGCCCCCTTTCCATGTCTGCAGAAAGTGCATTGCTTTTCTTTTTTTAATTAATTAATTTAGTTATTTTTGGCTGCGTTGGGTCTTCGTTGCTGCGTGCGGGCTTTCTCTAGTTGTGGCGAGCAGGGGCTACTCTTCGCTGCGGAGCATGGGCTTTAGGTCCACAGGCTTCAGTAGTTGTGGCACGCAGCCTCAGTAGTTGTGGCACATGGGCTTAGTTGCTCCATGGCATGTGGGATCTTCCCGGACCAGGGCTCGAACCCGTGTCCCCTGCATTGGCAGGCGGATTCTTTAACCACTGCGCCACCAGGGAAGTCCCTGCATTGCTCTTCTGTTATGGGCATTCTTGGCTAGACTTTGTACCACGCAAGAAAATCTAAACATTGTTCCTCTCCTGCTCACTCAAGACAGTCTCTTTCTCCAGAGCTGGATCTCAGAGCTGGGCAGTCCCTGTGCTCTCACCGTGTGTCCAGGTGAGATGCATTTGGCAGATAGGACTCACTTAACACACCCATCTACCCACCACGATGCCAGATCCTCCGAGACAGCCCTTCCTGATACTCTTAGCCCCCAGCTTGATAATCAGAACCCGAATAATGTGTCAGCTTCACACGGATCACCTGCTTTGCAGGATCTCGACTCCTGAAGTTAGGAAGTCCCTGGAGGGTCACCACTCAGCTTTCCCCAATGCTGGTGCCAGTTTAACTCCAAGATGGTCTAACACATGTTGTTGTTTGTTTCTGCTCTGAGGTGACCCCTGCCCTTCCTGTACCCCAGGAAGCAGGATGTAGTCACTCTTCAATAATCTATAAAATACCAAGAATCACCTACTCAACATTCTGAAAATGATAGCAAACATTTTTAAGTATTACAGCAGGAGGACGTGGTAACGTGTATCCTGCTTTGGAACTAACAAAACATCCCCTTTAGCCCTTTGCTTCCTTTCCCTCCCTGAAGGAATTTGCTGTTGTTTGTAAACATAATATACTCTTAACACTGGCTCTGTTTAACCACTTTTTCAAACTTAGCCTTTCTGCTTATTCTTAGTAAGTCAGTTTTGATTTTTTTTTTGAACCAACTCTATTGAGGTATAATTTACATGTAATAAAATGCACCTGTTCTAAGTGTACAGTTGAATGAGATACAACAAACTCATTGTGTAACCACCACCATACTCAAGATATAGAATATTTTCCATCACCACCAAACGTTTCCTCATGCCCTTTCACAGTCAACCCCCCTCCCCACCCCCAGTTCCAGGCAACTAGTGATCTGCTTTCTGTCACTATAGATTAGTTTTAAAGAGCTTTGATTTTAATGAGAATATATTGTGGTCAGTAAAGTAGCATTCTGCATGATTCTGCTCAAAACCCTTCAAGGGTACAACATGAGACAATTTTAACGTTGAAAAAAATTGCAATTTGTGTGTTATCTGAGCCACATAACATCTACCCCTCTGTTGACTTCCTTCCTTTCTTTAGTGTGGCAAAGTGCTTTCAAAGATGGCGTCAACACTTCCATCCTCCCTGGAACCTCATGCCACTCCTCCCAACAAGTGGTGGAAGATATCTCTCCTCCCCTTGAACCGAGCCTGTCTTTGTGACTTGATTTGACCAAAAGAACGTGGAGGAAGGGATGCTCTGCCAGGCCCAGGCCTTATGAGACCTGATAGTGTCTGCTTTTGGCCTCTTGGGATTTGGCCACCACGGATAAGCTCAGGCCAGAGAGCTGAATGACAAGAGCCTGCCTGGGGAGGGAGAGGCCCGGTCAGCTCCCTGCTCTTCCAGCCCCAGCCAAGGAGCCAGACATGGGAGTGAAGCCATCCTGGATGTTCCAGCTCCGGCCGAGCTCTCAGCTAAATGCAGCCACGTGAGTGACCTCAGCCAACTCCATACAGAGCAGAAGAACTAACCTCCCGGCCGAGGCCAGCCAACCCACAGAATCATGAAAAATAATAAATTTGTATTGTTTTAAGCCACTAAGTATTAGGGTAGTTTGCTGTACAGAAGCAGATATCTAATGCAGTCAGGAACAGTGATGGATGGTAATGCCCTCCTAGAAACACTTGAAACAACACTTCAGAAAGGAAAGGACACACAGCCTCCACAATACCCTGAAGCCCTGTCTGCTCCTCTGTGAATTTTCAGATGTTTGTTAAACTCACTCCTACTAGAGGAAGCAGAACCCAGGGTGCAGTCCCCGGCCACGAGGGGCCTCGTCAGGGGCTCTCGAGAACTCAGTGTGAGGGTTGGTTCAGGGAAGAAAGGGGCCCCAGACCCTCGTAGTTCCCTTTCTCCCTGTGGCCTTTCAAAGGGAGGGTCTCACACAGAAAGGAGTCATAGCTGAAGAATCTGAGTCTCTAAGGAGACCTAGGGCCCTATAGGAGGTTAGGAGCTTCTGAGAGCCGAGTTTCCTTAGGAAGACCCAGATGAGAAATAATGCAGGAGTTCCCATGTTCAAGGCGTGATCCGTAGCATGTAACAGTTACTCACAAAGGTGTTTGTTAAATCAATCAATTTCTGCCTGAGTTATCTGGACGTTTCATTAGGTTCAGGGAATCCAAGACCGGTGCTAAGGTATCCCCCAGGCATGGACAATCCACTTGGACAGTTCCTGGGGCATCATACACACTCTCCAGACCAGAGAGAGCCACAGGAAATTGAATCTGGAGCTGAATTGTTGGCCTGTTGTAGACTTGACCTTCACCTACCATTGAACCACATGGTGGGGTGAGCTTGGGTCATCAGCATAAGCCCATCACTTGCATTTCTTTCCTGAAGACCCCCTCATCTTCAAATCTCCAGGTCATGCAAAAAAGATCTCCTCTAGCAGTTACTCATTTGAATTGGGGAGGACTCCTAATGGGATGTATGTAAATTGTTGCTGTAAATGTTTGAATAACCAGGTGGTAAAAGCAAGGGGACCAGCATTTCCTGATAAATATGGGCGGTCAGCTGCCAGCAGAGGCTGTTTTGAATTGGATACGGTAAGCAGTGAGAACAAAATGGCTTTGCCTCTATTTCACCCGGAGTATCCACTGGTTGACAAGCCCCTGAGAAGAAGGAAGACAGGGGACAAGAGGAGTGTCCTGTATTGGGGCCAGAAGATGCTTCTGGCCCTCATCTTAATCTTTCAGTGTTTACAATGGCCCCGGCCCATTTTCTGGGTCTTCGTGTTCCCTGTGCATGCATTTGAGGTGGGTTTCCGTAGAGTCACCTCTCAGAAAACAGAGGAAGGGGAAAGAGGTGGAAACGTGGTACCACGGGAGTCTTTCTGCAAGAAGGGCCATGAGCGAGTGGCAAAGGCAAGGGAGGCCAGGGCACAGGCCAGCAGTCGATGTGGAGCAGTGCAAAGGGGGTGTCGAAAAGAGTTATCACTTTCTAAATTGGCTTGTGCCTTTTTGCACAAATCAAAAGGCCGTGTCCCTCTGCTTATGCAAGATCTCTCCGTGTATGCAAGCTGTTTTGAAATGCTTTAAGTGCTGCATGAACCACAGGTGGAATGACTGCTGTTATTAGCTCTGTCTGGAAGATGGCCACACCCTCTGGCATCTGACTGAGTAGGAAAAAGGCCCCAGGGTATCCTGTGCTGGGGACACCAGGTGACCGTACAGAGTCCACACCAGCCGGGAGATCCCAACAGGTGCAGGGCTGATGGGAAATGAGCAAGCTTGGACGGTTTTCCTGCGTAGATGGAGCGTCCGGCTGAGTCACTCTTCCCTCTGCCTGGGGGAGTGAAGTCACAAGTTCTTTGCTCTGTCTTGCCAGCCCTTCTCTTCCCTCCCCGTAGCACTCTTGCCTTCTCTAGGACAGCAAACTAAACATAACTGGAATCCAGAACACACTTTAACGGACTTTTCCTCATATACTTAATATCTAAGAAAAAGCGTCACATGGCAAACAGACACCTCCCAAAACAAGAGCCAACCACTTGGCAAAACCAAGCTATTATCAAGGATTTTTAGAAGAAAACAAGAGGTGAAGTATAATGTAGGGTCAAAGACAAGTCCAGAGCAATCCTACCCTTAATACTTTTATAGGCTGAAAAATGAGATTGATATTCTTTTTTTTTTTTTTTTTTTGCAGTACGCGGGCCTCTCCCGTTGCGGAGCACAGGCTCTGGACGCGCAGGCTCAGCGGCCATGGCTCACGGGCCTAGCCGCTCCGCGGCATGTGGGATCTTCCCGGACCGGGGCACGAACCCGCATCCCCTGCATCGGCAGGCGGACTCTCAACCACTGCGCCACCAGGGAAGCCGGGACAGCATTTTAATCTCCGTGACATGTAGGAATACAGCCTCACTGGCTGGGGATGTTCCTCAGGCCATTATAAAGGTGAAGTTTACCTTTGGACTCTTTTAGTCACAAGTTACAGAAACCTGTTTAAAATGGCTCAAGTAAAAAGGGGACATTTGTATCAGGATATACTGGTGTCTCAGGGAACCCAAGGGCAAGAAGGGCAAGTAGTCTTGCGAGGGCCTGGAACCAGAACAAACACATGTTCCAAACAGACATCCCATTTCTGAATCTGCCAGCAGAGAATGTTGGAATCTTCTACGACCCAGCTGGGTCTGACCCACTCGGTGAAATGGTGTAGTCCAGTCCAAGAGGGGACAGGGAGACAGACTTGACAGCCAGAAAAAATACCCTATTATATACAAAAATTAAATGTGTGATAAAGCATAACAAATGGGAAAGATTAGTCAACAAATGGTGCCAATAGCATTTAGAAGTTCATTTTACTTAATACACCAAAATAAACTCCAAACTAATTTTAAAATAATTTTAAAAATTTTAAAATAGTTTTTAAAAGTATACCATAAAACCTAAAATAAAATATCACTTAATGTTAATTGAGACTCTAATGAAAAAAGGGAACAGGTTCTAAGCCCAGAAAGCACAGAGAAAAATAACAAAGAAATGTTGACATCTATTGACTGCTTAATTATGGTCAGTCTCTATTTTTAAGCACTTTGTCCACATAATCTGATCTATCTTTCAACCTTATGAAAATGGTATTATTATTCTCATTTTTAAAGATGAGTGAACTATGGCAGAGAGATATTAAGTAACTTGTCCAAGATCACACAGTTCGTGGCAGAGCCGTTTTACCCGGAACTGTCTATCCTGAAAGCCAAGGCTCTAATCCTCCATATCGTAAGGTCTCCTTCATATACATTTAAATGGGTTTAAAAGGGCCAAGTTCATTCGTTCAACATGTATTTATTGAGCTCCCACTACGGGATGGACACTGCTCTAGGCCCTGGGCATACAGCAATGAATCGGGCAGGCAAGCTGCCTGACCTCAGGGAGCTTATGTTCTAGACTCTAGAATCTAGAGAAGGTACATACTATTTTTTAAAAAAATGAATAAATAAACCAGAGAGTTTCCGACTTCGGCAAGTACTGTAAAGAAGAAAATCTAGGGCTCTGTGATGAATAGTGACTTAGGTAGATTGGGTGCTTGGGGAGAGCTAGGGGACGGAGCCTGGCTGGTGGAGGAGACACAAGGCATCGGGGAACAAGAAGAAGCCAGGAGGACTCAGATTCCGGGCTAGGGTGGATTGGAGTGCCATTTACTAAGATGGGGAAGAAAAGCAAAGGTACAGCAGGTTTAGGGAGCAATACTGAGGGTCCCATCTCAAGATGTGTTAAATCTGAATGGCCCATTAGGCACCCAAGCTTGCCGTACAACTTCTAATACGTGCATAGCAAATATCACAAAGCATTCGTATTGGGTACCTTGACGAGAAAAACACACTGAACTTGCAGCAGATGTGTGGGCAAAGGATGGGAAAAGACAATTTAGAAAAGGGAAAATAGAATCAATAAACAAACCTGGGAAAATATTCAGTCTCACTAGTAATCCAAGAAATGAAACTTGAAACATGAATGAGGTAGTATATTTTTAAGTACTAAATTAGAAAAAAATTTAAAAACAACACCCAGTGGAGCCAGGGTGAAATTGGTACTCTTCAGACACTGATGATGACATTGTAAAGTGGCACAAATATTTCGGAAAGTAATTTGCCCAGGGTCATAAAAATTCTATAACCTTGGACCCAGTTTTTTCACTTTGGGGATTCTCCCTTTAGGAAAAGATACTGTGTGTCCATGGTGTTTAGCACAGAATTATTAAGAGTGAAAATTCAAAAACAGAAACAAAGCAGCAGGGAAATGGTTACATAAATTATGGTAAATCTACTCCACTAGAGCCCCGTGGCTGCTGGTTTACCTCCAGTAATGAGTGAGGAAAGTTCTTCCTGGTGGCTAAGATGATCCAGTAGAAACAGCAGGCTGGGAGGCCACAGCCTGCCTCAGGTGTCCCGAGAGGCCCAGGCCTGGCTGGAGGGACACTTCAGGCCTGGTCCCCACAGCCGGGGCACCTGGGAGGATGGAGCCACTGCAGCTCCTGGGACTGGTGGGACTGGCTGGAGTCTCTGAGATGCCACAAGGTGAGAAGGAAGGAACCCACATCCTGCAAGGCGTGTGCCCCATTTCTACCTCAGGTTACAGAACTTCTGACAACACCTGTGTGGCTGCAGAGGCCTTTCCCCGAGATGCAGAGAGAGCCAGATGACCCCTGCTGCGCGGCACGGGGCCCCGGGCCCCGCCGTTTGCCTCTCTCGGTGCTGTGTCTCTGACCACCCTCCGCTTTGCATGGGCTTTGTCGGGAAACACCTGAAATCACAAGTGAAGGGGCTCAAGGTCCTCGCCCTTCAGCTGCTCGGCAAGCTGTTTAAATGTGAGCCATTGGTTCCTAGGCAATTTCCTTTGTGACCACTAAAGCCGGCGTGGCATGCATTCTCCGGTCTCAGCGGGCAGTCTCCTCTCTTGGGGAGGGGATCTCCTAGGCGTCACATGACCCCCAGTTTTTCCATGCGTGTGAGGAGGAGGGAACCCAGGCCCTGTCTCCAGGAGAGCCTTTGTTAGCCCAGCCCCTGACCCCTCCGAGCAGCTTAGGCCAAGGGCACTTCAAAAGTGACCCGAGGAGGTACAATGGGCCAGAGAATGTGGCCAAGGGCAGGGAGGAGTGTCAGGAAAGCCCCAGCACAGCACAGTGAATCAGGAATCCGGGATCACCTCTCACTCCTTCCCATGATCCCTTGGAGAGACTCCTGTGTCCAAGTCAGACAGCACTCGGGAGCCTCCCTGCCCCCCGGACTGGACCCAGCTTGCGTCTCAGGGGTGGCAGCACCTCTGCCACCAGCCTGCGGGTGGAGCTGTGCCAGGAGGCCACAGCGGCAATGCAGTGGAGCAGCCCCGGCTGAGAGCACAAGAACCGGGCACTGCACGCTCGCCACATCCCCTGCTAACCCTCTCGGTCACCAACATTTTCTGGAATCAGCTGTGCCCACCTGTCTCGAGGTTCCATCTCCCAGGAAAGCAATAGACCTCCTAGACACGCAGCTCTGTGGCCACACGCCTCACCCTTATGCAGGGCCTGATGCAGACACCCAGAGCTTGCCTTAAATATGTGCTAACAATTTCCCTGATATGAACTTTGAATACTTGGTGTATTGCCCTTCTCAGCCCCCACCTCGCTCAAACACCCAGCACGGGGCAGGCTGCAGAGATCTCTTCAGAGGTGCCGCTCGTTGCTTTTCACTCACCCCTCCCACCTCCAGGCCCATCACTGCTGAACGGATCCAGCTGAGCTCATAATTTAGCTCCAGGGCCCTGCCCCTGGCTACAGCAGTTTGGACCAAATGGGGTATCTGAATGTCAGCCAGCAAGCTGTGGCTGCAGCTCTAGCCCGAGAAGGGCTGGTCAGATTTCTCTCTGGATTCATCCAGCATCAGGACACTGAGGGCTCTGGCAGAGAGTCCAGAGCTCCAGGAAGATGGGAGGCTGACAGAGGAAGAGTGCAAAAGGAACAAAAGTGCCTCTATAAGAAGCTGAAGGAGGGGACTTCCCTGGTGGCGCAGTGGTTAAGAATCCGCCTGCCAATGCAGGGGACACAGGTTCGAGCCCTGGTCCGGGAAGATGCCACATGCCAGGGAGCAACTAAGCCCGTGCGCCACAACTACTGAGCCTGCGCGCCTAAAGCCCACAACAAGAGAAGCCACCGCAATGAGAAGCCTGCGCACCACAACGAAGAGTAGCCCTCGCTCGCCGCAAATAGAGAAAGCCCGTGCGCAGCAAGAAAGACCCAACGCGGCCAAGAAATAAATAAATTTGTTTATTTATTTATTAAAAAAAAAAAAAGCTGAAGGAAGCATCTAGTTCCCCACCAGCAGTGGTCAGCCGGCAGGAAGAGAGGTCTTCCTTACAAACCCTTTGGAGTGACTGCTGTCCTAAATCTTTATGACTCTGAGCTGTGTTCCAATGCTCCCAACAAGGGGAATCCGAAACTAGAGACCCCATCACCCAGAAACATGCAACTGATCCATCTGGGGCTCACAGGGCACAGGTACCAGGAGCATCCCCTCTGGGCGGGTCTGACTGACTTCCTCAGACACCAGAAGGAGGAAGCCGGTGCTTCCTGTTGTCTCACTTTTGTTCTCGCTCAGCGCTGACTGTCCACTGGGCTTTCAAGGCTGAAGGCCCCACGACCATCCTGATACCCTCGCTAAAGCCACAGCTGTGTCCTCGGCCTCCCTTTCGACAAGCCACATAATCTGTATGGCTTGGGTAGTTTTACCCAGGGTTGCCTGGATTCCATGCTGCACCAGAATCGCTAGAGGAGAAAGGCTGCTTAGTAATCATATATTCACCTCCAGGTCTCACCCCAGACATAGTGAATCAGAACCTCCAGACCTGGAGTCCTGAATCTGTATCTTATAAGGCTCCCAGAGGATGCTGGTGCATAGCCCGGGGTGGGGACCACGGAGCCAGGCCAGCTCCATCTACTCCGGAGGTGGAAACAGGCCGCGGGAGGGGAGGTGTCTTGCCTCGGCCGCTCAGCTTTCAGTGGTAGTGGTGGCTGGGTGCTTTCCTCTCTAAACAGGCTGCATTCCCAAATGAGATTCCATCTGTGTAGTCACCTGGGTCTCATTTCTCGGATGCTCTTTGGGAGCACAAGTGGGGGAGAGGAAATGGACAAGGTGACACTTATTTCACACTCAGGACCTGGGCCCCGGATCCACCTCATTTATCCACACCCCTGTGGAGATGTACACACATGTGTATTAATATGTAGCTTCTGGGCTTCCCTGGTGGCACAGTGGTTGAGAGTCCACCTGCCGATGCAGGGGACGCGGGTTCGTGCCCCGGTCCGGGAAGATCCCACATGCCGCGGGCCTCTCACTGTTGTGGCCTCTCCCGTTGCGGAGCACAGGCTCCGGACGCGCAGGCTCAGCGGCCATGGCTCACGGGCCCAGCCGCTCCGCGGCATGTGGGATCTTCCCAGACCGGGGCACGAACCCGTGTCCCCTGCATCGGCAGGCGGACCCCCAACCACCGCGCCACCAGGGAAACCCAGATATATAGTTTCTTAATCATGCAAAAGGAGGACAGAAAGGACACCACTTAGACAGACTTTCCATTTCTGGCCAATTGAGCTATTTCTTGTTACTGGATGTGATTTCCCTGCTCAATTCCCTAAGGCTCATAACAACAGAAAGTCAACATACACAAACCTCCGGCACTGATAGCACCCCCTGAAAGGGAGTACTGCTACTCCCCAGCCCTCGAAGGAACCAAAAAACAAGACAAACCTGGAGAAACCCTGGTAGAGCCCCAAGGGCAGAGCAAGGCCTGTTTCGTTCATCACTGAGTATGTCTTCAGGCTCGAGCACAGTGTCCGACATGCTGTTCACTAAAGACCTGTCAATCAATCAAACTTCCAGTTTTTTATTGCTCCCATTAACCCAGCTTTATCGATCTCTTCTATTCTGTTAGCGTCAGCGATCCCCCTGGCCCCTGGACCAGCTTTATCGATCTCTTCTATTCTGTTAGCGTCATCGATACCCCTGGCCCCTGGAATGAAGGGGTGTCCTGTAAGGCTTCTAGAACTTTGCAGAGGTGCTTTCCCTTTTGCCCAGCCATGACAGATCTCTCCTCCCTCCAAACTGCTGCGTTCCCCGCCTCCTGAATGGCCCCTCCCTCTCTAGCCAGGGAGCACTTGGACGCGGATCTCACCCACTGTACCTAGCTGGTTCTACCTCTTCAACAGGTCTCTCTCACCTTTCCTCTCCCCTCTGTGGGCCTCAAGTCACACTTGGCTCCTCACCAAGCCATCCTCCCTCCACTCACTTCTTCCCAAAGGGCAAGTATGTTGGTCTGATGGATTGGTTTCCCAGACATGAATTGGGCCATGATTCCTGTGGGCACCATCTTGAAGATATTCCTGATCTTTTATGAGGCAAACATGTTCTACTGCTCTGCCTCCTGAGGCTGCCCTGAGGCTTTTCCTCACCCTTTTAGTTTGGTAACTGGGATTTAGGGGAGCTAAAGAGCATTGATCTCTAGCCTAGGCCAAAGAAATATTGCACATGGTTCAGCCCAGTTTAATAGAGGTTGGGATTTGGACCCCAAACACCAGCTTCTATTAAACTTGGAGTCTTAGGGACTACAATAAATGACAAACTTGTTTTCCTCATCCAACTTCTGGACTAATTTAGAGATAAAAACGGAGGAACGAAGCATATAGATGTCAAATTGTCATCTTGGTTACAGATAAAGCTGATATTGGAGAATGTGGCTCATCCTGGAAGCAAGTAGGATTTCTTCCCCACAGTCAGTTCTGGACCAGGGCAGCTTCCAGAATGGGAGACTGGCAGATGTCAGCTCCCATGAAACCTGAAGCATGGACCAGCAGACTGCAGTGTGTGCTTTCTCCCCTGGGAGGAATCAGGGAAGCAGTGGCAAGAGACCAGAGTATTGTGCTAATTGATACAAGGATAAGTGATCCTTCTAAGCTTGGAAGGAAACACAAAGAAAGGGGAATTAATATGGCAACTTAACAAAAGTGGTATTTCCTCTTTCTTACTCAGCCTCCGTTCCCTGGATGTTTCCCTGGGAGTTTTGTAGGTCGGCAGGTGGTTGGGCTGGAGCAGGATTAGACATTCCTGGGTTCTCTGTCTTGATAACCTTGTAACGGTACCCAGGCCCACCATCATGCCTAAACCCGTCATCCCTCGTGCTGCTGCAGAATTTCAGGCCTCTGTCATCACCTCCCATCTGTGTTACTCCAATGGGCTCCTGTCTTCGTCAGTTTGGGCTGCTATAATAGAATTCCGTAGACTGAGTGGTGTATAATATAAGCAAGAGAAATTTATTTCTCACAGTTCTGGAGCTGGAAGTCCAAGATCAAAGTGCTGGTGCATTTGGTGTCTGGTGAGAGCCCACTTCCTGATTCGTAGATGGCTGTCTTCTTGCTGGGTCCTCACATGGTGGAAAGGGTGAGGAAGCTCTCTGGGGCTTCTTGTATAAGGGCGCTAATCGCACTCATGAAAGCTTTGCCCTCATGACTGTGTCACATCCAAAGGCCCCGCCTTCCAATATTATGACATTGAGTGTGGGTTTCAACCTACGGATTTTAGGGGGACACAAACTTTCAGACCACAGCAGCTCTTCACTAGTGTCCCTAAGCCAGTTCCCCCTCGAAATCAACCCCCCACTTGCACCCAGAGTGATCTTTCTAAAAACACAGATCTGACCGTGTGACTGCTGCTAAAACCCGCAGTAGGCTCCTCACCAGTTACAAAATGAAATTCTGATTAGCGTGACCCCTGCTGGATAAGAGCCCAGAACTTCCAGTGGAGGGGTCAGTGTGAGGATAGGTTTCTGGTTGCCAGGATTGAAATTTACTCAATCTGGGTTGCCTGAAAATGTGGCTCAAAAAATTTGTGGTAAAGTTCATCTAAGCTCAAATGAAGGATCAAATTCAGATTCTTCAGCTCATCATCAACCCAGAAACCCAAAGATATAGTACCTCCCTTTCAATGGCTGGATATCTGACATGCCATAAACAGGGTGTTCGGACATTGATGGATTTTCCCATCCCTCCTTACCTTCGGGTCTGTAGCAGCGGCCTCAGCCTAGAGTCTCTCACCTGGTCCTTCTCAGATGGAGGAAGAAGGTCAAAATCTGATAACAAAGTGTTATCAACTCAGGCGCTCTTCTCTCTCGGTTCACAGACTGGACCCCATAGACTTTAGGATGAAACAAGTCTCCAAGTATTCTGTGCTCGCTTCCACTCCATGTGCTCCCCCCACTCCATGTCACAGGTGATGTTTGCACCAACGATGGCAGAACTTTAACTGTGTTTTCACCCAATAGAGCGGAGTGAGAAGTGACACAGGGAGAAGATGCCTGTCTCATAACGTCTCACCATCCCATGTACCATCCAACACACTGGCGAGACGCCCTTGTCTGCCTCTGCAGTCACTCAGCTCAGCTCTCTCCTGAACAGCCTTGGGGCTGATGATTCACTCCCCTCCCCTACTTCCCAGCCTCTTGCAGCAGGGCGTCCAGAGGTCACCTCTGTCCCCTGTCCAGTCTCCTCTGGATGTGGAAATCAGCCTGAGAGGTATAAAGTAAACTGTTTTCTGATGACAGATGGTTCTGTGGTAGAAAATAAAAGAAAGAGAAGAATAATGATACTAGTTATTCCAACTTTTCTTTTTTCTTTGGGGAAGATGTCATACATAAAACAGAAGGAAGCAAGATTTTGCCGTAAAATATATCTTCCTGGAATACTCCAACAGTGGCTCTGTTGAGTGGTCAAGGCCTGATCTGGCTGAACTAATACGTACTCAGTCAAGGATGAGAATGAGAACCCAGTCCAGGCCCCGGAGGCCCTAACAACTTCTGAGGGATGTCCTGGCGTGGGACTCGGCTCCACAGACAGAGCAGGTAGCCAGCAGCAGCTCCTTTCCTCAGGAAATGCCGGCTGGAAGGGTGAAGCCCACAGTGCTCACCTTTGGTGGCTATGAGCCGGTTACTCAGTGCTCACCCTGGTATCCCTCCCACGGCCAAGGGCCTGTCTTTGGATCACTGAGAAGGTGAGCAGCTGGGCCCCCTCTTGAGGTCCCACGTAAGAACCTGGGCCTGACAGATGCTACAGCCCTGACACAGGTGAAAAGGGAGAGTGGCCAGACAGCTCCACTGCTGTCAGCAGAGGGACAGACCCAGTTCCAAAACCCCACGCCAGCTTGACCCTTCCTCTCTAGATGAAGGAAATCAGTATCTGCCTGGGTACGTTTTGAAAGGATAAATGGGCTAAGATACAAAAAATGACCAGCACAGTGCTTGGAACGTGATAGACACTTAGTAATTAACCGAGCAAGTGGGTTGAAGACCAAATACCGAGGCAACAGTCTTTTGCAGAAAGAAAAAAGCCTTATTGCAGGGCAGCCAAGCAAGGAGACAGGAGGTAATGCTCAGCTCTATCGCCCCATCAGCTTTTTTTTTTTTTTTTGGCGGTACGCGGGCCTCTCACTGTTGTGGCCTCTCCCGTTGCGGAGCACAGGCTCCGGACACGCAGGCTCAGCGGCCATGGCTCACGGGCCCAGCCGCTCCGCGGCACGTGGGATCTTCCCGGACCGGGGCACAAACCCATGTCCACTGCATCGGCAGGCAGACTCTCAACCACTGCGCCACCAGAGAAGCCCAACCCCATCAACTTTTGAGGTGGGATATTTATAGTGGAAGTAGGGAGTAAGAGGGGGAGGGGGCTTAGAAATGATTGGTGGAAGCAGTTTGTAAGTTTCAGGAGTTCTCTGCACAGCCTCGCCTGCTCTTCCTGCCTCTTCATGGGTCCTACATCTCCTAGGTGAGCAGAAGCCTGAGGCCTTCGGGTGTCTCAGGCCCCCAGTTTGGGGAGGTGGTGGGGAACAGGCCCAGGCTGGGATGTCGGGCGGGGGGTGCTTCCGAGCCCCTCTTGGAGAAAGATGCTGGGGGCTGATTCCTTAAGGTGATTTCATGGGGCCCAGCTGCTTGCAGGACTAATTGATTCTAAAGTCCAAGGGGGCCCACAAGGCCATCAGACCCAGTCCTTATCTATCTTCAAAGGGAAAACACCGCTGCTTGAGGGCACACCTTCCTTCTCAGCTAGAAGATACCATTCGCTTTTGTTCTGTCGTTGTTCTCATTCAGAGTCCTCCTACTGGGTGAGACAACCCGCTGGATTCTATGCCTGCCCGGGTGTCTTGAGGGCCAGGGCAATGCAACTCTCTTCCCTCCCCACCTGACTCCCTGCTGTCCAGGATCTGATCTGTCAGTCTTCTGGATACTTCTAGACCTGATGAAGGTAGGAATCAGTGGAGGTACAGGGAACCATCCACCGAGACAGAAAGGTGGGCATCTGGGAACCTGCTGGGGAGCGGAGCGGTGCTCTCCCTGTGCCCGCAGCGTGAGAGGACGGCTGCCCTGTGACTCATCTGCCAGGGGCCACCTTTCCCTTAGCTTCCGCCTGGCCCTGCCACCCCTCTGCTACATCACACGCTGTGCCCACTGGGCTCTGGGTGAAGAAGGGGCTCCTTCACCTCCACCCTGGAGATGGGGGTAATGGGGCTGGTACCTGCCCATCCCTACCCTCGCCCCCCAGGCAGAGGGTAGGAATCCAAGGCCCTCCCCTCCCACCCTTGGCTCTGACTCTGTGTTTCTCTACCTTATTTTGCCCTCCTAGGTAGCCACTAATTCTAATTTTAACCAAGATTTTTGTTCAATCAGCCTAGCGTTCCACACGTCCTAAAGAAGCCCTGTTCTTACTGCCCCTTGGAGAAAACCAGAAATGAGTACATTTAAGGAGTGGTTCGGAATGTGGGCTCCAACTGGGGGTCTCCATAGGGTATCCCCCATACGCGCCCATGGGCAGGAGGTAAGCTGTGACCATCCACACTCATGGGGAGAAGCCCAAGGACAGAGACCATTAACAACAACAAACTTGGGAATCGAAAATACTCCGGTTCCACAGTGCCTCAGCTAATGGAAACGCTTTAAGATTACTTCTTTATGTACCTCACTTTGCCCAATTTTATTCATCATGGATAGAGTTCTTTTCAAAATGTTTAATTCACTTTCCTGTCTTCCCAGAAGAATAAGTTGAAATTGATTTTACCTACTTTTCGTGACTCTGTTATCACTTTGAATATTGGTAACGGTCTGTGATATATTGGAACGCCCTCATGAACTATTTAGAAAAAACAGATGTGACAATTGCCGCTAGTCTACTATGTTTTTTGAAGTCTACTTTTCTTAATTCTTTCTCGATAATAAAATATATATATATATTTACATAGGTAGAGTAAAAACACCTTTCTTTTCTTCCAGTTTTTAGTCTGCAGTAGACAGAGAACAAGATGAAGTCTGATAGAACTATTTGTAAATTAAGTGTCAACATGACTTGAGTGAGGGTCTAAGAGGTTCCCCGTGAGTGAAGTTCAGGATATTTAAAATAGAAATTTTGTGGCATTTAAGCTGCCTCAAGTCCTTTTCTCACATATTCAATCACTCACCAAATAGCTCTTGAACACCTACCAGCTGCCTGGCCTTTTCTGAGCACCATGGCTACAACAGCGAACAGGAGGGCAAGCTCTCTGCCCTCCCACACCCAGCTTGCTTCCTAGCGGTTGGCTGTGGTCTGAAAGATGAAATTGCTGAGTAACTAAGTTCCAGGTAGAAAGAATGTGGCTGCGTGTGCCTTCTGTATGTGGTCCAGAGACATACATTTAGTTCAGAAATGTGTTAGGACACGCACACATTTCTCAGACACTGCGCTCCCAAATCCCTCTAAATCCACCCCAGTCTTCTCCTGCCATTGGTGCCAAAGACACAGTTGAAAGTAGGGGAGCTCAACCATTTACAGAAAATAGAATCCTGACTTTAATTGCCATCTGTGGACAGATGGGCAGATAATTATGAGACGAGTTTCAAAAAGAAAATGTAGTTCCCAGAGTGTCCCGTCTCCTTTCCTCTCTTCCTTCCCTTCTTCCTCCCTTCCTTTTATTCATATAACAACATTTATTGAGCACCTACTACATGCCAGACCCTGGGCTAAGTACTGGAGATATAAAGTTAAAGAAGACTTACCTCTTATCCCTGAGGACCTGACACTGTAGTGAGAAGTGATTGTCGTCATCGGGGATGATGAATACCAGGATGGAGATGCACTGCTGCACAGGGAGATCTGGGGACACACAGGGGAGAGATTTAACCCAGAGTGAGAAGAGGAAAGAGAGCACCAAGGAGGGCTTCCTGGAGGAGGAGGCAGCGAAACTAAATTTTGCAAGATGAGTGACAATGGGTCTGCCTCTCGCCTTTGACATCTAACCACCAAGTCGGATCCTATAGGTTGGAAGTCCCACCTAGGCGAGGTGGGCAAGAATGGAACCATCTGGGGTATGGAAGGCAGGAAGTGTTGTTAGAACCCTTTAAAGACCCCCAGTGTTCATATCCTTCCTCACTGGCCACCTCCGAGGCCTATTTTTAAGATGATTCTGAGCCAAGTCCTTTTTAGAACTGGTAACCTCTGAGAGGGGCGGTTGGACCAGCAGACACTGGGTTTGTCTATTTGTGACCTCAATGCCCCTGCAAGCTGGTGGAGCCTGGTGGGTCATCAGGCGGCACTTTTGTTCAGTGAGCATTTTTTGTGCACCTACTGTGTGCCAAGCCCTGTCCCAGGCAGTGGGAGCCATGTGAGCAGACAAGCCCTCAGCCCTGAGAGGCTGACAGTGTATTATGTGTAATTTGATGATCTCAAGCAAAACAAAGTCCTCCAAACATGCCCTCACTCACTTGAACCCACTCAAGGTTTCTTTAAAAAAAAAACAAAAACAAAAAAACTATTGACTAACCCCTTTTCTTCTTTGCAAAAATTTCTTCTCAAGGACTGAAACATGTGTTTCTGCTTCCCTGCTCAAGTATGCAGTGTTTTAATGAACTGTTTTCTTCCTGTGTTGCTTTTGTCAAGAAAAATAAGAGCACCCCTTTCCTTTCTCCTAATGACGCAGCAGAGAACATTTTCAACCCGACACTCCCCCATTTCCTCTCCCCACCCCTTCCCAAACCAATTTGGCATTTGTCCACTTTCCACCTTCAGGTTCAAAGTGAGTCTATGTGCTGTGAGAACAAGGTCATGTCTGGAACTCATCTCTACCCTGTGTGCTGTGACATTTTAGGTTTCGCTTTTTTCAGCAGAAATACCTGGGCTTGGTGGGGAGGAATCAAGCAGATCTGAGTTCGAATCCTGTCTCCTGCATTTACCACTGATGTGAACTTGGGCGGATCACTTAACCTCCCTGACCCTGTTTCCTCCTCCGTAAAGTTGAGCTGAACCATCAAGCCCAACTGTTGACCCTTCCAGGTTGGAAGGGATAGTGACAAATGCTGGGACAGGAGAGAGAGGGTCATCCTGAAAATACACCGGGAGTAAAGACATAGGAAATCAGCCCAGCATCAAGACAATTGGGCTGCCAATGGAATCACCTGTCAAACTGCCCACCACAGTCCTGGCCCCCCTGAGGCTCAGTTAATGCTTCTTCCTGTCTCATCCACCTTCTCCAGTGAGACCAAGGTCAGGGACGACCCAGACAGCTTTGGTCTATCCCACGTGTTCTGGGATTGTCAGGACGGCCCCGATTTCCTTTCAAATGTTCTCTGCAGATAGCCTCATATAACATCAAAATTGTTGAGAAATCCAATATTTCAGCATATATCCAATGACTCTCAGACTACCTCTCATATGGGAAACTAGCACAAGTGTGCCTTGTTCAAGCATTAAGTCCTGTGTTTTGTCTCCAAAACGCCGTTCATATAGCTGTGAGGTCTCTATGGGGCAGACCAAGAGAATGAGGCTGGGTCCACGCAGCCTGTTTCACTGAAGTCTGCTCAGGGCTCTTAACACCCTGGCTTCTGTGTGGCCTCCTGAACTCTTCAGGCTCTGCAGTCAAGCACTGTGTTTGGTTCCTTGGCTTTAACAACTCCCTTTCTGATTATCTGCTGTGCACATGGGCCACTTGGAGGCCATTTTCAATCTATGATTTTGATTGATTTTCATAAGAATCCTGCAAGGTAAATCTTTTTTTTTTTTTTTTTTTGCTGTACGCAGGCCTCTCACTGTTGTGGCCTCTTCCGTTGTGCAGCACAGGCTCCGGATGCGCAGGCTCAGCGGCCATGGCTCACGGGCCCAGCTGCTCCGCGGCATGTGGGATCTTCCCGGACCGGGGCACGAACCCGTGTCCCCTGGATCGGCAGGCGGACTCTCAACCACTGTGCCACCAGGGAAGCCCTAAGGTAAATCTTTGTTTTCACGTTGCAAGGGATATAGACAAATGTTAATTGCCCCAGGCCAGGGAGGGCTACTGTAAAGACATATTGGAAGTAAAGAAACACAGGGTCTCTGGGTGTCAAGACAATGGAAACTCAAGGAGAACAGGGAGATTGTTCTGGACCAGGTGTGTCCTCAGAAGCAGGCGTGCACGTGCTGGGTCCCACCTGAGTGTCTGCCCGACAGTGATTCAATTTATCCGGGTCTCTGTAGCATCTGCAGCTGCTCCTCTTGCCCCTACTCTCTCCATTTCTCTTCAAGCACCTTCATTCTGCCTCAAGGCTTCTGCTGACTCATGGGTTTCCTCACTGTCCTTTCCTGGCTGACATTCAGCCCCTGGAGTCCCCTCCGTGTGTCTCTCCGCAGCTACCCTCCGGTGCAGCAGGCGGAGTCTTTCTGCAGGACCCCCTGAGGGCCTCTGCAGCTCCCACAGGGCTGCCTTGGAGGTTCCCAGGTCCAATCAGTGGTGGGGTCACATGTGCAGAACAGGGTCACCCATGCTCAAGGAATAGCCAGGAGCTGCTCAATGAAGAGCCACGGCCGGACAGCTCAGCACCATATCCTGGTCAAGGACTGGCCCTCTTAATAGATGAGGAAATGGACCCCGAGGAAGATTCAGTATTAGTGAGTGGCAGAGCAAGGACCGAAACTCAGTCCTGGCATCTCCAAACCCGTCACACCCCTCTGCTTCCTGTTTCTGCCCATCATGCAGGATCAGAGGGAAGGCAAGCTTCTCCTGGCTGCTGCCTGCTTTTCACCTCTGTCCTGATGTGACCTGAGTGTCCATCATCCCCAAACATTCCCCTCGCCTCTCAGCAGCTGGCCAAGACTTGGAAGTCCCCCTGCTAGAGTCCCTAACGAATCAAACAGGAGGGCCCCGGTCTCCCGGAGGACCCAGTGAACCCGCCATTGGCCTGATGGCCAGGTGGGTCCTGGGACAGTGTGAGGGAAAGCCCAGGCTCATGGCACCGAGGCTGCACTTAGGAAATAGAGGCCCAGCAGGAAAAGTGGCTGCAGCTCTGGGCAGCTTGAAGCACCCGTGGGTGAGTACAGACGTGCAAGGCCTCCACTTTCATCTTCCATCTAGGCACCCCAGTCCATAGCTGGTCAGGTTTCTGGGCCCCAAACTGGAACACGTGGTCCAATATATCATGTTTAGACAGTGAGACAAAAGATTCGAAATCGGGACTTCCCTGGAAAATCCAGTCCCTCCTGTGGTCTTCATGTGGGTGTTTGGTTGGGTTCAACTTCGTGTGTGAGCTCCCGTCAACCACAGGTGGCTGGGGCCCAGGAAGGAGGCGTCTCTTGCAAAGGCGCCCTTGAGAGACGCGCTCTCCCCAGGGCAGGCGGCCCCAGCTACTTCTCAGCTCCTGTGGTAAACTCGAGAAGATCAAGGGAGAAGGAACCTGTCACATCCTCCTTCTCCTCTGCCCGCCCCGCCCCGTCTTCATTCTGTCTCCCCTCAGCCCTGATTTGCTCTCTCTTCCCAGCTCGCTGCATGCCTGAAGTGCCCCAGTGAGTCCTCCCACTTTGCAGATGAAGAAATGGAGGTCTTCGGGGGACTTCCCTGGTGGTCCATTAGGTAAGAGTCTGTGCTCCCAGTGCAGGGGGCCTGGGTTGGATCCCGGGTCGGGGAACTAGAGGCCACAGGCGTGCCACAACGAAGATCCCACATGCCACAACTAAGACCTGGTGCAGCCAAAATAAATAAATAAATAATTTTTTAAAAAGAGAGAGAAAGAAATGGAGGTCTTCAGGACGTAAGGACACTTTCCAAGATCATAGAAGACAGGTTAGCTGGAAAGTGTCTATAATTTAAGACTCAATCTGGCAGCCCGTCTGTCCCCGAGAAGGCCTGGTACCACGTGTCCAGTGCTGAGTTGGGCACCACGGGAATTAAAACACAAAAGAATAAAATTCCTACTCAAGAGGTATGTGGTCTACATCTGGAGACAAAACTAGAAAACGGAGTAGGGACTGAAATGCAGCCTGAGCCCTGCTCTCCAAGTAGTAGTTGCCCTGGTAGGGGTTGGAAGAGACGCCTTTTTAAAACTTGCACCAAAGGTACTGTGTGGACTAGGAAAGACCTTAAGAGGTGAGATCCCCCAGGACTGGGCAAGCTAGACAGACAGAGTTGTTTAATGTTGAGACAATTGGTGGTAATAGGGAGCCACTGTGTGTTATGGAGCTACTGAATACCGAGACAGGCTGGGGGAAGCCAGCAGTGAGAGGGGCTGCCGGATGCACTGGAGAGGGAGAGCCTGGGACGAGGCATGTCACAGCCCACAGCCAATGCGGTGATGATGGGGACAGCCCAGAGCTGGGGCTGACGATGAAGTCAGCCCCGCCCCCAACCCAGGCCATCACCCACGTTCACAGGGCCACTTACAGCCCCTCCTCCCCAGCACTTAGCCCAGTGGTAAGTTAACATCCATGTGTGGTCATCTGATGAAGGTCTGTGGACCTTCCCCTCCCCCACCCCCAGACTGAATGCTCTGCGGCGGCAGGGGTTGTATATTTTTCTGTCTTTTTTTTGTTTAATTGGAGTATAGTTGATTTACAATGTTGTGTTACTTTCTGCTGTACAGCAAAGTGAATCAGTTATACATATACATATATCCATTCTTTTTTAGATACTTTTCCCATGTATGTCATTACAGAGTATTGAGTAGAGTTCCCTGTGCTATACGGTAGGTCTTCATTAGTTATTGTTTTATATATAGTAGGGCATATATGTCAATCCCTATCTCCCACTGTATCCTTCCCCTATTTTTTTGTCTTGTATCCCCAGCACTTAGAAGTCACTCCACAAATGACCATTGAATGAATGAAAGAATGAATGAATGAGGGAAAAAGTGATCGGTGACCAAACTGGGCACTTTGATAGAGGAGTTTTATATTTGCTTTCAGTTTTCCAATGTCCACTTCCTCGGTGGGTGAAATGATATATTTTTCTCTTTCCTTCTGCTTCCAAAGGTAGAGTAATAGTAACACTTTTAAAAAAGATTGGTGGGACTTCCCTGGTGGCGCAGTGGTTAAGAATCTACCCGCCAATGCAGGGGACATGGGTTTGATCCCTGGTCCGGGAAGATCCCACATGCCGCGGAGCAACTAAGCCCGTGCGCCACAACTACTGAGCCTGTGCTCTAGAGCCTGTGAGCCACAACTACTGAAGCCCGTGCGCTTAGAGCCCGTGCTCTGCAACAAGAGAGGCCACCACTATGAGAAGCCTGCTCACCGCAATGAAGAGTAACCCCTGCTCGCCGCAAATAAAGAAAGCCCATGCACATCAATGAAGACCAAACGTGGCCAAAAATAAATAAATCTGGAAAAAAAAAGATTGGTATTCCTCTGGAATCTTTTTTTGTTCTTTTTTTTCCTCTTTCAGCCTCTGACCATGAAAATAAAACATGGTCATTATAGGAATTTTTTAAGTAGAAAAAAGAATAAAGAAGCTGGAAAAAAAAATTACTCATGACCCCATCATGAAGATGCTTCAATAGTCAGTTTGTTGGCGTATTTCTTTCAGGACTCTGACATCTCTTAGGGGCAGAATAAGATTTCAAAGGCCTTGGCCTCAGGACTTGTTCTCAGGCCTCCTTCCCAGCTGCCTCACTCACAGCCATTTCTCCAATTTACCAGGGAACCATTCCTTACCCTTCTCCCCTGCTCTTGTCCTAACACTTTCCCAAGGCCTTAACGAGCTTTGGGAAGGCTGCCTTCCACTTAATGATGGAAATGAAGCGACTTTGGACTTGAGCTTTTCCCCTGCATCTGGCAGCCAAGCTCTCCTGGTGTTGGGTGTCAGGTGTACGGGTGTTTGGCATTACGTTAATCTCTTGCACTATTATTCTTTTCCAATTTTTCTGTCCCTTTCCAGACTAGTTGACATTTCAAACAGTTGACTCAGCCATCAGCGTGTCACTAAAATGAGGTGTGAAGTTTCTTCAAAATTACTTGCCTAAGACATTTATAATTTCTGGGTTTTCAAGATGACGCTGTTCCTTCTGAGTCTCTCCTGGGAACAACACTGGTCCTTTGGAAGCCACAAAGGAAGCACAGGCAGGGGCGGAGAGAGGTTTCATCTGCATGCTCAATCTACACAATTGGTGACTGCAGCTGCAGGTGCTCTGAGGAGGACTCTGAGCCACGTCCAAGTTCACTGGGAAAAAGTAATGTGGTTGATTAGTTATGTCTGCCATGGGAATGGAATAGGGATGGGGAATGGAATGTCTTTTGCCAGCCTGATTATAAGATGGTTAGGCTTGCAAGAAGCATAATGATTCTATGGTGAAGGCAAATTAAATTCAAAGTCAAGTAATATGTGCTAAATGAGTGGTATTACTGGACTTCCCGTGAGGGAGAAATCAAAACCGGCTGGGAGGTCCTGAAAGGAAGTCAGACAATGGCTGGGCAGGGAAGAGATGAGAATACACTCCAGACTAAGGAAAGAATTCGAGGAAAGTACCATCATGACGTGCTTAAGGGGGATGTGAAGAGACCAGCCTCTTCAAAGTCAACATCAAACTTTAGAATATGTGTAGCCAGACCTTACTGGGTGAGTTAAATCACATCTAGTACAGAGTAAAAATGCATTTAAACTTTTTAAAGTGATGACTACCTTTTTAAACTTGTGAAATGTTTAAAAATGCCGGGGGGTGGGGTGGTGTAAGAATGATATAACAAAAACTTATTCTTAATTATTCATATATTGTCATATTTGTCCCATCTCTTTTTATTTTCAAAGAAATAAAATATTGTATGTAAGACTTCAATCCTTTTGACTGTCACCCCATCCAATTCCCCAGGAGCAACCACAATCACTATCAGAAACTTGAAGTCTGTCTCTCTAGACCATTTTAAATATTTTTACATACCAACTTATGTACATTTTTGACCTTTTTTTGCCTTTTTTTCATCCCTTCAGTTTCAAGAACTAATGATAATTCTCTACTTCAAATTAGCTCAAATACAATCCTCTTCTTGCCATCCGTGCGTCCTCAGCTATTTTCTTTAGACCCCCTTGGGACCCTCCTGCCACTCCCATCACCTCCCCTCACATTCCCCTGCCCCTCCCCCAATATGCTGCCTCTCCCTTCTTGCAGAATAAACCTTATACTTTTCTTTCTTCCCTTTCTCCAAGCCCACTCCACATGATGTCCCCCTTATTTTGAACTCCTCTAATACTGATATATAAAACCTGGCCGATATGACTACCCATTTTTATAAGTTGAAGGTTTCCACTGTATTAAGTATTTAGATGAATTAGAGAATGACCAATAGGAGAGGCCAGATTTCTCTTGTATTCATCATACTCTACAACACAGAGCGAGGCTTAAAATAGGATCTTAACAGTTGCTTAATGGATGAATAAAGCCATTCTGTAGAGTTTTTCTCTGTCAAGTGTCAGAGGCTGATAACCATCCCTCTTTTTCTAAATAATAGAAGGGATTCCTAACGTGGGGTCTACAGACCTTAAAGTGTTTGTCAATAGAACCATATCTCAGTATAATTGGATTCTTCTGTAGTTTTATGTATTTATTTTATTCATTTAAAAACATTATTCTGAGAAGGTGTCTGAAAGCTTCGCTAGACTGCCAAAGGGATCCATGGCAACAACAACAACAAAAGGATAAAAGTCCCTATGCCCTTGATGTTTAGTTGGGCATGTTGCTGTGTAGAATAGAGATATACTTTCTAGTTTGTTCTGACAAGTGTAATGCTATAGAAATGGCGTTTGCAATTCCCTCAAAGAGTCCTTAAAAAGAAGGAATATATCCTTTCTCTCTTCCTCCCTTCTGCTTCCTGGATTCCAGACATAATGGCTGGAGCTGCAGTAGCTATCTTGGGCCTTGGGAATGGAAGCCACAGATGGTAGTGCAACAAGATAGAAGACCCGGTTCCCTGACAGCATGGAAGGCTGCACAAGCCCTAGGATGACTACCTCCAGACTTCTTACATATGAGAAGGAAATAAAATTCTAGTTTACTTAAGCTACTATTATTCTGGGTTTATGTTACTTGCCGGTAGGCCTAAACCAAATTAATGCAGCAAGCCTTTCTGAAGATAAATCAAAAATGGTGTTGTTTATCTGAAGATTTTTCAGAAATCATCTTTCATTCTAGAGAAAGAATCATTTCAGACCTAGGCGATGACTCTTTCAGGGCCTAATCATATACGTAGTATTTTTTTTAAAAAAGCTAGTTGTGTGGAAACATATTTTATTCAGTTTCCATTTTCTGACACAACTACTAAACTTGGTAACTTTTTGAAATTCTCATTTTTCAGCCACTCCTTTAGTCTGCTTTTGTCTCCCCCAAAGAGCATTTATGAGTAGACTAGCTTGGTTCCCACCAACTCTTAATTTATGACAGTGGTTCTTTTAAGAACGTGTCTTAAGTATTTTAAAAACCAAATCGTAAAGATTTTTCTGGCATGTCCATTATATTATTGATGGATTCAGAATATATGTATGATATCATAACCATCAATAACACATTTTTTTAAGGATGATGTGGTTACTGAAAGGTGTATAATAGCAGTGCCTTTCTTCAAAAAAAATTATGATAGGGCAATAGACATGAAAAGATCAGTAGCATACAACATGTGTCATAAGAACAATGCAATCAGCAAGTGATAAGGTAATTCAGAAGAGGGAGCAACTACAGTCCCTGGAAGAAGGATACAGTTCTGATAAAGGAAAAAGAGCAATGACAATGAAGACTAGAAGAAAGAAGGAAATGGGTCTACCAGCTGGCTGGAGGAGAAGTCTAGCTCAAATGACATCTCTGTAAAGCTCTTCCTGACTTCCCCAGGTGGAATTAATCCATCTTTCCACATAGCTATGTTTCTGTGTAGCTTTCTGTGTGTTTTTTTAATTGAAGTGTAGTTGATTTACAATTTTGTGTTAATTTCTTCTGTACAGCAAAATGATTCAGTTATACACACACACACACACACACATATATATATATGTATATACATTCTTTTTTATATTCTTTTAAAATGGATAAAGAAGATGTGGTACATATATACAATGGAATACTACTCAGCCATAAAAAAGAATGAAATAATGCCATTGGCAGCAACATGGGTGGACTTAGAGATTATCAAGAGATTATCATACTAAGTGAAGTAAGTCCATATAGCTTTGTGAATGCTTCTAATATCACAGGAGGCTGATACATCCTCATTTTTATAAGCCCCACACCTACATGAGCTTCTAAAGTTACCATGAATGAATATAATTTTTTATGAGTGTACATACTACATCTTTTAATGAACCATCCCCACTTAATATTTTCTTTAAAATTACACAAACAAGTCACATTTATTGTAGAATTATTTTAAGATATCTAAGTAGGGACTTCCATGGTGGTGCAGTGGTTAAGGATCCGCCTGCCAGCGAAGGGGACACGGGTTTGAGTCCCTGCAGTCCCGGAAGATCCCACATACCACGGAGCAACTAAGCCCGTGCGCCACAACTACTGAGCCCGCGTGCTGCAACTACTGATGCCCGCGCACTGAGAGCCCATGCTCTGCAGCAAGAGAAGCCACCGCAATGAGAAGCCCGCACACCACGACGAAGAGTAACCTCTGCTGGCCACAACTGGAGAAAGCTGGTGTGCAGCAACAACGACCCAACACAGCCAAAAGTAAGTAAATAAATAAATTGTTAAATAAGTTGTTGTAAATCTAGAATAACCATATTGAACTCATCGAAAGGCCAATTGTTTTAAAAATAAAGTATCTAGGTAAACACAAAAAAGGAAATTAAAATTCCCATTTCTAATGCCACAAGCCAAAGATAAGACAGAAAGATTAATATTTTATTAATATTAATTAACATAAAATATTAATATTTAATATTAATTAATATTAAAATATTAATATTTTAGTGTACATCCTCACACAGTCACACATATAGGTTTCACTTTTTTGATTCTGGCCTGGAAATCTGGGTCTAATTTTTCTGGAATGGCCATCCCAATATTTGTGGAATGCATGAAGGTATATACATTTCAGAGTGTTCTGACTGAAGCTGCCCTGAGCATGGACCCAGAAGCTGAGGTGGGCAGCCAGCTGGTGAAGTGAACCAAGTCCTGAAGAAGACCTTTGCTGCATCAAAGAAATGATAACCACAGGAGGCTTTAGTGTGTTACAGGCTTTGAGTGGAGAGAATGGAAGAGGCTTTCTCAGAGAGCCACTGCTGAGGTTCCATTGTGAAACACTGTCATTTAATTGTCTCTCTTAATTAAAAAAATTACTGAGGTGAAATTCACATGATATAAAAAAATTAGCCTTTTTTTTTAAAGTGAGCAATTCAGTGGCATCCAATCATTCTCACCGCCTTGCAGGTACCACTTCTAAGTAGCTCCAAACTATTTCCACCACTCCCAAGTAAAGCACCACACCCAGTCTCACCTCATCCCACCTTTCCCCTAGCCCCTGGCAACAACCCATCTGTGTTATGTGTCTATGGAGTTATCTCTTCTGAATGTTTTATGTAAAAGGAATCAAATAATATGTGACATTTTTGTCTGGCTTCTTTCACTTAGCATAATATTTTCAAGATTCATCCACAGTGTAGCAAGTATTAGTTCTCCCTCTTTATGGATGAAACATATTCCATCCTATGTATATAACAGAATCTATTTATCCATTCATCTGTTGATGGACCTTTACTTTCAGCAAGGTACCTATAAAAGGAAAGATTTGCAGATCTGGGGTTTACAGACAGGGTCTCATAGGGAGGGGGCAGCGGTTCATTTGGGGTCACCATGTCAGCCCATATCACTCTCAGTTTGGTAGTGTCTAGTGCACTCAAGTACCCCTGGGGTATAACTGGTGGGACTCAGAAAACCTCATTATAATTCTACTCCATATTTGCTTCCCAAATTTTCACCTACGTGAGACAATCAGGACAGAAAAGTTTATCCCCGTTTTATAGATGAGGGACCTGAATTCCAGAGACTAGAAATCAGATGACCTGGCTGGGAAATATTCATTGTCAGGGCACACTCAGTCCTTGTGATCAAATTTATCCCTCACCTCCTTTAAACGGCTACCACTAACAATAACCACAGTGAAAGACAAAGACCTGCGTGGGAGGGAGAGTTGCGTGTCAGGAATAAATCTGGTGGCAAATGAATGGAAGTGAACAATTGCAATTCTGTAAGAGCAGGAATGACACTGGTACCGAGGACGGAGAATGCCTTTCTCCATCCAACACTCCATCCTCGCTGTTCTCTGTCTGCTGCCCACGCATCAAAGCATTTGAGCAGGAATTCCCATTTCACCTCTGTGGATCCTGCTTCCTGTAGATCTGGGAAGATGGCATCCTGGACATGGTGGGCGTGGGGTGGGCAGAGAATGTTCCGAATGGAAGCAGGCAGCACTATGCCTTTTACACGTAGAGGCACTTAGGCAATGTTTGTGGGCTGAATGGACAAATGAACTGGCTCAAAGCTCTTTTGAATCTTTTGCAACTTTTTCTGCTAGGCAGCTTATTCTCTTTGCATCATAAACAAAGTCTCCATGCAACGGTGGCCATCAATAGACAAGAGCCTGTGCTTTCCCCTGTCTCTAGGAGAGAAAGGGGAAACAGAGCTTTCCTATGTGTGTTACTTAGGGTGGAGGCTAGACAGCTCTAGCAGAAATCCCAAGATGTCAGTGGCTTAAAGCAGGGGTCTCCAACCCCCGGGCTGGACCGAGGCCTGTTAGGAACCGGGCTGCACGGAAGGAGGTGAGCGGTGGGCGAGCGAGCAGTGCTTCATTTGCTGCTCCCCAGTGCTGTCATTACCTCCTGACTCATCCCCCCGACCCCCTGCCATCTGTGGAAAAATTGTTTTCCACGAAACTGGTCCCTGGTGCCAAAAAGTTGAGGACTCCTGGCTTAAAGAACAAATATGTGTGGAGAAAAGGGAACCCTCATACACTGCTGGTGGGAATGTAAATTGGTGCAGCCACTGTGGAAAACAGTATGGAGGTTTCTCAAAAAACTAAAAATAGAGCTACCCTATGACCCAGCAATTCCACTCCTGCATATATATCCGAAAAAAACAAAAACACCAATTTGAAAAGAGACATGCACCGCAATGTTCATAGCAGCATTATTCACAATAGCCAAGATATGGAAGCAACCTAAGTTTCCATCAACAGATGAATGGATAACGAGGACATGGTACATATATACAATGGAATATTACTCAGCGATAAAAAAGAACGAAATTTTGCCATTTGCAGCAACATGGATGGGTTTGGAGGGCATTGTGCTAACTGAAGTAAGGCAGACAGAGGAAGACAAATACTGTATGATATCACTTATATGTGGAAACTAAAAAATACAACAAACTAGTGAATATAACAAAAAAAGAAGCAGACTCACAGATATAGAGAACAATCTTGTAGTTACCAGTGGGGAGGGGCGGAGAGGCAGTATAGGGGTGAGGGAGTAGGAGGTATAAAAAGAAAATTTCTAAAAATTTAAAAATTAAAAAGAACAAATACATTTAGATCTCTCTCCTGTACAGTTTCACGTGAGCATTCTAGGCTGGTGGGCAGCTCTGTTTTGCTTGGTCCTTCAAAGAAAAATGGTACAAATGAACCTATTTACAAAACAGGAATAGAGTCACAGATGTAGAAAACAAACTTACGGTTTTACCAAGGGGGGAGAGCTGGGGGGAGGGATAAATTGGGAGAACTGGATTGACGTATACACACTACTATATATAAAATAGATAACAAGTAGGGACCTACTGTATAGCACAGGGAACTCTACTCAATACTCCGTAAAGACCTACATGGGAAAAGAATCTAAAAAAGAGTGGATATATGTATATGTATGACTGATTCACCTTGCTGTACAGTAGAAATTAATACAACATTGTAAATCGACTGTACTCCAATAAAAATTAATTTACAAGAAAAAAAAAAAAAGACCCAGGCTCCTTCCTAGTCATTGCTGTGTCATCACTGAGACATTGTTGTCATCTGCATGTCAGAGCTTAGTTGCTACAAGTTCCAACTGGCCAGCTGGTGGAAAGAGAGAAAAAGCACGCAGGAGGAGACCCTACTGTCTTGAGGCCTAGCAGGAGTTGCACACATTACTTCTGCTCAATTCTATCGTCAAGAACTTCATCCCATGAGCATACTAACTGCAAGGGAGGTGGGGAAATACAGTTTAGCCATGCGCCCGGAAGAAAGCGAGGATGGATCAATTCTCACACATGCTTGCTCTCTCCCTACTACCTCGTGACCCCTCTCCAAACTGCCATGTTTCATTGGCCATCCACCTTGTGCTGTGGTCTTTGTCTAATTCTGCCGGTAAAGAAAACGAGGCTCAGAGAAGTTAAAAGACTGTCCTGGGGCACACAGTCAATAGGCGAGAAGCCAAGAGTTGAGTCCAAACGTGTCTGACCACACAAGTCTCCCATCATCACCACCCTGCCTCTCCTGACGTGAGCAATGCCTTAACAGGACAAACTCGGAGGCTCCCAAGCCCCCTTCCCGTGAAAGAAGTTGTGTTCACATGAGCGACCGTGCTGGACAACACAAGGACAGAGGTCGGACACACGTGCCCATCTCAAGCCTTTGCTTCAGCGAGTCTGTGTCCCCTCGTTCACAGCTTCCTCCTTGTACCAGAACGATGGGAGGGCTGTGAATCCTCAGGAAAACTCTTCTTCCAAAGACCAGAAAAGGAGCTGGGCCCTCAAAACAGCAATAAACCCCTCAAGGTTTTGTGAATTTAAACAGTGTAATCCGTGGCAGGGAGGGGTTCAAGGGCCACAGACAGAGCCTAAATGAGTCCCAGAGGAAAAGAAAGGGAGAGCCGGTCTGTCCATCTGTTTATTGGGAACACTGTTCCTCCAGCCCAAACTCCATAATAGGGAAGCGGAGAGTGGCCCTTTAAGGGAGTTTTGACTCTTAGGGCCGGAAAAGAGCAAACGATGCTTCTTTGGTCTGCAATATACAGGCCTCAGACTTTCCATTTCCCTCTCCTCTCCCTCTCCGATCTCCCCCCCTCCACCCCCAGCCCTGGGGTTTTTGGTCTTTTGCTTGCATGAAAATTTATTTCACGTCTTGACACTGTTGAGATAGTCCATAGCACCTTCTTAGGATGAGATGAGCAAGACGCTGCAGGAAATGGAATCAACATTTCCACAGGCCGGGCAGCTGAGCTCTTGGAGAATAAAGTGGAGAACGCTGAACCTCGTCTTGTGGAAGCGTGAAGTCTGAGGGGCTCTGCCGTCCCAGCCTGGTCCTCAGAGCCGCTGGAGCCCTTATCACAGCTGTGGGGGAGGCTGGCTCAGCTGCTGGGCCTGGGGACGGAGCCTGCTCTGTGGTGTCTCTGACAGAGGCAGGAAGGCAGGAGATGGCTTTGTGTCCGGAGAGCCTCCAAATTATGAGGCTGTCCATCGATGGATTTCACCACCCTGGGCAGTCTTTTCTTCTCCAGAATCCTCCTGGTGTTGTTATAAGTGCCTAGGAGACAGCTCTTGTTTTTAAGGGACTGAGAGAGAGATTCGTGACCCTGCTTGTTCCGGCTTAGGGGTAAAGACAGCTGGACGGTTTATGGCAGGCGCTGTGGCATAGATGGATGCCACCTGATGAAGACCAGAGCTTCTCAGACCAACTTGCCCAGTGCAGTCAGGGCTTGTTTGAGGCCCTTCACAGGCACCTAGACACAGGCCAAGTCAGCCTCCCCCTCCCCTACTTGTTAATAGGCTCCCACCTCCAGGAATGCGATGGGTGGTGTGTGCATGTGTCCATGTGGGTGTGAGTGTACAGCAGGAGGTCTCCTGGGGTCACAGTTAACTTGGCAAATTCGCCACAGGTCAGGTTCAATCCTTCAGGCTCAAGAATCTAATGTCACTCACAATGAGTGTGCCCATTTTCTCAAGGGCCAATTAACACTAACCTGGCTCACAGAGACTGATGTATAGACCAGAGTGCCCTGATTCAAAGTGAGAATACAGTCACTGGGAGGACCAGTCAGAGCATTCCCAGTTGATGGGTGAGTAATGTGGGAAATGAAAGTGTCACTGGGACTTTGCTTGGTAAACGTGGCTGAGGAACAAGGGGAACAGATCACATTCATTAACTTAAATGGTCTATTATCTGCTCACTCCTGTTCCTCACACCACAGTCACACCAAACAACTTGCGGTTCCGTGGAAGTGGCACATTGCCTATTGTGTGCATTTGTTGGTTCCCCATCCAGGATCCTTTCCCCTCCTAAGGCTCAAACTGTTATCACAGTATCAGCCACGCACACCCCATGGGCTACAGGGAGACCGACTCCATCTGCAGTTCCCTATCCAAACTGAACCATGACTGGCCCCCCAAAACTCCATTAAAAACTCCATACTCCAAACAAAGCATCAATTGGGGCAGAAAAGTTTAGCTGAAGCTCACATCCTCCAGACAAATTGTTCTCAATTTGTGGGAGTGATTGGGTAATACTACCCCTTGCGGCATTTTAGAAACGTATAAGGCCCTTTTAGCTGTCATAGTGCTTGGGAATGTTAGGTGTTACCGGCATTTAGTTTGTAGATGCCAGGAATACTAGATATTCTGCAATGTGTAGACTATTCCACACAGCAGAGAACTGTCTATAGTCCTGTAAGACCTGTGTATGTCTTATCTGACATCAATGTTGGTAAAAGTCCTGTTCTTTTAGTTTGAGTTGCCCCCAGAGCAGATCTTGAAGTATAGGCTTATGTGTGGTTTATTTAGGAGGTGATTTCAGGAAGCAACGAGTATGTGATGGTTAATTTTATGTGTCAACTTGACTGGGCCATGGAGTGTCCAGATATTTGGTTAAACATTATTCTGAGTGTGTCTGTGAGGGTGCTTCTGGGTGAGATTAACATTTGAACTGGTTGACTGAGGAAAGCAGATTGCCCTCCTCAGTGTGTGTGGGCCTCATCTAATCTGTTGAAGGCGTGAAGAGAACAAAGGCTGAGTTGGTTGAGTCCAACTCTCTCTCTGCCTATCTTTGAGCTGGAACATTGGTCTTCTGCTCCTTTTGGACTTGGATTCAAACCGAAACACCATCAGCTCTCCGGCCTCTCAGCCGGCAGACTTGGACGAACTGCAGACTTGGACGGAACTGCACCATTGGCTCTCCCAGGACTCCAGCTTACTGACTGCAGACCTTGGAACTTCTCAGCCACCATAATAAATAATCTCTTATAATAAATAATCTCTTTCTTTCTCTCTCTCTCTCTATATATATATATTTAATATATATTCGATTGTATAAATTATTATATAATACATAATATAAAATAATCTATTTTCTAGTATATATTTTATAATTACATATTATATAATCATATATATGTATGTGTGTGTATATATATATATGACATATATATTCTCCTATTGATTCTGTTTCTCTAGAGAACCCTGACTAATACAGAAAGTGAAGCAAGGAAAGAGAAAAAACTAATAGTGACTGGGGCTCAATCCCACGTGAAGAATGAGGGGCATCTATCCAGGGTTCCTTGTTGGCCAGGAGTGTCCCAGACGCTACACTCGCCTCCACTTCCCAGTTGTGCAGGTGCTGTTATGTGTGCCCCACTGGTACCCAGGGTGGGAGATGCCTGGGGCAGGAAGCCAACATGCTTGGGGTGCACTTGAGGCAAGCCTCCCTTTCCCGAAGGCGGGAGTCTGCCTGGACTGCATACTGCAGCAACAGCTGGACTCAGTGTCTGGCAGGCAGAATACTAGCCCCCAGGTATGCCTGCATCCTAATCCCCCGAGCCTGTGAATGCTACCTCCCAGCAAAAGGGACTCTGCAGATGTGATAAGTTAAGAATCTCAAGGAGAAAGTATTAACCAGGATTATCCAGTTGGGCCTGATGCAATCACAGCACTCCTTATAAGAAGGACACGGGAGAAGTCAGAGTCAGAGAAAAAGGGCGTGTGATGATGCAACAGAGATTGGAGTGTTGCGCTCTGAAGGTGGACAGAGGGGCCGAAAGCAGGTGGCCACGAGAAGCTGACAAAGGTAAGGATGTGGATTTTCCTTTCAGAGCCTCTAGAAGGAACCAGCCTTGGTAACATCTTGACTTTAGCACAGAAATTGTCTTTGGACTTCTGGCTTCTAGACCTGTAAGAGAATAAATCGGGGTTGTTTCAAACCACTAAGGTTGTGGTAACTTGTTACAGCAACCGTAGGAAACTAATACATGAAGGTGTGTCGGAGGGGACATGAGGCAGCAGATACATCTGGTTATAATTAATTGAGCCTAGAACCTGAGTCTGTTTTATGTACAAACCCAGGGCACATTTTTCACAGTTTTAGAATATACCAGATTTTCTAGGGAAGACTGGGGGCCCACTACTCAGAAGTTCACCGAGAGTCGGTCCTCACTTCAGGCAAAGCTACCTGTGATGGCTGAGTCGCCAAATCCACAGACATATATCAGCCTGTGTTTGTCATGGTCACCTTTATGGAGATTCTAAGTGCAGATGCCAGCATCTCACTATGTCTTCTAGAGTAGTTGTGTCCCCAAATTCACATATTGAAATACACATTATTTTGCTATAAATATGTTCCTTTTTTTCTTCCTCGATATGACCTCTATGGCCTAGTTAGGGCCTGATATTGCTTTTTTTTTTAAACATATGTATGCATGTAGGTTATATTATGCACTTGTTCCCTTCCAGGAGATATAAACTGTTTGTTAGAAAACAGGACTTTGGGTCACCTAGAGCTGATAATGACGGCTCTCAAATTTTGCCGTTGTTACATGCATCCACTATCTAAGTAATCACATCTACCCTCCTTTTTTCTAAGACTGGCCTGACGTTATACAGTGTCCTGCCGTTTCCTATAGCAGACGTATTAGTTCAGTACAGCATTCTTTTCCATTGAGAGTGATTTCGGCTACAAATTCTGCTCCCCTGAGTGCTCTAAGCAGCGCATTGGCTAGAGTCAAGGGCTGTCCTTTCATCCAAAGCCGGCAGGTGCCTTGGCCTGAGACACCCTCTTCCTGCCCGAAGGCCATTCCTGGCCTTTAGACACCTCCTCCTCAGGAGGCACGCCCCCCCCCCCCCCCCCCACCCCTGCCCCACCGCCCGCCCGACAGGACAGGAGTCTGCCCTTGGCTTTCCTGTGGCTCCTGTGTTCTCCTGGGTCATCCCACCCATCTCCCAGCTTGCAAAGGGCCTGCTGATTTCTCTCTCCCCGTCTAAATGCAGGCTTCTTGAGAACAGGAGCTGTGACACATCACTTGCACTTAACATAGTGCCCGGTAGGGACTCAGAACTCAATAAATCTCTTTTCAAATCAGGCACGCAAATCGACACAACCAGCGCCTGCCTTCAAATTTTCTATTTCCTATTCTCCCGAGACTTACTAATTCCCTTCTGACTGATGATTTTTAATTTAGAGGTGCTAATAGATTCCATCAGTCTGCAGTAAAGCTGGGGGCCTGTGAAGAACCTGTGTCATTTCAGCCACCCACCTGCCAAACAGCCCTCGGTTGGGAGAATCCCAGCCCCGGTGGGAGGGAAGTGCAGGCACGAGGCCTGAAGCATCAGGCGGGTGCTCTTACGCAGGACTTAGACTCTTGAGGGAGGGGCACTAAGACACAGAGTCAGTCAGAGCCACCGGCACAGTGGTGGACCCTACAGCCCAGAACTGGGGATGGGGGGAGTTCGGGGGCTGCAGCATCCTGTAGGATGCTGGTGAGTGTCTGGGGTCCAGAGGAGCAGTAATAAATGTGCATGGTGACGAGGACAGCAGTGGCCTAAACGGATGGCTCCTGGGGAGTCTTGACGAGACCGTGTCTTGTTTAGCTCTGTCCGAGACTCGTTCTCCTGTCAATTATGTGAGTTCCCAGAGAGCCCCTGTCCTCAAGCTTGTCCCAGATTCCCGCTGCTTTCTCCACAGCTTCTTTCTTCCTGCGTCTCCTGCCAAATCTTCAACCTCAACCTCCATCCTGCCCCCAGCACACCTCAGATCTCAGTCCCCTGTCCTCCCAACTCTGCGGCTGCACTGGGATGTGGCCCTCATTCTCAAGGAGAGGAGCGAGGCCAGCTGCCCGCCCTGGGAAAGCATGGATGCGGGTGCTCCGGTGGGAATTTCCAACCAGAGGAACGAGGGAAGAATGAGGGCGATGTTATTGAGTGGCAGAACAACGCCTCCTGGAAATCCTGATCCTCTAGAATCTGGGAATTCCCACACGTGAGAGGCGGATCCAAAATCTACAGAAGCTCTTCCATGAAAACTCATGTTCATTTTTCATATGTTCGTATATTTCATTTTCATTGTCCAACTCCATATTTAAGACGAATTCTTTTCTTAGTGCAGAAGGTGCCTGACCAGCCCTTGTTGCCAATGAAACCGCATCGCCGGGACGAGCAGCTTTGGTTTCTTCTTGCTCCACCCAGGGCCCTACCTGGGTCATAAAAGAGCAACATTAATCTTTTTTTTTTTTTTTTTTTTTTTTTTCGGTACGCGGGCCTCTCACTGCTCTGGCCTCTCCCGTTGCGGAGCACAGGCTCCAGACGTGCAGGCTCAGCGGCCATGGCTCACGGGCCCAGCCGCTCCGCGGCATGTGGGATCTTCCCGGACCAGGGCACGAACCCGTGTCCCCTGCATGGGCAGGCGGACTCCCAACCACTGCGCTACCAGGGAAGCCTGCCACATTAATCTTTAATGACTCCTTGATTTTTTACCCCGGGAAGAGCTCCAAGTTCAATGAAATTCTTCTGATGGAGGGGTGTGGAGGGTAATCAGATCCTCCTGCCACAATAACGAGAATGATGACTAACGAAAGCGTCGGACCAAGTATCCTGCTCAGCCCAGCCCTCAACTTACGGCAGAGAGGATGTCACTCAGTGTGACAGCAATTCCGTGCTGGTGGTGGGAGCGCAAGCACCCACACGCTGTCACTGCAGAAGCAGAGGCACAGAGGGACTGTGTCCCTTCCAGGGCCCGAGAGTGAGCTCTTGTCTAATGCTCGGAAAGGAATTGTCCGAGGAGACACACGTGCTGACAAAGCAAAAGACTTTATTGGGAAGGGGTGCCCGGGTGGAGAGCAGCAGGGTGACGGACCCCGCGAGAACTGCTCTGCCAGGTGGCTCACAGTCTCAGGTTTTGTGGTGATGGGATTAGTTTCCGGGTTGTCTCTGGCCAATCATCTTTGTTGGCCCATATTTGGTCTGACTCAGGGTCCTTCCTGGTGGTGTGTCCATCCCTCAGCCAAGATGCATTCCGGTGAGGAGGATTCTGGGAGGTTGGTAGGACGTCCTTTCGGCCCCTGCCGAATTCTCCCGGTTAGTTTTCGGCGGCAGCACTGCGTTCTTTATCAGGACCTCCTTTTGTGAGACAACTCAGGCAAGCAGTTAGCATCACGCCTGGCCAAGGTTTGAGTCAACGGTTCCTTGACAAGACTTTCCAAAGGTCACACAGCTAGCGACAGGCAGTCTTAGATGCTAAGCCCTGAAGGACAGGAGGAAAAAGGAGAGCGAGGGAAGAAGGAGGGAAATGTTATTGAGTGGCAGAACAACACCTCCTGGAAATCCTGATCTTCTAGAATCTGGGGCAAAGAGCTAGTACAAAGAATTATGTACAAAGCTAGGCACATTTTTTAAAAAACTATGTTGGATTTTTGAATACATTGACTGGATGGCCAAAGAGACCTATCTTTTGTCTCTTCTCCAAACAAATAAAGAAACTTCCTCTTATGACAAGTGGTCATGGATGACAATTTCACACAAACACGTTATTCTGGAAAACTCTCATACAACATTTCACTATCCTACTGGAACTTCGGAGCATACAGAGTTGGATTGTGTTAAAAGAGTGGATGAAGATCAAGATCGATACAGTGTTTGGCTTGGACACCTCCTGGACAGAACTCAGGTTGCCTCTACAAGCCTTCTGTAGCCCTTTGTTCTGCCCTGGGCCTGGGCCTTCGGCACTCTGGATATCACACATGTGCACCAGAAATAAACGTATCAAGTCACACGCAGATGGCTTTGTCACTGGGATCTGGTGCTCAACGTGAGTACAGCGAGGCTGGTAACCGTAAGCATCTACTCTATTAACTAACACCATTCAGGCCCAAGAAACATGCTTCTCTACATCTATTGCCCCATATTTTCAAGACAAAAAGTGACTGCCTCTGAGTGCCATGAAGTTTGTGGGTTGTATCACTGCCAACTTTGGAGAAGGACGCTGTTTCTGGAGTGTGGAAAGATTTGAGCAGTGGAAGAATTTAGATAAAAGACAAATTAATTAACTTGTTAAGTCCTCTTCTCAGCACGAATTCAATAGATTCTTGTACAATGAAGCATCATTTCCCAGGGGGTTCAAACATGCATTTTCTTCCTTATCCTTGGATTCCCACTTGTGGTTCCGGGGGCCCTCACTAGCGCAGTGTCTGTCACAGTTGCACATGCCAACCTTGGAATACTTTGCAATGTTAAACATCACTCTTAGATTTGGATAGACAGTCAGTTCTTATTATTCGAAGTAGTTATGTTCTATAAAATCACCACAAACCCTGAATTAATGAATACCGAACCACTGTTCCTACAAGAAACACAGAATTAGGTTCCCGAGAGCCTCTGGTCACAACATTTTTGTCAATTGATCTATACATGACCTTGTTTCATGTGTGCTCCTGTTTAAAAACACCCTATTTAATAAGTATTGCTGATTCATTGACATTGAACTCATGGCGACAGTGCTGTAACTGATGCCCGAACAAAGTTTATGTAACACACGTATCTCCTTCATAGGCTCAGCACAGCTTCTCGGACTTAGGACTCTAGACAGCACCACAGCACTATGCAAGGAGACATTCTGAACAGCAAAGTCACCCCAAAAAGCACAAAAATTCGAAAAGAGTGGCTCTAAATAGACCACAAAAAGGATGCTTATTTACAGTATGAAACAAGAAGGGAGGGTGTCCCTTGTTCCACCTCAGCTGGGAACATGTGTGTCACGTGGCTCAAATTTTTCACCATAGTCCCCAATGACCTAAAAAGCCCTGCGAATATTGATTTGGGGGTTACAAATCAATTTTAGCAAGTAGGTGAATTCTTAAATACAGAATCCATGCATAAAGAGGGACAACTCTATATGATCTAGATGTAACCCGTGTGAAGTAAGATACCAATTTTTTACACTATATTAGCTAGTTGGGCATGGAATGCCAGAATGCAAACACTTTTATTCTTATTAAAAAAATGTTGGAGGGAGGGTGGGAGGGAGGGAGACGCAACAGGGAAGACATATGGGAACATATGTTTATGTATGACGGATTCACTTTGTTATAAAGCAGAAACTAACACACCATTGTAAAGCAATTATACCCCAATAAAGATGTTAAAAAAAAAAAAATGTTGGGGCTTCCCTGGTGGCGCAGTGATTGAGAGTCCGCCTGCCGATGCAGGGGACACGGGTTCGTGCCTCGATCCAGGAAGATCCCACATGCCGCGGAGCGGCTGGGCCCGTGAGCCATGGCCGCTGAGCCTGCGCGTCCGGAGCCTGTGCTCCGCAACGGGAGAGGCCACAACAGTGAGAGGCCCGCGTACCGC